>NC_141993.1:28482668-28803418 GCF_049901715.1 Pseudonaja textilis
TATGCTATATTTTTTAGTTCTTCTTGCAACCCTCCCCCCCAAACTGCTCATTTGATAACCCAAACTGAATTAATCTGTAAAAACATTGTTTACAGAGCTACCAAGTTCTTACATTAAACTGTTTTTTCCCTTCTCTGGGCTTCCAGCAGAATTTCTTTTTTCACTGCATTTTGTCATGGAGTAGACTATGTGAAATGAGAAAGGATAGAAGTTAGTGGGTTCACAGGAGCTTGTTGTCTGCGCCATTGGCAGTAGAGGCATACAAAGACTGGAGACTAAACTATATCATGAATGGTTAATGGAACTAATATGTCTAGCCTAATGAAGAGAAGGACCAGAGGTGATGAAATAGCTGTGTCCCAGTACTAGAAGGGCAACACTGGGAGAATACTGAACAGAGAAGAAGGAGTCAACTTATAGTCCAAAGAACCTGAGGGCAGGAGAAGAAGCAATGCGTAGAAGCTTGTTAAGAGATCTTACCTGGAATTAAGTAGAACTTTCCTGACAATGAGAGCAATTAACCAATGGAACAGTTTTCCTCCTGGAGTTGTGGGGATGTCCCATCCATAGAGGTTTAAGGAAAAAAAAGATTGGACCAGAAGACCTCCAAGGTCTTGGATGATGATATGATTCTAGGAAATGCCTGCACTTTTCCAAAGAAACTGTAGCTAAGGCAAAGCTTTATGAATTGTGGATTGGATCACTGCATTTTTGATGTACCAGTGGGCAGTAGTTACTGAATACTAATGTGACTTGAAAATCTTCAAGATGACCTAAACCAATAAGAAACCACTAAGAAAAAGCTAAGAGATATATTAGTAAAATACAACTTTGCTATGTTCTTTACTGAATGTATGCTAACTAGTTTCATGTCATTTCTCTCATTAATAGCTACTACCCTGTTTCTCCAACAATACGGCCTCCCCCAATAGGAAGTCCCAGCATGTTTTATAGGCATGAAATGAAATTAAGCCCCTCCCCCCAAATTAAGGCCTATATTAAAACATGTGAAATGGGGGGAATGGTGGGGGGCTTGCCGTTAGGAAGTACTTTTATTTTACACCCGGATATGGTGCTGCCTGCGTTGACCCCGATACGAAGTGCCCCACCAACGCCGAGGTCAACATCCAAGCTGTCGCCGCCCACCCGCCCACCTGAAGATGCAAGGGGGGGGAATTAAGTCACCCCCGAAAAGACAACCTAGCCATTTTTTCGGGGCTCAAAAAAAAATAAGACCCAGCCTTATTATATGAGAAACATGGTAGAAACCATAACATGTATATATATTAACCTTATCCAAAGGACTCACTTTGTAAATCTTTTTATTTCTAAACAGCTTGACCTTTAATCCCATCAAGTAAAAGGTAAAGGTTCCCCTCACACCAACATGCTAGTAATTTCTGCTCTGGGGGGCAGTGTTCATCTCCATTACAAAGCTGAAGAGTCAGTGCTGTCGAAGACGTCTCTATGGTCATGTAGCCAGCATGATTAAACGCTGAAGGCACCTGGAACACTGTTACCTTCCCACTAAAGTGGTCCCTATCTTTCTACTTGCATTTTTACATGCTTACTGCTAGGTTGGCAGAAGCTGGGACAAGTAATGGGAGCTCATTCTGTTATGTTAATCCCGTCAAGTATCATTCCACAAATAAATTTCTTATATTTTTCTGTCTCATTCTATAAACAGTTTGAGCAATTCCTCTTTGCAACTTTTCAGAAACATTTTTCTTGGTCCCACACATTTCTTTTGTAAATCCAGAGTAAGGAGGCTTTCCAAGATACTCTTCTCATTTATTTTTTGTATGTCTGCTTTGATTATTAAGGCAACAATTCGTTTCATTAGCAAATCCATTTCAGCATTGTTCTCCATATCATTCTTCTATTCTGACATTTTTAAATCCATTTTGGAAACCACCTTTTTCCATATTACTTTTATAACCCAGTATTTTTTAAAATCCCAAATTGACATTCAAATCAGTCTCAGTCTCATTGTTCTTCTATATCCTCTTCTATAATATCAAACAATGTTGTAAGCAATTTCTCAGGAAATTGTTCCCAAACATCCTTAATTTCTTCTACAGTCAAATAGTGTTGCTCTATTGTAATAGTTGGTCTTCATTATTCCCTGTAGCCAGCCTTCAGGTCCCCTTCTGCCATCTGTTTATTTTCCAATTAACAGGATTTCTTAACAATTTATTTCAAAGATTTCGTATTTCATATTTCAAAGATTTCATATACTATTTTCTTTAAATACCTCAGGAAATATTATTTCAAGACTTTTCTCCTGTTGCTATTTTTGAGACCTTTTCGTAATCCTTAAACTTACTCAGAGTTTTTTTCATCAAGGGTAAAAGGGAAATCACCTGGTGTAATACAGTGCAGCTTATCTTTCAGAAGGTTTTTAACTCCAAAGAAATCAATAATAAGCAGCTTCCTAAAGTAATTAAGAGAGGAATTAAGCAGATCCTGGAGCCCAGTGTAGTTTAGGCAAAGCTCATACTGGCCTGGCCCCGAGACTTACTAAACCAAGACACTATTTTGCATTCTATTTGCAGGGAGAATCCATAAAGTGTCATGGGCAGTCCTTATCTTCTCCTTAATCTGGAAAGGAGCCGATCCCTTCACCAGCTTACAGTAGGACTCAACTTACAACCACAACTGAGCCCAAAATTTCTGTGAGATATTTGTTAAGTGAGTTTTGCCCCATTTTACAATGTTTCTGGCCACCCCTTGTTAAGTGAACCACTGCTGTTGATAAGTTAGTAATCCAGTTGTTAAGTGAATCTGCCTTCCCCGTTGACTTTGCTTGTCAAAAGGTCAGAAAAGGGGGTCACATACCCTTGGGATACAGCAGTGGTCATAAGTATGAACCAGTTGCCAAGCATCTGAATTTTGATCAAATGATCATGGAGATGCTACAAAGGTTGGTAGTGTGAAAAATGGTCATAGGTCACTTTTTCAGTGTCGTAACTTTTGAACGATCTCTAAATGAACTGTTGTAAATCAAGGACTACCTGTATTTTGGCCACATTCATCAGTTCTGCAAAAAGCAGAGTCAGGCTCCATCAGCCATGTTGCCTCAGAGGTCCACCCAGCGGTTGGATTCAAGATTTCTTACTACCGGTTCTGTGACAATGAAGAAAGCAGCAGCCCCGGAACATCCCTTTCAAAGCACATGGGTGACAGGGTCGGTGGGTGGGTGGCGGGGCACGGCCATGGGAAGCAGCTCCAGATCACGGCCTCCCTTTTGGGGCACAACAGCAGTGGCGGTGGCATGGGGGGCAGCAGCATGGGGGGCAGCGGCAGCAGCGCAGCTATGGGAGAGAGGTGCGGAAGAGTCCCGAAAGGGAAGGAGAAAGCCTTTGGCTTTCTGTTTGTTTTCTCCCCTCTGCTAGGGTGGAGAGGGGCACAAAGAGCCCCGAAAGGGAAGGAGAAAGCCAACGGAAAGCCATTTTCTCCTCTCTGCTGGGGCAGAGAGGGGAGTGAAGACACCCCGAAAGGGAGGCCAGGAACTCCTGAGGCTGTTTCACATAACTGCGCTGCTGCTGCCGCTGCCACTGCCCCCCCGCCCTCTGGACTGGCCTGAAAATGGCACCTCACCTTGGCCTCCTCCCACCCGGAAAGGTCCCAGGCGGTGGGGCGGAGACACGGAAAGGCCCTGGGGGGTGGGTGAGGGCCTATCGTGATGCAGGCTTACCAGTGAGCAGAGCAGGCAGATCAGGGCTGCTCAGTTGGGGTGTAGGCACCATGTGGGGAAATCAGATTAGGCAAGCCATGAGGGCCCAGTGTCCCACATAGGAAGGGAAAAGTGACTGGGCGGGGCAACCAAGATGCTTGAGCGCGCATTGGGTGGATGGGGCAATTGGGCAACCGGGGAACTGGTTTGGGGGCGTGGGCAGCCAGAAGTCGCTACCGGTTCTGCGACCCACACCAAATTCTTGTTACCAGGTCACCAGAACCGGTGCGAACCAGCTGAATACCACCTCTGAGTCCATCCCTCTTCCTGCATAAACTGTTCTAAACTTTGAGGCAATATTTGTAACAAAGGAATAGTTATTAGTTTCCACTGCAATGACAACCTTTCTTAAAAATGTAATTGGAATACAACCAAAGGTTTTGATGATCCAAAAATTTCTGAATATTGAAAAGCAAGTTCAGTATCATTTTTCCTGTCAAAGCAAAAGGTGTCACATTAATGTGAATGGATCTCAATACATTAAGGGACACTTTCCTCCATTACTCCAAAGACAGAATGGGGGGGGGGGGGACAATATTTATGCCTGCAAGTTGTTCCCTACCAAAATGAAATGGATATTTGATTTTTTTAGAAAAAGGTTACACTTTTTCCATAGTTATTTTTTAAAACTAACAGACCTGACAGTGAAATATGCTTTTTGTTCCTACTGCTGCTACAGAACAGATTCCAGTCACAAGTCTTTGGACAGCCAAATTTGTCATGAGTTCTCTAAAGCTGACCTCAGTTCTTAATAAACAAATGAGCTCTTCAATTGGATTATGACCATCTACAGCCATTTTACAATGTTAATACTAGCCATGAGAAGACTTTCAAGAATCAGATATATATAATTTCACTGTTTCTTGTTCAATATTACAACAAATATCATTGATTTTATCTGAACGGCATGCTCTTAAAACTAATGCACTGCATTATTAAGTGTTACAACTTCAGTGTAGTTAATTGGTGTTTGAGCTATTATTTACCATCACATTGCAGGTGAAAGAATTTAGCAAATCAGCTGTCTTGTCTCATAATACACTGCTCAAAAAATAAAGGAAACACAAAAATAAGACATCCTAGATCTGAATGAATGAAATATTTTTATTAAATACTTTGTTCATCACATAGTTGAATGTGCTGACAACAAAATCACACAAAAATTATCAATGGAAATCAAATTTAGCAACCCATGGAGGTCTGGATTTGGAGTTACACTCAAAATTAAAGTGGAAAAAAACACTACAGGCTGATCCAACATTGATGTAATGTCTTTAAAACAAGTCAAAATGAGGCTCAGTAGTGTGTGGCCTCCACGTGCCTATATGACCTCCCTACAATGCCTGGGCATGCTCCTGATGAGGTGGTGGATGGTCTCCTGAGGGATCTCCTCCCAACTGCTGGTCAGTCTGTGGTGCAACGTGGCGTTGGTGGATGGAGCGAGTCATGATGTCCCAGATGTGCTCAATTGGACTCAGGTCTGGGGAACGGGCAGGCCAGTTCATAGCATCAATGCCTTCATCTTGCAGGAACTGTGGACACACTCCAGCCACATGAGGTCTAGCATTGTCGTGCATTAGGAGGAACCCAGGGCCAACCACACCAGCATGTGGTCTCACAAGGGTCTGAGGATCTCATCTCGGTACCTAATGACAGTCAGGCTACCTCTGGTGAGCACATGGAGGGCTGTGCGGCCCCCTAAAGAAATGCCACCTCACACCATTACTGACCCACTGCCAAAACGGTCATGCTGGAGGTTGTTCCAGGCAGCAGAACATTCTCCACGGCATCTCCAGACCCTGTCACATCTGTCACATGTGCTTAGTGTGAACCTGCTTTCATCTGTGAAGAGCACAGGGTGCCAGTGGCGAATCTGCCAATCTTGGTGTTCTCTGGCAAATGCCAAACATCCTGCACAGTGTTGGGCTGTAAGCACAACCCCCACCTGTGGATGTCATACCATCCTCATGGAGTCTGTCTCTGACTGTTTGAGCAGCCATATGCACATTTGTGGCCGGCTGGAGGTCATTCTGCAGGGCTTTGGCAGTGATCCTCCTGTCCCTCCTTGCACAAAGGCAGAGGTAGTGGTCCTAATGCTGGGTTGTTGCCCTCCTATGGCCTCCTCCACATCTCCTGATGTACTGGCCTGTCTCCTGGTTATGCCTCCATGCTCTGGACACTACACTGACAGGCAAAGCAAACTTCTTGCCACAGCTCGCAATTATGTGCCAACCTGGATGAGTTGCACTACCTGAGCCACTTGTGTGGGTTGTAGACTCCGTCTCATGCTACCACTAGAGTGAAAGCACCGCCAGCATTCAAAAGTGACCAAACCATCAGCCAGAAAGCATAGGAACTGAGAAGTGGTCTCTGGTCACCACCTGCAGAACCACTCCTTTATTGGGGATGTCTTGCTAATTGCCTATGCTTTCCACCTGTTGTCTATTCCATTTGCACAACAGCATGTGAAATTGATTGTCAATCAGTATTGCTACCTAAGTGAACAGTTTGATTTCACAGAAGTGTGATTGACTTGGAGTTACATTGTGTTGTTTAAGCGTTCCCTTTATTTTTTTTTAGCAGTATATATAAATCATCTGGATAGTCCACATGGGGAACTCTTATGAATAGCTTTTCCATTACCACAAAGTCTGAAGTTTTACATTATGTTTTGGAGTATGAAAAATCAGGAAGATTAATTGATTATCCTGGCAGCAGGTGTGAATTTGAAAAAAAGTCAATGGATTAGACTGGCACACTTCCATTGATAAGAGGATAAAGAGTCACCAGATCAAACAAAGGAGACACGATGGCAGTCACTGATAGAACTGGCTACTATTTATAAGGAAGATTATAAAATAAATTAGAAAGTCCATGGGGTAGGGTAGAGTAAAGTAGAGTAGAGTAAGGTAGTAGAGTAGAGTAGAGTAGGGTAGAGTAGAGTAGAGTAGAGTAGAGTAGAGTAGAGTAGAGTAGAGTAGAGTAGAGTGAGGATGAAGAAGAAGAAGAGAAGGGTGAATAGAATAGAATAGGATGAGGGTGAAAGCAAGAAACATTGACTATCTTCTACACTATTAGAATTGAGAATTCACAACTTTCAGGACTTCGCAGAAGAGAATAAATCTTTAGTGGAAGTAAATGGTGCTTTGGAGAATAAGAGAGAAGATGATTGCAGAGAAGGGGGTGCAGTTGTGGTCACCTAGAAGACAGACAGAGGTCATGAGGAATTAAAGCAAATGTGGTGCATGAAGTGTATTGCTTATCATGAGCAAGGATAAGGGATGTGACAGAACAATTTTCAAGATTTATAAGGTCTTGTGAAAATTAAACTTTCTTGCTATTACATCTGGGGACAAATTATAGTGCAAAGAACAAAAGAAACAGAATCTTATCACTAATAATCTAGAAATAAATCTCCAGGCTCAAATAATGTTTTCATCCATCCTATCAGACTACAGGAAAAGACTGAAAAGCAAGAGAAACATGCTGCAAAGAAATGAGTGTTTATAGAAAAGGTGATGGGACAGATTTGATCTGAATTATCTGGACTGTAGGTATGGATCCAGGAGTAGTTCACAATAACTGGTAAACATTATTTTGGCAGAAGCAGCTTGATAAAGAGGTTTTTCTTTAACACTAAATTCAGAATCCTGCATTAATGCCGAAAACAAGGAAAATAGGCAGAATAAGCTAAACTTCTTAGCACAGAAAAGCAACTGCGATTCAACAGACATAATACAAACTTGGATTCCCATGATTGGAAAAAAGAAAACGACAACACAATTTGTTCAACAGGATCTGAATAAAAATGGAAGAATTGTAGTATGTTCATAGGAATGAATTTGTTGGTATTGTTCTAAGCATATTAAAATAAGTAGAATAAATACTACTTATGCCCCCTATTTCTTTATTCCAAAGAGAGGATAAGAGACAATGCCTTCTAAAAAAAACTCATGGCAGATTTTTCAAGGTTGTATATGAAATGGTAATAACATCTCTTGGGATAGAATGGCCCTTGCAGGAAATTTGTGACTCATTGTCTCCTTCTGACAGTGCAGGGAAGCATAAGAGAACTGGTTAACCTTGCCACAAGCAGAAGGAAGAAGGGATGGCTATGAGGGACTGAAGTCTTCAGTGGTCAGGTGAAAAGGTTGTGAGTCCTGGCCAAGAAAGTAATTTGAATAAACTTCTCAGAAAAGCCCCTCCCTAGTTCACAACATTGCAACATTTGGTTACTGTAGCTTTTACAATGAAAGTAGTACTGACATTGCCTCAATCTGAGTGATGTGTGGAAATGTAAATAACAGGAACATTGGGAGAAGTGCTTATGTAATATTCAAGGCTTCTTTTTTTTAATTATTTCAAGGGAAACTAAGATAGAATGTAGTTAAAACTTATTTTGGATTTTCAACAATTATATTTAGTGGACTCAGATTAAGGATAATTAGTACTCCACAAAAGGAGAAATCAACAGCAACACACAGCTCAAAATAGGTGAACGCTATTTAAAAAGGAGATGCTAAAAGAACAATTGCAAACAATTCTACAATAGTGTGAGAATGAGAAACTGTGCTGGAGTTGCCATAACTTAAAAATGGAGCAGGCACATAGACAGAGAGAACGAAACCCAGGAACCGCATCAAAAATATCTCTCCAGGAGGTAGATAAGGAGAAAGCAAGTCAAAGGACAAATGTCAACAAAAGATGGACAAAAGGGGTTGGGTGCCAAACACATGTGACCCCTCTAATTCCACTGAGAGCTGCCAGTTTTGTGAAACAATAAAGCAAGTACTTTGGGGAATAAAAGGGGTCCAGGAGTCTGCCCATTCTTTGAACTGTCCTGGATTTTGCTTGACTCCAGAAGTTGTAGGTGCTCCATCACTAGATGTTTGTAAAAACAGAATGGATAGCCATTTGTCTGAAAAGGACCAGAGGGTAGAATAGAAGACCTCCAAGGTCCCTTCCAACTCTGTTATTCTGTCGTTCTAGTTCAGAGGTCTCCAAACTTGGCAACTTTAAGACTTGTGGACTTCAACTCCCAGAATTCTCCAGCCAGCTAAATCTGGCAGTTGAAGTCCACAAGTCTTAAAGTTGCCAAGTTTGGGGAGCCGTGTTCTAGTTAGTCCTTGGAAGCCTAGTTGCAAAAGATGTGGGTAAATGGGGATAAGCATGTTTGTGAGAGAGATAACAAAATATATAATAACCAGGAAAGTTTTACTACCAAACCTGACCTGCCCCAGTGGTTTGTTGAAAGTGACTTTTACATATATAAAAGTTTCTCAAAGGTAATCACACTTCAAGTAGAGTCCTGTTGCAAAGCCTATTATAGCGTACAAAGGAATAAAAGTTATTCATTTATTTGGAATGCAAAATACTTTTGGAGTGCATTACATCTCGTCAGTGAAGTGAGTTGATTAAGCAGATCATTGCCAATCCTGTGGATGAGTGTTTGAATTTATAAATAAGATCACTGCATATTACAGCAGAATACATATTCTAAGTGGCAGTATTCTAAGTGGCAGCTCCTCTTATATTTTCATAGACTTATTTTCTGACTGTAGTACTACAGAAAGCTCTAGATAAAAACAATTACCTGAGCTTTATCAGTCAGGCTTGAGGGCTGGGCATGAAATTAATGCAACTTTGGCTGTACTAGTGACTGGCCTTTATCAGGTTATGAGAAAAGTTGATACATTCCATCAACCATATTCTTTTGGGTATTATTTCAGAGGTTAAGAATTTACAGTGGTTCCATTCCTTCTTCAGTGGACAGTTCCAGCTGGTGGAAGTATGGTTGGTCCCTACTGAGATGCCACGGAGCTCAATCTTTTTCTCCTACCACTTAATAGCTACATGAAGCCACAGGAAGAGGCCATCTTTTCGGTGGGATTTGATAATCTTATAATAGGGAGCTTTATATCTTTACCCTGGGCCATACTGGTGGGAGAACTTGTGCTACAAGTCTCAAATTGGTCTTTTATAAGCTTTTAGGAACAATTTAATGTGCTGATTTTAACTTATAAAATACCCTTGTGGCTTAACACCAACATATCTTCACCACTGCCATTCAGCCCCACCAATTTGACCTTGCTAGGAAAATGAGCTGTTTTTTTTTCCACCTTTAAGGATCTCTAGGCTGCCCAAACACTATTTTTTACAGAGATTGTAGCTCTCTGAAATGGCTTTTCCCTGTTTCTCCCTGAACTTATCTGCTTTCCAAAGCATATAAAATGGAGTTTTTCCAGAAGGCATTTGAGAATTATTTTTATTCTTGCATGATATTAATGTTTCGTTATGTTTTAAAGAGGACCACAGAGGTCCTAATGGTTTGTATACTTCTAGAATACAAGAAAGAAGTTTGGTGTAGTAGTTAACGCATCAGTCTAGAAACTAGGACACTGTGAGTTCTAGACCCACCTTAGGCACCAAGCCAGATGGGTGGTCTTGGGCCTGTTTTTTTCTCTCAGGAAGGAGGAAATGACAAAACACTTCTGAAATCTTGGCAAGAAAATTGCAAAGACTTGTCCAGGTAGTCACCAAGAATTGAGCACAATTGAACATAAGGTAGAAAAATCTGTATAGCTAAAGGATTGTGGCAGGGTATAAATGTAATAAATAATTCAGCTTGCTAGCTAATTCCATGGTGGCAGTAAAAGGTAACTTTTTCCATTCTTTGGTTTTCCAAAGTGAGTTTACTTGCACAGGTTGACATTCTGCTAACACTTGTTCATTCTGCACATTTTTTTATTAGCAGGTGAAAAAAGACAACTGTACTTATTACTCATGAGTTATGGATTTTTGCTAAATATAGTCAGCTGTGAAAATTGCTCTCTTCTGAGCTCTTTTTTCAATAGTATGATACCTTGCATAGCCATTAATACATGCAAAGTTAGTGGAGATTGTCATTATTCTCATTTAACTACCTGCAATGTCAAATTTGTAAAGGAATCCTAGAAAAATAGAACAGAACCTGAAACATTTTGGGATTATTGTAGATAACATATACAATAATGAAATGTATAAGACTATTATTATTATTATTATACAATAGAACTCTGGCAAATATGATCAAGAATTTAATATCATGTTTCTAATCACTAATATTTATATGTATTTTATATATTTATAATATTGAAGAAATAAAGTGAGCAAGTTTTCTTACAATAAATATCTAGTTATATGAATTAGCACAGTGATGAAAAATACATAGCAGAAGTCATCATTCATTTCCCTTTTTCACAACAGCTCAAGACAGCTGTCAGCATCTTG
This sequence comes from Pseudonaja textilis, assembly GCF_049901715.1. Classification (NCBI taxonomy): domain Eukaryota; kingdom Metazoa; phylum Chordata; class Lepidosauria; order Squamata; family Elapidae; genus Pseudonaja; species Pseudonaja textilis. Next base: position 28,493,674 of record NC_141993.1, read on the forward strand.
ATCCATCTTGAATCAGATTTGGGGCTGCCAGCAGCACTACCCCCTCCCATTTTTCTCCACAACAAACCTGTGAGGTAGGTTGGGCTAAGACAGGCTGACTAATCCAAAGTTGTTCAGTCAGCTTTTGGACATATTATTAGTCAATATATAAACTGGCATATGGCAGGTACAGAAAACTCATTTTTAGCACAAAAATGATTTTTAAGTCCAACCTGCTGCTCAAGGCAGTAGTCCTTACTCCATCCTGATAAATAGTTGTCCAAACTTTTCTTGAAAACCTCAACAAATATAGCCAAAGAAAACAAGTGGTGGAGATAAGACAAATTCATATTAACTCAGCGGCTAGAATAAGAATGTTGAAGTACTATGTAGCTATGCATGCACGTATGTATGTGTTGATAGGTACATCTCTATCCCCACTGCTGGTTCCAGCAACACGAGAAAAGGGTATTTAAACACCCTTCTCCGATCCTGTACAATGCACTTAGCATTGGAAAATAGCTTCCACTGGATTAAATAGATAATTGTACATGTGTTAACTCAAAATTAATTAGAACTCTGGGAATTGTTGTCACATAATAACTGGAAGATGTTAGGCTGTGGAAGGATAAACTAAGAAAGATGGCTTGAATAAACCTATGCTTTATTCGTGATGTTTTAGAACTCTGTTAAGTGTTGCTTTTTGAAAAAAAAAATAATGAAATTCTACTGACGCAGTAAGTGGTTAAAAACTATTTTTTCTTACTTAGTGGTTTGGGGACAATGTTTTAGGAAAGTGTCTCATTTTCCAGTGGAGTGAGTTTACATAATGTCATAATCCATTCATATTCCAAGTATAACTATTTTGCTTTAAGATGTCCTTTCATAGCAGTAAGAACAACTGGAATTCCAATTTAATGTTAGGTTTTGCATAAAATGGTACATTTCATTATAATTTTTAAATGTTGTTTGACAATTGTAACTACAGTTTTTTTAAAAAATTGTTCTGTCAAATGAGGCATAACAGTTTAAAATTTGGCCAGGAATCTGACCTGAATAATTCAAGGAAACATGACAATAATGAATAAGAAAAGATTAAACCACTAAAACCCTTTTACAGTGGTTACTGCAATATTTTTAATCAGCTTTCAAAACCAAATGTTTTATTATAATTCTAGATAAATCCTAGATACATACCTTGTTCCTGGAAAGTATGGTGAAAGAGTAAAGGAGATAGACTATAATTGTTTTCTTTTAATTTGTAAAGATACAATTCCTTGTCATAACAAAAAATAGCATATAAAACGGCATATGTTATGAAAGAATATTCTTTTGAAGAACATATGTTTTGAAAAACTATCCAACTCTACCGCAAAACAATTCTATTTCAACACAGAAAAATGCTTAGATATGGGAAAGCACAATTTTTTGGCTGACTATCTAACATAGGCCTACGTTCTAAATAAAGATACAGTACGATGTAAGGAAGCCAATCTACTGTTAAGCTGAATGAAGGCTTTCTCTTCTCTATATTTCAAACCTATGCTTAAGCATGGGATATGAGGTCCTATTGGCCATCCTACAGTGGGTCAATTCTCTGTTCAAACATCCCTTATCTCCACTACAATTTTTGAGATTTAATTTGGAAGTACACAGAATCCATATATTGCAGTGTTACTCTTACCCCAAAAACCTACCCTAAAATGTTCATTCGAGACTGATTTGCTTACCATAGCTACAAAGAACGGATTTTCATGAACATCTATCTAAGCCATACCCAGTTGGACTTCACTAGAATACCATGAGTTCGTTGGAATACATCCAAGATGTCCAAAGTAAAAGAAAATTTCATGGGGAATTGAGATAAATGAAGAACAAGTATTTCTAGGAACCTATGCCTAGAATTAACAGAGTTATGATTCTAATTGTAGAACCCTTCAAATGGCTACATGTTCCCCAGTAAAACAATAGCATTTCCAAAATAGCATTGCTATTTGCCAAATTATGTTGATGAACTAGGAGCAGTTTCATTAACATTAATGTTTTACTCTTATCTTTCTCCAAATATATCAACTATTATAGGTAGCTATTCAGAAAGATGCCTTTCTCATGATGTTCCACCCCTCTGAAATTCTTCTCTAAGGCAGTCCTCTTCTTTTGTCACTCTTCAAATCTTAGCACAAGTTGTTGGAAAAGATGATTATCACTGTGTATATTGTTTAGAAGGCCCTTGAAGGTGTCGTGCCAAACTTTTGGAAGGACAGAGCCACTTCATTGCCACAAAGAGCAATTTCAGAACAGCCATTTCATTCAAAGGACTCCAAACTCCCCCAAAATATTCATTTATTTATCACATTTATAAAACCACGCATCACACAAACGTGAATAGAATATCACTGAAAATATCATCATAGCATTTTTTTTTATTAAATCCTGATACTTAGTTTTGCTCACACTAATCAAACATTTAATTGTAGCCCCATCCCCTTTTTGTGAGAGTAAAAATGAAAACTAGAGTTTTCCTGATCAGAAATGATGATAATGCTAACAACTAACTGCCACCTTATACCAAGCTCGGGGAAAAGCAAAATGTGGTATCCATTACAGGTGGAAAACAGAAAAATCAATGTTGGGTATAAATTGCTGTGGGAGAAGAAGGAACTGAATTCTCATACAGATATAAAGAAATCAACTGCTTAAGTACTTTTACCCTAATATGCAATAACATTCTTATCATGCTGAGGATGTGGGCTGTTTCTGAGTTCGAACCCTAGCCCTTTTATTAAAATATAAAATATTTATAATTTAAAAATAAAATATTTATACTTTATTGTCTAAGTGTCTCACACAACATAATCTACATCAGTAACACAAAAGCATGTAATAAATGAAAAAGGCATAAAACCATTAGTAATCCTAATTAAAGAAATAGCAGGAAACGTTCTATATTAGAAATGTTATTTTTAATAACAGACATTTTTATAGTTTTTATATACCACTGTGAGCTTACCGTGAAAATTTATTTTTCCCTATGTTCAGAGCACCATTGCTACAAATTGTAATAAATTTCTTAGCAACTTCTTAAGCATAAAAGATCAATGAGAAAACTGAAGTGGAATTCAATCAAATGTATATAAATGGATTTCAAACTGTCTTATCTTTGACTAGAATGTGGTTTTTATTCAGGGACCCAGGTAAACTGGGACAGAAGTCAGATAAATTCAGATAATCTGTACCATTACTCATGCATATTGAAATGTGGTGAAATCAGAGAATAAAAATCAAGACTGAATTATATTTAAGTTTTGTGCTTTTGAGTACATATATACAGACTTTACAAGAAGTTAAAATTTTCAACTAATGAATTTGCACAATCAAAAGGAAGTTTAATCTATCTTCATTTTTCAATCTTTACTCTGAATATTGATTTTAGTACAAACGTTGTATTTTTCAAAAATATAAATTCGGTATACATTCATTGGTTATACCACTCACCATGGAAGAGAAATTCATCAAGGAGGTATTTTTATTTCCAGGGTTGCAGTTAAAATTCAAGGGTTGGTCTGTCACCGTGCTCTTTGTGTCAGAACTCAGTGACCTGTCTGGATTAGCAGATAGTTTTTGGAAAGCAATACAAGTCATGCCCATGAAAATGGATGGCTTGATCCAAAAAGCTTCCAGAGCAATATTAAGAGAAACCTGTCAAAACAAATGTGAAAAATCTTATATTTAAATGTATAAAGTTGGTCTTTTCATGTCCATGTTTAATATACCTCTAAAATATATATCACTTTGAAAAGCACTCATAGAGACCTTTTTAAATCTCAAAAAAGATTGAATTTACCACATTGTAATATTCAACAAATATAAAATTGAAATCATTTCCTTTTCCATGTTTTACTTATGATATATCATAATTTTATGTAATCATCAAATCGTTTGTTATATTTACACTTCAGTTCTACTACCCCACCAGTGTATGGAAATGGGGCAGAAATTACCGGACTGTAAAACAGAGTACTACGTCAATAATTTGTCAAGGAGGAATCACCAGAAATTAAAGAAGAGATCTTGAAAAGGGTGTTGTGGGAAGAGGTTCTCACATATTCATAAGCAGTCAGTCGGATAAAGGTGTGTTTATTACTTAATTACTATTACTAGAACAAGAAGGGATAGAAAAAATTCCTCCTGCCTAAAAAAAGAGTGGCTTGTGGTTGTAATATTGTTTTGGAAAGGAAAAGAGCTAAGAATTCAAATGTTGATTTCATTAGCTTTCATTTAATGCAAAGTTGATATCATATATAGAAGTTACTAGAATTCTTTCATAAGAATTATATTGTATATACATAAGATCAATCCAAGGAGAAATCCTCAGATTTTAGGGAATGTATAATTCACACTAAATGAAGAATCTGGTAACTTTAAAATAATCCCAACAACCTTGGCCGTGAAAAGGAAGGGGTGCTTGGTATTCAAGGGCAGATAATTGTTACAGCAGTTGCAATAGTTGCCAGAACGTGTTTGGTGCATCTGGGTTGCGATAGGCACTGCAAGAGGATCATGGCCCACTGTTTAATATCAAAGTCAGAGTTACAGGAGTATAGGAAAAAGAAGATCCTGTTTGCCAGACTTCATAACACACATAGCAATAAATACCACTTCTCCAGAAATTCACCTTCACATTCAGTATAGAATGGGAATAGAGAACTCACAGACTTAATACAGTTAGATTTTTTTTAAAATCTGCCGCCCATCTAGCCATAAGACTACTCTTAGTGGCTTGCAACAGTAAAATGAAAAACTAAAATGAAAAAATATAAACAGAACAACAGCAAAGCAATGAAACAATAAAAATAAATAATCAAAGTACAATAATACGCAATAAAAGATGGGAGATGGGTAAGCAGGGAGTGTAGGGAGGTTAACCTAGTAGCAACTTCCAATTTGGAACTCCCCTATTGGATCCTCAGGTCAACCAGCAGATCCAGGTCTTCAGGCCAGAGTTCTTTGACGGGATCTGCAGCAGACCTCTTCAACATGAGTAACGGTGGGCTTAACTTAGCAGGATGATCCAGTTCATCAACTAACCTTGACCGATGCCATAGAGGGTTTTATGTTGCCTTGTGCAGACAAGAACTTCCTTGTGCAGTGAGAACAGACCGCTATATTAGATTGGCCAAGGATCCAATACAGCAGATATTAGTTATGCTATATTCTATGAAAATATGTAGAAGATGTCCTACTACAGAACATAAGAATGAAGTCTTGAAAGCCAAAGATATCTTACACCGTAGTTGATTTTCAGCTTGAAACTTTCAGCCCTTATAGCAAATACACAAATATCAGATCAAATATCAGATAAATACTCTGATACCACTGTAAGTAGGAGTAAATTTGTTAAGATGGTTTATACCTGGTAAAAATCCCAGAATGCTATAAATATTTAAGATTTTGACTCAACTAGAGTCACCAAGCAGATACTCTTACAGCATTTAGTATCAACCAAGTGCCATTTACAGTTTTCTAGGATTATTTCAGCTGAAATAATAAATCTCTTGGCCAAATTAGTTCCTATGATACTACATTTCTTATTTTATCTGCAAAAAATTATTTGATTGTGTATCCATTAAATTCAGTATTGCCTACAGCTCTTGGCTGTAGGCAGTAATACAGTACAGTAATACAGTAATTCTACAATAAAGAAGCTAATCAAAAATAAGTTTTACAATAGTGCTTTGAAAGTCTCAAGTACTTCTTCAGCACGCATCTGGATCAGAAGATATTTGTACATGTAAGATCACAAAATCTCCTACAACAAGTGTTTTTCCTGCATTATATGAATGATCTCTGAGGTTTTCACAATTTAGCAGGCAATTTCTGAGGTTTTCAATAGAGCATCTTGTGGTTCTGCATCTGTGAATGTCCTAGAACTAAGACAATGTAGCAGGACTAGTAACATTCTGGCTGAATGGATTACTTTGGAACAAGTTTTTCCTTAAAGCCTTAATTTTATCATGAAGATTCTTATTTCTTGTAAGACTCCATAAAGTACTTCACGTGGCACCAGTTATATGGCATTTTTAAACTGTAAAATACACGTTTCACAGTCAATAGTTTGTAAGAGATGCTGTACACAGATTCTGAAATCATGGCTATTCAGTTCCTGTATCAGTTTTAAGCCCTACTGAATGGGCACTGATTTGTAAAGCACTTCCTATTATACAGCAGAACTATGTGGTGTCAGACAGATCGTCATCACTGTATTTTTCATTGTCAAGGACTATAGACAGTTGCAAAGTGACTTGCTTTCTTATACCAAGGACATTCTGCCCTCTGTGCATGACATTTCCCGCCATGAATACACATTTCAGCTATACTGTTTGCAACAACTGTGGGGAAAAGCTTGCCTGGCTTGACTTTCTATCTGTTTTGTTCAGTGCAGACTTGCCAGGTGGTTATGGTCTTTTAATAACTTCATTTAGATCAATTAGAATGGCAAAATTTCTATTCATATACTGTATCTTACTCAGTTTTCCCAGGTGGAAAACTTCATCCCCAGTTGATTGCACCTTCTGCTCTTTCTGGCTTTGTCACGCCCGTCGCCCCTGGCAGAGTCTGAATCCAAATAGCTGACAGGGAGTGCAAATATGGCTCCGATGGCTGTAGAGGAAATTGGGGAAGAGCAAAGTCCAGCTGAGCAGAGCAGGGGAGAGGTAGAACAAGGGAGGAGTTCAAAAGAAGACCCAGACCCACCTCCTCTTCATCCTAGGGCATGCGGGGAGGAACGGAGAAGAGAGCAACATGGGTTGCGTGGCTTACGGGGGAGGAAAGGGCCCTGATTCCCTTTATTAGCCACATCTGGGAAGAAAGTTTAAGAGACATGCAGGCTGCATGCGGCAGCTGCTGGGAGCAAACATGAGTTTATCTTGTGTTGACTTTGCATTCCTGGCATCCTCCCAATTGAGTTAAATTATTGCTATTCCTTCATGTCTGGAATTCCTTCTCCTGTCCTGCTGAACTAATTACCACATTTTGCCTTGTTTGGACTTAGAGTTAGTTTTTGTTGACTACATTTTGGCCTTGATTCTCTGTAGCCAAAAGCTGTTCCTGGGAAAGTTCTTCTCCAGCCAGAAGGTAACCAGGACATTGGGGGCAAAGTTGGAGCTAATAAAGGGACTCTTATTGATTAACTGACTATGTTGCCTTTATGCCATGCCCCGGGTCATCACAGGCTTCTTCCTTGGCTATTTTTTCCACTAGTCATTAATTGGGATCCAACTGTTATAATTCTCTAGCTTAAAATGAAAATAAGTGGTACTTTACAGAGGTGGTATTCAGCAGGTTCTGACCAGTTCTGGAGAACCAATAGTGGAAATTTTGAGTAGTCCGGAGAACTGGCAAATACCACCTCTGACTGGCCCTGCCCCCATCTATTCTGTGCCTTCTGAGTACCAGCTGATTGGCTGGACCATCTTTTGTTGCCCTATACAGGAGAACGGAGGTGGAAAGCAGGTTAGTGGGGTGGGGTGGGAATGGAGATTTTGCAGTAACCTTCCCCCAGGAATGGGGAGGGAATGGAGTTTTTACAGTATCCTCCAAGCCACTCCCACCAAGCCATACCAAGCCACCAAGCCACGCCCACAGAACCGGTAGCAAAAAATTGAATCCTACCACTGGTACTTTACCAACTGTTTTGCTTTGCTTAAATCCTTTCTAAGTTCTGGCAATGAACAAAATATGTGATAAAATTGGGACTTCCGGTTTGAGCTTCTTCAGCAACAGACCAAAGCCTCGTCTCTGAGAGGTTTTGATCCGTGCTTGTCGCTGGAGCATCCCGAGCCAGCTGGTTTTGGGGCTAAGCCACCCCACAGAGGTGGTGAAGAAGGGGGAGACTGCCTGCAGGGTTGAGGAGAGCCGCATCTCTCCTCCCCAGCTGGCCATTATTCCCTTTCCTGAAGGTGGTTGTAGCAGTGGTCAGAAATGGCCACCACAAAGAAGAACTCGACCGGAAAAGAATGTGCAGGAAGAAGATAAGAAGAGAAAGTTTTGGTTGGCCGGGTCAAACAGCAAAAGCAACAAATAAGGAACTATGATATTTAACTGAAAAGAAGTGTTAAAGATGTTAAAATTTTAATGATTATAATTACATATATTTATAATCCTTTTTTTTTAAAGGATATAGTGTGTATTATAAGAATGTACCAAGCAGAATTCGATTGGAAGTTATGTATTATGTATTATATTGAAGGTCATAACCTTGAGGTATATATTGAAGTTTAAATAAGAGTTGAATAGATGTAATTAAAAGATATAAAGGTGTCATACTCCAATTAGTAACTACCGGAGAAAACTTGTTTAATGAGAAAAGATAATATGAAATTGAAACAGAACAGACAAAAGTATAAATATAATGATTTGAATTAAGATGAGATAATCAAAATAAAATTGAGAAAATTAAAAGAGGGAAAAAACTATATAGAAAATGTAGAGTAGATATGGAATAGAACACAAAAAGGAGCATGAAATTGAGTTTTGTGTCTGTATAAAGAAGTTCAACCCGGGACCATGCTATTTTCAAAAAAGATGTTTTACTTGTATTTTGTATGTGTGAAAAAATAAAACTTTATTAAAAAATATATATATGTAATAAAATTGGATGAGTATGTAATGTAACACATTTTTCAAGGAGCATCTGCTTCTTCCTTCAGATCAATATTTTAACAAATCAAGAAGCCATATATAACAATACCTTTGATACAACTTGTGCACTGCTGCTCAGAGTTTGATTTGAAATGCGTGTCACACATTGCACAATTCTTGCACATGCTTTTTTGTCCTTTTGCGCCATCCATAATACATGGTCATCTACCAGCATTACATTGCTGGCAATCTCTATGACAGCATCTGCAAGCTGCTAAGACAAAAAAACAAAAGGAAAAAAAGGGGGGGGGGAAGAGTATAAAAGATGTAACTTCTATACAACATAAGGCAAAATTGAAAACAGCTGTATTTAGGAATTCTGTGAAGCATTCAGGAACTACCTGTTCTAGGAACACCAACGTACATTTCAATTTGGCAGCCAAAAGATTAAATTGATGGATATGCCTCTTTGCAAGTCAATGATTATCAAGTCAAAACTATTTCAGAGTTACATGAGTCCAAGCAACTGTTCTATTGAGAATAGATATTTCTTAAAGACTTTTCAGCAAGAGTTTTAGCAATATAGATGCAAAATAAGAACAATCCCTGAAGCAAACACAAGAAATTCAATTATAATAATTTGATCATAAACATGTTTTTAAAGTATTAATTTCAGCTCATAGTAATGAAAAGGCTGAATTATATATAAATGTAAAATAGCAATGCTAATTGTTAATAGGATAAAACAGATTAGGTTTTGTTGGAATACTATTCTCATTAGAAAGCTTGTGTACATCTTCAGATAAAGCTATCATAGAAATCAATGCATACTTACAACTGAGAGGTAATAACTGATTAAGCTATGCATTGTGAACAGCATTGGTTTGACTATAGATAATACCTGGTTTATAGAAATTTGAAATAGAATCTCGGTGGCCCAATTCAGAAATTGGCCCAAACCATAGTTTTTATTTCACAAAACTCAAATCTCAAATCCTTGCTTTAATTTCCAAATGAATGGTTGGTTTAAGCTTCAATATGGTTACTCCTTGTAATTGCATCTAATATGAACCCATCCACTATTTAATGGCTAGCTTCTCAAATCACATATATTTCTAATTGGTAAATAAACCACAATGACCAAATTCACACAAACACTAGCAACCCAAAGTTAAAAACAAACCACAATTTAATCCAAGAATAGAGAAAAGATCAGTCATAAAGGGTTCCTTGGTGAATCCATTCAAGAATATGAAATAGAATAAGCCAAGTGCTCCAATGGTTTCCCACTTTTATTTGATTCATTTTTCCCAATACTGGATTTATCAGGCCACCCAACACAACATAAAGCAAACCACAGGTAGTCCTCAACCAACAACCACAATTGAGCCCAACTTTTGTGCTTTTAAGTGAGAAATTTGTTAAGTGAGTTTTGCTCCATTTTATGACCTTTCTTGCCCCAATTGTTAAGTAAATCAATGAGGTTGTTAAGTGAGTAACATGGTTGTTAAGTGAATTTGGCTTCCCGTTGACTTTGCTTGTCAAAAGTTCGCAGAACATGATCACAAGACCCTGGGACACCACAACCGTCATAAATATGAACCAGTTGTCAAGCATCTGAATGTAACCCATGTGACCATGGGAATGCTGCAATGGTCATAAGTGTGAAAAATGGTCATAAGTCACTACTAAAAAGAGCCACATAAAAATATATAATATACAAATATGAATATGGAATTACTACTGCTAGGGGGGCTTAAAGAGGGTTTGGGAAGCACTGGGCTTTTGAGACTGGTCACATTATTAGTCAGGAAATGTACCTTAAAGGGAAAAAACACTGATCACAGTCTCTTTCCTCTCAGTAAAATATTTTAGATAGATCATTAATTTAGCTACTTATGTTTAGCTGACATCTAAAACACCATTGTGAAAATGTTTAAAATCCATACCATTTAACATCAAGCTACCAAGAGAATTAAAAAAGCATAAGACATTTTACTGGCATGAATTCTAGTTTCACATGAGTTTGACAAGGTTAGAACCACAGGAAGCTTTATTCAACTCTTCAGAAAAGAGCAATGAACGGCATGAGTCTAGGAAAATGTTAAATTGAACGAACGCTCAGAAAAACTTCACCTGTTTGAAGCAAAAATGCTAGTATAGTCAATATAAAAATATTGGTATCAAAAAAGTTTTAACTCTGGATCACCAAGGCTTCACCTTCAGGGGTATATTTGCTGAATTATTCCTTCCAAGATCAAATTTGCAAATTAAGAAGGTAGAAGGAAATTAACAAAGCCAAAACAAATTTTAAAAAGTATTTCAACCTGTAAGAATCATCATCCAAAATACTGCATTGAGAGTTTTATTCAACTATTTCATCAAAATTTGATGAAAATATTATAAGGTACATCTTTGCCAAAAAGAGGGCTGTGAAAATATTTACAGACCCCTCACATCCTGGACATAAACTGTTTCAACTCCTTCCCTCAAAACGACGCTTTAGAGCACTGCACACCAGAACAACTAGACACAAGAACAGTTTTTCCCGAAAGCCATCGCTCTGGCTAAACAAATAATTCCCTCAACACTGTCCAACTATTTACAAAGTCTGCACTACTATTACTATTAATCTTCTCATCACTCCTTATCACCCATCCTCTCCCACTTGTGATTATATGACTGTAACTTTGTCGCTTGTATCCTTACGATTTATATTGACTGTTTCCTACTATGATTGTATTGCTTATTGTCCCCTTATTAAGTGTTGTACCTTCTGATTCTTGACTCTTGACAAATGTATCTTTTATGTCCACCAAGAGCATTTGCACCAAGACCAATTCCTCGTGTGTACAATCACACTTGACCAATAAAGAAGTCTATTCTATTCTATTCTATTCTAATTCCATTCCATTCTATCATGAACTGGGCACTGAGCACCCACATCACCATCAGATGACTGTAGAGGTGTTGCAATTGCTGGAGCTTGAAGGACCTGTCATAAGTCCCTCTCATTTAATGTCATTATAATTCTGAATGGTTGAATGAATGGTCATAACTCAAAGACAACCTGTACATTATATAATTCAAATTTAAAAATACTTTATGAAAAGCTCTTGAGTAAAAAGTTGAAAGAACTATTTTAAAAAGACCCTCCTCCCCCAAAATCATTACTGGACATTAAATTAAATCCAACATTAAATCATCATCATGTTAGCCAGAGTCTTACGTCTTTGATTTCTTCCATATATAGAAGTAGTTTTTCCAACATGTAAGCTAAATAGATAACATCCTCTTTATCTGCAAATTTGGCAGCATCTCTTGTGAAAGCTGCTAGCTGATGGGAAAATTCAAGTGCATTGGTAGCATTTAGATGCCTCTAGAAAAAAAAAATCCCAAAAGATAAAATTCGGTTAAAAGTTTAATTCCATTTTCTACAGTTAAAACATTAACACTTTATTTTCTAGAGATGAAGAACGTTATTGATGTATAATTCAAACTTGCAAACAACATTATATTGTAAAATATTTAAATTGTCTAATAAGAACACTATGTTTTAAAATACTTAAAATGTCCAATATAATACTTGTAACTTAAATAATTTTTATCAAGCAATTTTCCCCTGACAGAACCATTTATCAGCACCATGAATACTGATCCAGCATCAACAATTTAATTTAAATGAATATTAAAGATAAGGAATAATCCCATGAGAACTATGCTTGAATCAATGTCACAATCTATTTATGCTTTCTTATTCCAAAATACATTGAATACAATCAGAGTTATAGTATAGGTTTGGATAGTTTAGGATCTATTCTTGATACATAGTCTTGTTATAGAGCCCAGTTATATAGCCTAGATAACAGAGACTTTCTCTGCGGAAACTTAGTAAGAACTGTGTAACGTTTACTCATACACTAAATTGTATGCACAACAGTATGGTTTACCTGACTGAAGGCATGAAGGATTTGAGTTACTTCCTGTGAATAAGGACATTTGGAATAATTTTCTTCATCCCACCAACCTGTGCGGTTACAATTACGCCATGCTTTTAACTCTTCTTCCCCATTCAGAAAGGGAGCTGATCTTAAGGAATGCTGAAAACATGAATGGTAAGCGGTTACACCTGCCAGAGTTTTAGGCCACCTGTGAAAAAAATACAAATAAGCTACTGCAATGCTACACTAATACATTAACATTAGATAAAGTTCCAACCTGAAGTACACTTCCTATGGAATACTGCATATTCCCCTGAATTTATGCAATTGTTGAGGTAAAGTAGGAGCAGACAAGTTTTTTCCCATCAAAAGCTACAGTACTATTATCGCAATATTCTGTTTAGGGAAACATATTTGTTTAGGAAAACTTTCAATGATGGGAAGAGCTAAAACAAATGGTGGCCAAGGTCAGACTAAAAAATATAGGGAGAGGGAAAGGAATCCATTTTCCTTCTGGTATTTCTTCTTCCCTCTTCATTTGCGACCCTCTTTGTGAGCAAGCTTTTGATGTTCTTCTTCCTTTCTCTTCACATGAAAAGCTTCTGGGGAAAAGGAAGGTTGGTTTTGCTGGAGGATTGATTTTTTTGCTTGCAAAAGGCTTCTGTACTTAGCAATGGATTTTTTTTTAAATTAGGCCCTAAGGCTGAAGGTTGCCCATGTTTACAATAAATAATGCAATACATCATCTGTCTTGAACTGGAACCCATAGAGCAATTTCCTTGCCTATTTTATATTCAATAATGGGTCATTCAATTTGAAATAATTTAAATTGATATATTTATAGATTAAGGGCTAGATTTTTTGGCCTTAAAACTGGCAAAGCTCACTTCCTTTGTTTTTGCTGGGAGGGGTTATAACTTGGTGACAGTGATTCCACATTAATAGGCCAGCCTTGCCCTTGTTATCCTTCATGTTTTTAGACTGAAAAATCCCAAATTCTCATAATCAGTCTAAACAATACTGGACAAAGACAGATTTAGTAATCCCAACAGTATTGGACAATGCCAGGTTTGGAAAGCAAGGTTCAAACATTACAGAAAAATTGAATATTTTCATTCCCAATCTTTTTTTTCATTGTGTCTATTAGATACACTTTTTCAAAAAAAATGCTTTGGTAAACACTGGTACTTCAATAATATCGGTTTGCAGTATGAAAACAATAGTATTACATTCAATGTAGCTGAATATCAATTTTTTTAGTTGCTTCATTTTAGAATATGAAGACTTTTCTTCAATGAATGTAAGATCAAGTTCTCAAATTTCCCTTCATACATACATGCATAGTGGATATTATTTTACAATGCCACCATGATGAATTTTTGCCCCATTACTCTCCCTTTAAAATTCCATATACAGTGTAGAAAACTATTATGTCAGGAAGAAGGATAGAATAGAACCTTCGTCCTAATGTGTGATATGCAAATATGCAGTAGCATTCTGTCAATGAAGAAATCTTTTCCAGTCTGAAGTACTCATGTCAAGATATAATTTAAAATCTCAGTGAGGAGCAAGTCATATTCATAAGTGGCACTGGCAGTCTTTAGGAATTTGCGGAATTTTTATAGGTTATCAGCATGTACAGAAAAATATTTGATAAATAATTTTATATAATACACTGGCAAAATTGAATTTTCATTTCTAAGCAATACTACACAAAGGAAACCAGTGGTCTTATTTTCCATATTTGACAACCACTAAAATAACATATTCTGAAGAGAAAAGTCAGTGCGTACAAAATTAATCATGGCAAGAATGTTGTAAGCACTGGTAATTAAAATGCATTATGAATCACAGAGCATTTCTGATTTACTCCTAGATTTATATTACTTTAATTGGATTAAATCTTAAGTGATGAGATGTTGCTCTTCACCCATTTGCGTCAGACTCAGGATCTATTCACTGAGATCCCTTAAACCAATGGTCAATTATGCAAACTTCAATTCCTAGAATTCACAACAATGGTGATAGAGAATTCTGGAAGCTGAAATCCACACTTTGGGAAGAATTAGTGCACCACTGGGCTATCCTTGCAAATTGGTGAAAAATCAGTTATCTATGCTGATACTTGAACCATACAACATTTATTTTCTTGGGATAACTTTTGGCATTGCAGTACTTAAAGCTTTTCCTAGTCTCCCTTTTTCATTCTGACCCTAATATGGAATTTAATATGGAAAGAGATCCCCTGCTTTCAAAATCTATTTTTGAGCCATACAGCACAGGAACTTTTCTGGTGTCATTCCAAACTAGGGAATAGACTATCAAGATGCATTTAAGGAATTGTGTTAGGATTCTGGTTCTAGTTTTAGTTATTCTGGGACTATAATTGTAGCATGGACTTGAGTGTAAGTATTTCCCCTCATCTGAAGACTACCAAAATTGGGGAAATATTAGGAATTATCTTAGAATTTATAAGCCTGGAAGGGACTATGGAGATCTTCTAGTCCACAGGTATCAAACTTGATCGCATCACTTGACATATTGTGACTTTTTTGCCTATGCGGAGCAAGGGTGAGTGTGGCCTATGTGTGAAGCATCCAGCCCATCGGCCTCCAGTTTGATAGGCCTTTTCTAGTTCAACTCCTTGCCCAAGGCAACAGTCCTTATACCACCCCAGACAAATGGATTTCCAATCTTTCTTTGAAAGCCTCCAGCAATGAAGCACCTACAACAAGGCAAGCTCTTCCATTGGTTAATTGCTTTTACTGTCAGGAAATTTCTCCTTAGTTTGAGGTAGGATCTCTCTTTAATGAGCTTGCCCAAGAATGCTACACCAGACTGCACAGTATTAGGGTTTGGAAACATCAGACATTTTTGGAAACAGCAGACATTTTTCGCTCACTTAAAAGTATCTTACAATGAAAGGAGAAAGAAAACAAACATAACCATCATCTTATAATAATAGCTTTTGTTCACTGAAGCTTGCATTACAAATCCTTGCAGTGAGATTTCAATTACACATACCACCTGGACCTGTCAGCTCAAAAGATTGAACCTTTCCATTTTATATTTAATGCGTCTTTCTTTTTAAAACAAGGTGATTTTTCCCCCAGTTTTCTTTTGTGCTTGTAATAGATTGCTTCCAACATATTTGCCATAATACCAAAACCTCAAAGACATTTTCATAATACATTATTGGCAGGGAAGCTCATCCAAAAAGAGAAATTTTTCAAAAACGCTTCAGGTGTTAATGTTAACTTTCAGCTCCAAAGATATTCTCTAGAATTCTGAATTCATTACTTTGAAATGCCAAAGGAATATATGGACTCAGCATGCTTTTGATGTGTATTTCTAAAATAAATTTGTGCAGAATGTTTGAATGATGATCAATAATGAAACAAATATGAATCCTTCGGTTTTTTTGATTTAGAGAAAATGAAACAGCAAAAGGCCTCTCATCTTAGCTGAACATTTATTTCACTTTTATTTATTTAGTTTATTTTTTTATTTTATTTTAGCTAAGATGACATTTACCAGCAATGGAGTGGAAAGGTTGTTAATTAAAGTTACAGCCAGTAAACTTATTTTGGTGTATTTTAAAACCAACTCATTAAAGAGAACCTCAAGTTCAGCTGCTCAGTTTTCTGTGCTGAGTGGAAATGTAGCTTATTCCTGGGGATAATCATGTCTTGAACTTTGCAAAGAAAAGCAAAGATTTTCCTCTTCAAAACCTCATCTGGTTCTTTCACACATATTTATTATAATACTTATTGTGGTGAAATAAGGTGATATTTACTTTGTTTTGTTTTTTTAAGTGGAAAATGAAAACACTAAGCAAAATACTGCTGAGGACTGAATATCCCACATAAGGATAACATAAAGGCCATATGATTTCTTTTCTAACCAACTATTTTCTGTTGGACCACCCAAAGTTTTAGTCTAATTATCCTTAGCCCTTAGTCATAATTTTAGTCAGAGGTCCTTAATTTTATAAAATGAATGAAAAAAGGTACCATGTTTTCTAAAGCAAATAGAAATAGGTGCCTTCAGGAACAACATTACTCTTAGTAGCAAGAAGCTTTGCTGCTTTCTTGTGTGCCAGTAACTATCCCAGTATGATTTATTTAAAAATAAATTACCCAGAAAAATGTAGGGCAGGGATCAGAAAGTTGTAGCCCTCTCAGATTTTTATGGGCCTATTAAATTTGATGGCACCCATCTCACCTTTGGGTGAATCTGGGCAGCTTACAACATTAAAAGCTATAAAACCATAACACATAAATATTTCTACAAACAATAAAACAGCATTGCAACCAAAGAAAGATTAAAACTATGATTAAAAGAAAGGGGAGGGAAATAGGATATGCAGGGGGTAGGTGGGATCTCCATCAAACACCTAATAATCCATCAAACACCTCCAGTGTGATGCTCCTGAGTTGGGGCCCAAAGCCAACCAGCAGAAACCAGTCTTTGGGCCAGAGGTGGTATTCAGCAGGTTCTGACCAGTTCTGGAGAACCGGTAGTGGAAATGTTGAGTAGTTCAGAGAACTGGAAAATACCACCTCTGACTGGCCCTGCCCCCATCTATTCTCTGCCTCCCATTGAGTCCCAGCTGATTGTTTGGGTCTTCTTTTGTTGCCCTGCACAGGAGAACAGAGCTGGAAAGCAGCTTAGTGGGGTGGGGAGGGAATGGGATTTTGCAGTATCCTTCCCCTGCCACACCCACCAAACCACACCCACAGAACCGGTAATAAACTATTTTGAATCCCACCACTTGTTCGGGCTGTTATGGAAGGCCAGAAGGATGGGAGCAAATCTCACTCAGGAGGGGAGAGGCTTGTTCCAAAGGGCAAGAGCAGGGGTGGGATTCTACTGGTTCTGTCCATCTCTGTAGAACCGGTAGTTCTGAAGAGCAGAACTGGTTCTATGTCTACTGCTGTTTTGACCCACCCGTTCACCCGGGTTCTTACCTGACCTTTATTTCCTGCTTTTTCAACCACAGCTGCTTTGCACAATACAGCTGTGGTTGAAAAAGCAGGGGGAAAGGGCTGTTCCAACTGCTGCACACTTTCACGCAGCGCTGCGCAGCTGTCCGGGCAGCTTAGCAGGTCATAAATTGCACATGCGCAACACAGAGAGACAGAACCGGTAGTTATACTGGTCGGATCCCATCCCTGAGCAAGAGCCACAGAAGAGAGGGCTCTTCTCCTGGATCCTACCAGCCAGAATTGGCCAAGGGGTCCAAGAGGGGCCTCTGCTGCCAACACATGTATAGTATACAGGTAGTCCTTGACTTACGACCTCAACTGAGCCCCAAATTTCCATGGCTAAGTGACACATTTGTTAAGTGAACTTTGTCCCATTTTATGACCTGTTTGCCACGTTAAGTGAATCACTGCAGCTTTTAAGTTAGTAACATGGTTGTTAAGTGAATATGGTTTCCCTGTTGACTTTGCTTGTCAGAAGGTTGCAGAAGCACTTCCGGTTTGAGCTTCTTCAGCGACAGACCGAAACCTCGTCTCTGCGAGGCTTCGATCCGTGCTCGCCGCTGGAGCGCCCCGAGCCGGCTGGTTTCAGGGCTAAGCCACCCTGTAGAGGTGGTGAAGAGGGGGGAGTCTGCCTGCAGGGTTGAGGAGAGCTGCATCTCTCCTCCCCAGCTTGCCATTACTCCCTTTCCCGAAATCGGTTGCAGCGGTGGTCAGAAATGGCCACCACAAAGAAGAACTCGACCAGAAAAGAATGTGCATGAGGAAGATAAGAGGAGAAAGTTGTGGTTGACCAGGTCAAACAGCAAATGCAATAAATAAGGTACCCTGGAATTGAAACTATTAAAAAAAAAAACATTGTTCCCTAAGTAGATGTTTAAGCTGCGAAGGAGAGAGAAAGGGGAAAAGATTTGGGTTTTTTTTCTCCTTTTCCTATACTGACAGCTAAGAGACTTAAGTAAGAAATTGGAAAAAAATCCACTTTGACATCAATAGGCATTTAATGCTGAAAATAAAAAGTCAAAGGGATAATAAAGATTTCTGGATAATCAAAAGCTTTTGAAAACAGGAAAGGGGAAAAAAAGAATAAAAGGGCAGGATCTGGAAGGGAGGAGACTGCCTGGAATTAAAAAGAACTTACAGCAAAATATCAACAAGACTGAAATATTGCAACAGAAACTCCTGGAAGAGAAAGTCGAAAAAGAAATAAGAAGATATAGCTCGGGACCCTCTGGATTACTTGATGATTTCTGGATTCTTGGTTATTGTTTTGAATGACTAAAATCAATCGGGTGGTTGTTCAAAAGTGTTTAAAATGGCTCCACTTTTAGAAGAACTGAAAATGGAACTTAAAAAGTACAAAAAAGATGCACAAGAAGGGAGAGGTTCTTTTGGCTTTGTATTTCAATTCTTAGAAATGGAGATCTGGAACTATGAGAAACAACAAGAAATGCCTGCAGAACAAGAAGATTGTGACAAAGAAGAAGCCATCTTTAATGAACAAGTAATCTTAGATGTGGGGGAGAGTAAGGGGGGAAAGAGAATGTTTAAGATTGGGAAAAACAACCCAAAAAAATAATAGAGTGAAAAATAAGTATAAAATCAGAAAGCAACAGAAGAGGGAAATGCAGAAGAGAGAATTAGAAGTAGAGAGACAAGGGGGTAAAAAGGGGAGGGAGAAGATGAGAGGGAAGAAAGAAAGGAAAAGAAGTTATAAAGGACAGAAATAAAATATAGAGAAACAGGGCCGATTTAGAGATAATGGGTGAAAATTTAATGGAAAAAGGGATTCTGCAAAGGTACATAAGATAGGGTTATATTAGAAACAGAAATAATTTTAGAAAATATGAAACAATGTATGATTAAAATGTCTGATAAAATAGCTATTGTAATTCAGTGGAATGCTTGTCAATAAATAAATGTAATAAAAGATATATTTAATGATTTATAAAACATATGTGAAGAGAAATAAGGGAAAAATTAATTATGGAGATTATTTGTGTTTTTAAGGAAGTATGATATTTAATTGAAAAGAAGTGTTAAAGATGTTAAGATTTTAATGATTATTAATGATAGAACTGAACTGGAATGGAATGAGGGTTTATAATTACATATATTTATAATCTTTTTTTATTTTTTATTTTTTTAAAGGATATAGTGTGTATTATAAGAATGTACCAAGCAGAATTCGATTGGAAGTTATGTATTATGTATTATATTGAAGGTCATAACCTTAAGGTATATACTGAAGTTTAAATAAGAGTTGAATGGATGTAATTAAAAGATATAAAGGTGTCATATTCCAATTAGTAACTACATTAGTAACTACAGGAGAAAATTTGTTTAATGAGAAAAGGTAATATGAAATTGAAACAGAACAGACAAAAGTATAAATATAATGATTTGAATTGAGATGAGATAATCAAAATAAAATTGAGAAAATTAAATAATTTCTATAATTAAAATTATAGAAAATGTAAAATAGTATAAGATATGGAATAGAATACAAAAAGAAGCATGAAATTGAGTTTTATGTCTGTATAAAGAAGGTCAACCCGGGACCATGCTATTTTCAAAAAAGATGTTTTACTTGTATTTTGTATGTGTGAAAACCCAAATAAAACTTTATTTAAAAAAAAGAAGGTTGCAGAAGCTGATCACATGACCCCAAGGCACTGCAAATGTCATAACTATCAATCAGTTGCTAAGCATCTGAATTTTGATCAGACGGCCATGGGGATGCTGCAATTGTTCTAAGTGTGAAAAATGGTCACAAGTCACTTTTTCAGTGCTGCTGTAACTTCCAACTATCATTAAATGAAGTATTGTAAATTGAGGACTACCTGTGCATCTGTGCAACTTAAGGGCCAAATGTCTTTTCAAATATCATCATGTAATTTTGCAACATCTGATGTAAAAAAATAGAAATAAAATTTTAAATAATGGAAAACTCACGAAGCTGTAAAGTTGCATTAAATATTTGCAATCACACTCTCAATGTCACAAGAGTACATTAAAATACTGTCCTTAAATATCACAAAATGATGCATTCTAACCAATGTCTAACAATGTATCAGTCATTTTTCAAATATAATTTTGGGGTTGTAGGCCTGTGTTGGTGACCGTTGTTGGCATGATGAGTTTTGAAGGGTATTCAGAATTTAAGAGATAGCATATCAAGACACACCTTATACATTTTTCTCTTTCTATTCAGCAAACAGCATAACAAAAGCTTTTAGTTTTGATTCCAGGCCACATTCCTTTCACTCTACTCTACTCTTATTTTTACTGTTACCAGTCACAAATAAAGTAATTCCCAATTCCTTGAATTTTAACCACTATTCGGGCATTTTAAAATGAGGGTTTTTTTTCCTACTAGGAAATCAATATTTTCTGCTCTTAATAAAATTGACTTTCCTATGTATATATTCGAGAGTGTTTGGCTCCTTCCTCCATTTCTAAGAATCTTCTTCTGGCTTCTCCTCAAACTAGAAATTTTCATTGGCCAACTCTGATTAGGTCCATGTTCACTATGCTTCCAACTCTGTGAAATATCCTTTTTCCATTTATAAGCGTATAAATGATGCTGAATAACAAATTTACATGTCTAATATTGGTATCAGCAGCTATTAAATTTAATAAGTAGATATTCCAAAATCTCTACTTTATGAAGCTCAAAATTTTGTTCCATGACTTAACATACTATACATCTCAATAGCTCTTTAAAATGGCCAGGCTTCAAAAAAAAAAAAAACTAATTCAAACCCACTCAAAGTCTTGATTATAATTGATGGGTTTGACATATAGCAAAGCACTATAAATTATGTCATATAGGGTTTTTTTCAGATTCATAAGTGACTATCTACATGGTTGTGAAGCTCTTATTTGAAATACTCAAACCAACATTTCTTGCATGCAACTAATCCTATCAGTTGCAGAAAGTAGTCTGATTTATGTGCTTCAAATTTGGAAAAAAACCCTGCACATATTAGCCAACGAAATCTGTTCTTAAGGCCCTGAAGCAGCTAAGAATATAGCCTTCTTAAAATAGTTCTGAAACAAAATTGAAGGCATGGGTCTGATAAAGTGTGTCTAAAAATAAAAGTAGACTTTGACAAGATTCACGATAATGTTATTTTGTGAGAAATATTTTCTTTACCAAGGGATGAAGGGTATAGGGTAAAGAGATATCTTGAAGTGTCCTTTAGAATTCACAGTGGTTTTGTGCTTAATTTATATAGAAAAACACTCATTTTGTCTTTGGGAAGAATATTCAGCTGGACTGATATACTGTATGAGCCAAAGTTGATTTCACTTTTAAATAAACTGCAGTTGAATTACTCACAATAAGCCATGGTTTTAAAAGTCCAAAGCTGGCTTTACACAGATTAAGCTAGCAACCAACCAAACATAGTTTATTTTGATGTGTAGATGCAGAGAAACTATTATTTTTACTTGCTCCACTTAGTTATAAATTAAGCTTTCAAAACTAGTACCACCTGAGAAATCAATATGGCATCATCTGGTTCTACTTGACTAGTTATTAATCCTACTGCTAAACCTGAAGAACTTTCTGTTCAGGAAAGGTAATCTGTAGAGCTTCCATAAGAAAAAAAAGAGAAAAATATCATAATCTGATAATCAAAATAATTTTTTAAGAAGAAAATCTTACCTGAAATCACCTTTATTGTTAATTATTCTTTCAGCAGGACAATAAGGTGCAGCTGTTTCTAGTACAATGATTTCCACCTTCTTAGAAATGCTTCCATAGGAGTTGCTAACCACACACTCCCACATTCCAGTTGCATCATTATCGATACTGGATAAGATAAGCTCCCTGCAAAGAAATAAAATGGCTTAAACCTAGCTTAAACTCACATAATGATGAAAAGTTGTAATCAGTTTCATTTGCAATGTGTCCTAGACCAGTGGTCACCAACCAGTGGGCCGGGGACCACTGGTGGTCCATGAGAAAATTTTGGTGGTCTGCAGAGAAATGTCACCCGCAAAGCACCCCACCAAGCAATTAATCCAGGCTGCAAGGGAACACAAGGCTGCGCCACCCACATGGCCCACGGGAACACAAGGCTTGCATGAGGGGAGTGGGGAGAGTGAGGAAAGGGCAAAGGGGGAGAACTTGCCCCACTTGCCCCATGTGCCTCGCCTGGCCACCGGTCTACTTCTTTCTGCTTCTTTCTTCATCTTCTTTAGGCTGCACGCAAGGAAAGCAGCAAAAGTCTTTCTTTCTCTCCCACAAACTCCACCAGAAATGAGTCTTTGGGATCCTGCAAGGCATCCTGCTCCAAGAGGCTGTGCCGGTAAGACAAGTCTCACAAAGACTCATTTCTGGCGGAGCTTGGGAGAGAGAAAGAAAGACTTCTGCTGCTTTCCTTGCATGAAGCCAAAAGACTCTCCCCCTGAGAACAAAGCTGAAAATGGTATCCCGCAATCCCAAATAAAGAATGATTGATCGGTAGGAAAATGGGGTGGGGAATTTTCCTGCAGACTTTTGGGGGGATTTTCCCAGGGTCTCTGGTCCACGGGATTTAAAATTATGAGTTTGGTGGTCCCTGAGGTCCAAAAGGTTGGCAACCCATGTCTTAGACAGCCAAATGCTTGATATTGGGTAATAGTGTCATTACATCAAGGCTACTTAGGAATAGCTATATTACTGTGCTGGAAACTTGAGGCATACAAAAGACAAACAGCAGTATACTTACCCCCCCTCCCCATTTCTCATGAAGTCTAGTGAATTCAACATCCAAAGTAGATCTATTGTGAAACCTGCCACTTCTTACAATTGAACAAATTAGTACCATTCTTATCAAAACATAAGTGTTCAAATAACAATAGCACTTAGAGGTTTATACCGTCTTACAGTGTTTTTTCAGCCCTCTCTAAGCAGTTTACAGAGTCAGCATATTGTCCCCAACTGTTCTGACCCCCAACCCTTTTCCAATAAAACAAACAATAACCAAAGGAAACAGAAACCTCTTAATGAGTCTTACGAATCCCCCGTTAAAAGGCTACTGCAAACTAATTAACTTTGGTAAGCTCAACAAAACTGTGCAAGACTGCCAAGAATCATAGATAAGAAATATTTCACAACACTACAGGCTTCAAATACCAACTTAATATACTGGAATGTCCACGAGGCTGGAGTTTCAAAATGACTTTGCTTCCTGCAAACAACGTTCGCTTCACAGCTGCCTTTTATCTTCTTGAAGGAGGGCCCATTACCTTGCAGCCTTACTCCCAAGTCACCCGTCCTATTGCAGCTGTTCTTTCCTGCGAGCAATCCTGCGCGCGCGCACACTTGGCACAGGCTCCTTGGGAACCTCCTTATCGCTGCTGCCAGCCCCCACAATCTCTGAAGGCAGCAGTCTACTCCCCAATGGTCCTGGCCCCTCATCTGAGTCCTTGCTCTCTTCAGCTGTCCTCACCTGCTGCCAGCTAACCACAACACCAACAATCTGGGTCCTCTTTACTCACTTCGGAAGGCTGAGTCAACCTTGAACCTGGTGAGATTTGAACTGTCAGATTGTAGGCAGCCGGCAGGCAGAAGAAGTAGCCTGCAGTACTACACTCTAACACTGCGCCACCATAGCTCATTGATCACGATTCTCAAAACTAAGACATCAAGTTCAGGATATATCTGTATATTTTTTTTTCTGTTTAGTTCCCACTGAAGTCCATGAGTGTCAATTAACTTTGCCCATTCTTTTGTAATATAATCTAAGTAACTAAATCTATATCCAATCTGCTAACCAGTAAAGCATGATTATAAAAACTGTAATCAGTGATCTTCATTTCTATCGGACTATAGTAATACATAAAAATAATCTGAATAGTTTAACAAAATTAGTGCTTTCGGGATATACAATAAAAGCTTACTTAAAAGCCTTCTAGACATTTTACTTTTTTAAAAAAATAATTTAATTTATACACCAGTGACCTCACTATCCAAAGCTACTCTGGTTATCCCTCCCGACACACAATCTATCTTACTTCCTTCTTTGGGATCTTGTTGTCATTTCTCCTGAGACTCAGGATACAGATGCAAAATCCATTCAACTTTGAAACAAGCACTCAGTACCAATGCCAGCACATTGTCCCTAACAGGATTCTTAACTCTGGACTGAGATTGACAATTATGAGAGTTTCCTCTCCCAACCCATCTCCCAAATCTGTCCCAACATTTCCCCCTCTAACATTGAAGAAATAGTCATGGTTCTTTTAAGAATCAGTGTCAACATTTAGAAGGAGAAGGACTCCTTTGACAGCTTCAGCCGGCTGTCTGCAGACAACACTACTATGAGAAAAAGATGTACAGGTAGTTCTTGACTTACAACATTTCATTTAATGACTTATGGTCAAAGTTACAACAGCCCTGAAAAAAGTGACTTATGACAGTTTTTCATACTTAAGACCATTTCAGCCTCCCCATGGTCACATGATCAAAATTCACACATTAGGGAACTGAGTCACATTTATGACTGTTGTGGTGTCCCAAGGTCATGTGATCTCCTTTTGCGACCTTCTGACAAGCAAAGTCAATGGGAAAACCAGATTCACTTAACAACCATATTACTAATTTAACAACTGCAGTGATTCACTTAACAACTGTGGGAAGAAAGGTCTTAAAATGGAGCAAAGCTCACTTAACAACTGTCTCACTTAGAACACAGAATTGGGGCTCACTTGTGGTCGTAAGTCGAGGGCTACCTGTATTACAGTTAAGCTCTGTTCTGAGCTATCCAAGGTCCTGAAAGTTCCCTGCTTATTGAAGATCAAGCAAGATATTGCATTGCAACATGAGTATCTGAGAGATAATTACATATCCTCTGGTCATTTTGCATGAGAATTCAAACTAAAATACAAATATTTTACTAATAATGAAGGTGAAAAATCAAACAGCAGTATTTTATGCCACATTTTCTTTTAGATTAAATAATCTTTCTGTGAATCAGTGCCTATTACTTTGGATTCTTACAACCAACCTCCTAGGAATTTGTGATAAAATATTCTTTGGTTAAAACGACTCTGGTAGATACATAGTATCTTTATGAGCATTCAATGATATTTTCAGTTGTGACTTTAAATAAAGTGTAAAATTTATTCTTTTTTTGTTCCAGCCATGATCTTATAAGGATGAAAAATCCCAAGTGCATTTTTGTAATTTCATTTTGACCTCTCCTTTCTTCTGAGTGATACACTAGAATATTTAATCCTTACAGTTGCTAGAGCTCAACCTCCTGGCTAAACACAGCACAACGACATTCTGTAAGAAGCTGTAGGTTTGTATGAGATTCAAGGCTGAACTTTGTGGCACCCCACACAATACCCCATTCCAATTTGATGAGTAATCATGGAGGAGTACTTGAGAGTGAGTTTTGGGTCAGCTATGTTAATGTTCATGCGAGCAAGCTAATCAGCATAACACGGGACATTTTATCAAATGTTTTGCTAAAATCAACATATATCTGGCCTACAGCATGCCCACATTTGGTAAAAGATATTATCAGTTAAAAAATGAGATAAAATAGCCTGGAAAAAATATTTTTGACAAATCCATTATGACTTCAAATAATTATCATGTACTTCATTCTTACAAATTAGTCTCTTTATGGCCTTCTCTACAATCTTCCCAGCAATCACAATTAAGATGATTGGTTATAATTCCCTGAACTATTCACTTCCCCTTTTTGAAAGCAGATACTATACAGGTCCTCCTTTAATTGTCTGACGCTTCATTCAAGTCTCCAAGATTAGTCAAGCACAATGGGTAAACAATCAATCAATCCTCCCCCACCTTCATCAATTATTAATCTACTCTGGTATAGAGCTCATCTGGCCCTGCAAACTTAAAGCTAGTTAAAATAAATAGGTTTTGCTTGTTTATCTTGGTTTATTCTAAAAGGAAAGGTAAGGGTAAAATGATCCACAGCTGTGTTTTATTAATGCTATCATTTGTGGATAAGGACAAAGGATATAGAATAGAATTTTCTTTATTGGCCAAGTCTGACTGGACACACAAGGAATTTGTGAAATATGAAAATACATATTTTACTGAAAAAAATATGTTTTACTGACTTAATATATTAATACTTAGTAGATTACATTGCTTAGAGGTTTTTTTCCTCTTTTCTTTGTACATGTTCCTTTCTGTTTCAGATAATGAAAGCTGCCATGCTAACAGCAGATGTAGATATAAGGTTTGCTTGTTCAGTTTGTTTGTTTGTTTGTTTGTTCAACCTAGACTTCAGCCCTGACCATTCTCTTCACAGTTGCCCTGATAAAACATGGAGGCTCTTCTTCTACAAGACTGAGTCAAGGCTGTTCTGCCTTTTCTATCACCGTGTTGTCATCTTCATGCAGTATATCAGCAGTTGTTTTGTTTACCTATTTATGCATTTTCTTCAGATAGCTGCTCGCTTGACACGTGAGTCAGAGCTATATAGACAATTTAAAGGAACAAAAGCTAAAATACAATAAAAGACACTGCACCAGAGACGCAGTGATCGATTCAAGGTGGATTTACAAAGTCTCCTGACTCAATACCTGAGGGACAGCTAGATCTTTAGAGCTTTTCAGAAAGCAAGCAGGATCGAGTCATCTGGGTGGGTAGGTGGGTGCGGAATGGCATTCCATGGTGACAACAACACGAAAGGCACATGGAAGGATCCTTTCTGTGTCGCTTTCAACATAGCAACAATTCAAGGCTGATGTTTTTCTTTATTTCTTCTTCCTGTAACTCAATGCCAGATTCTCCCACAGGTGGCTACATTGCTGAGAAAAGGCCCCTCCTTCAGGGCTCATCCAGGTTTCAGTAACGCACAGTAAGCCAGCTTTTTCATCCATGGTAAGAACCTATTACAAGTTAACCTGGCGCTAATCAACAGCAGCCTAAACCCAAGGTCACTGATAACCTTAGACACCAGAACTGAGCCAAGAGGCTGGAGGGTGCATCTTCCCTGCATCAAACCAACTTATCAAAACCCTGTAATCTCTCCCCAGGTCCAAATATCCTATTCGATGCTCAAATGTTAAACTTCTAGCTTGTCAGAATCCTTTATCCCAGGGGTTCCCAATGATGCTACAGAGCACTGCACACCAGAACAACTAGACACAAGAACATTTTTTCCTGAATACCATCACTCTGCTAAACAAATAATTCTGTTGTGGTTAGCTGCCAGCAGGTGCAGATGGCTGAGGAGAGTGAGGACTCAGATGAGGGGCCAGACTGCTGCCTTTAGAGATTCTGGGAGCTGGCAGCAGCAATGAGGAGTTTCCCGAGGAGCCTGTGCCAAGTACACCTGCATGCAGGATTGCTCACAGGAAAGAGCAGCTACAACAGCACGGGTAACTCGGGAGTAAGGCTGCAAGGTAATGCTCCCCCCTTCAAGAAGATAAAAGCCAGCTGTGAAATGAACTTTCTTTGCAGAAGGCAAAAACATTTTGAAACTCCAACCTCGTGGACATTCCAGTATCCTGAGTTTGTATTTGAAGATTCTTGTATTGCAAATTATTTCTTGTCTGTTATCTTTTGGCAGTCTCACACAGTTTGGCAAGGCTTGTGCTTATCACAGCTAATTATTTTGCAGAAGCATTAAAAGGTTTCTGTTCCCTTTGAGTTGTATTTGATTTGTTGGGAAAGGACGTGGGTCAGAACAAATTCCCTCAACACTTTCAAACTATTTACTAAGTCTGCATTACTATTATTATTAATCCTCCCATCCTTCCTTTCAGCCATCTCCTCCCACTTATGACTGCATGACTGTAACTTCGTTGCTTGTATCCTAATGATTTTTATTGACTGTTTCCTGGTATGATTTGATTGCTTATTGTAACCTATGACTATTATTAAGTGTTGTACCTTCTGATTCTTGACTCTTGATGACAGACACAATATAAAAGGCCCCACCAGCCATTAGAACAGACAACCCATTGATCACTTTCTTGCAATCCCAGTGACACCACATGTGGAAAATAAGATGGCCATCGCTTATGGATTCCATAGAAGCCACAGGACTTGGGCTAACCTTCAAATCAGCTGCCAATCTGACCCACTTCCTGTTGCTTCTGTTTCTTAGTACCTGCCCCACCCCCTAGAAATCCAGCATTTGAGGCCAGTGATGGCTCACTGCCATTACCAACACTCTGCAGTCAATAGCAGATGCCTTTTCCACAAATGAACAAGCACTCGGTGCCACCAGCCAGCAGCTTAGGGCCTAGCAGCTGATTGGCAGCATCTCCAGGCAAACACACATCACTGCTCATTACTGTCGCTGCAGATGCACAGCTGATCTCCTGGTCCAGATCAGCCTCTGACATCTTCTCTGGTTCTTGGATTATTTTCAGTGTTATTGGTTGCATCACTGAATTGGGTTCCCACAGAGCCACCCAATAACTGTTGACAGTTCCAGGGGCAGTAAAAGGCCCGGTGCTCTTTTCCACAGCCATTATCTTATCCACATATTATTTTCTCATCTTTTTCATTGATTATTAATCTTACTAAACATCTTTACTGAGTAAAAATGCTTCTAAAGAAGGAAAAGAAAAGTGAAGTAAAGTGTTAAGTAAATAGGAAATAAAAGAGAAAGGAACCAGAACAAAGAACAAAAAACAGGCTTCCAAACTTCTTTGCAGCAGTTATAAAGGAATTTACACGTTATTCCCCTCTGTGTCTTTTTTTTTCATTTTCTGATTTTTGCTAATACTTTTTTGTACTATAATCCATACTGGCTGTTTCCATGGTCTTCCATTGTTTTTGGAATTATTTGCAATTGTGTTTAAGCTTCCTTCCTAGATTTTCAATATACATTGTGATAATGTTGCTGTTCTTTGCAATAGTATATATCCCTATCCGGATTAATAGAAAACAATATTTGTTAATGGATTTTGCAAGTTTTGAAAATTGTTTCAATTTCTCATATATGCCTTTGGAGTTGAAGACAGCCTATTTCACAAGCAAATAAATTCCCTCAGCATACACCTGTTTCAGTTCCTAGTAGCTGAACAATAGAGCTTTTGCAGGACTTAGACACTGTATACTTTCTCTTCCCCATTGCTATAAATGGCCTTGTTTCTCTTTACAGTGTTCTCTTTTTCTTCCCCTGAAATACAGAGTATGAAAGAAACTAGATTTGACCTCAGAAAGTGAGAAGAGTACAAAAACTATTAAGAGTAGAGAAAAGACAACTGCTCCTGAGAAAATAGAATGTTTAAGAAATAAATTCAGAGCAATGCTATCTGATAGGCTTATAAGATTCTATTATTTTACCCTATAAGAACATTCTTGAAAACCCTGATACTTCAAAAGGCTGGCACAGATTGCTTCTTCCTAGAAAGCATGAAAATTGTCTCTAAATTCCAGCATGCAGAACATCTTCTATGTCATTTGCATCTGGTCATCATTGTTGCCACTGAGCTGCTCTTTTGTTTAACTGTTCATAGAAAGTGAATTCCTCTTTTACCTCCAGTTTTGGGATCCAACTGCCCCTCTTTAAGAAGTGAGATTAGAAATGTCATACGTATATCAACTTGAGGGACAAAAAAGCTGTGCAGAGCCAAACTTGAACATCAAACAATGTTCCAGCACCAAGAGGCTTCATCCCTATCTTGAGCAATTACAGTAAGACTAAATCTGTCTTTAACATTTGTAGTTGTAAGAGGAGATGCTTCCTTTCTCGTGTGCTAATAAAAATCCCTGCATAATTGCAGTCTTGCTTAAGTTCAGTATCTGGCGTGACAGAAATTGTTCAATAATGTACAGTGAAAATTAATTCAGGAAAACCATTATGAGGTTGAACTGTAGCCTACAGCATTGCCCATTGCAAAATGCAGGCATTCAATTCAATCTCTTTTAAATGGCTAATCTGGGGTAAAGTATTTTCTTTTAGAATAATACATTTTAATCAGTGCAACTATATATAACTAATTAAGAAGACTATTTCAGCATTGCTGTGCAAAGCTGTTTCTTTCTGGTTTTGCAATGAGATACATCAAGTGATTATTTGCATTCTGATGGTCATTTAAATATCACTAATAGAAGGAAGCAATATAATAAAGAATGTAGTACATAAGCTACTTAAAACTCATGGACTTCACTGACTTTTTCATTCCCCAAGGAAAAAAAATTGACCTAGCTTCCTGTTGCAAAACCAGGGGATTCTGGCAGAACAGGAAAATAAACTACATTATCTCCCACCACTATTCCCTTTATACAGGTAGTCCTTGACTTACAACAGTTCATTTAGTGACCATTCAAAGTTACAACAGCATTAAAAAAAGTGACATGGCTGTTTTTCACACTTACAACCTCTGTAGCATCGCCATGATCATGTGATCAAAATTCAGATGCTTGGCAACTGGTTCATATTGATGACTGTTGGCAACTGACTCCCACTTATGACTGCTGCTGCATCCCAAGGTCATATGATCCCCTTTTGTGACCTTCTCACAAGCAAATTCAATGGGCACACCAGATTCACTTAGCAACTGTGATGATTTCATTCTTCAACACAGTGACTAAAGTAGTAGACCAGCAAAATACTGTGGACATAATATATTTAGATTTCAGCAAGGCATTCGACAAAGTCGACCACAACCTACTTCTTGGTAAGCTGGAAAAAAGTGGAATAGATAGCACCACCACCAGATGGACTCGCAACTGGCTGACAAACCATACTCAACAAGTAGTTCTTAATGGGTCTAAGTCTACAACGAGGGAAGTAAGCAGTGGGGTTCCACAAGGTTCCGTCTTAGGCCCAATACTCTTCAATATCTTCATTAACGACTTAGATGAGGGAATAGAAGGGGAACTTACCAAATTTGCAGATGATACTAAGCTGGCAGGAATAGCTAACACCCAAGAAGATAGGCTCAAGATCCAGATGGATCTTGACAGACTAGAACACTGGGACATATCTAATAAAATAAAATTCAATGTAGAGAAAAGTAAAGTACTACACTTAGGCAAGAAAAGCTAAAAGTACACATATAGACTGGGTGAAACCAGGCTCAATAGCAGTAACTGTGAGAGGGATCTTGGAGTCTTAGTGGACAACCAGCTAAATATGAGCTAGCAGTGTGCAGCAGCTTTCAAAAAGGCTAATGCAATCCTAAATTGTTTTAACAGAGGGATACAATCAAGATCAAGGGAAGTACTAATACTACTCTATAAAGCCTTAGTAAGACCACACCTAGAGTACTGCATCCAGTTTTGTTCACCACATTATAAAAAAGATGTTGAGACTCTAGAAAAAGTACAGAGAAGAGCAACCAGGATGATTAGGGGACTGGAGGCTAAAACATACAAAGAACGGTTACAGGAACTGGGCTTGGCTAGTCTAGTAAAGAGAAGGACCAGGGGAGACATGATAGTGGTCTTCCAATATTTGAGGGGCTGCCACAGGGAGGAAGGGGTCAAACTATTTTCTAAAGCATCTGTAGGCCAGACTAGGAATAATGGATGGAAACTGAACAAGAAGAGATTTAACCTGGAAATAAGGAGAAGCTTTCTGACAGTGAGAACAATCAACCAATGGAACAGCTTGCCCTCGGAAGTTGTGGGAGAGCCATCACTTGAGACTTTCAAGAAGAGATTGGACTGCCATTTGTCAGAAATAGTGTAGGGTCTCCCACTTGGGTGGGGGTTGGACTAGATGACCTATAAGATCCCTTCCAACTCTGATTATCTGTTATCTAACTTAACAATTGTTGCAAGAAAGTTTGTAAAATGGAGCTAAACTCACTTAACAAATGTCTCACTTAACAACAGAAATGTTGGGGTCAATTGTGGTCATGTCGAGGACTATAATACAATAATCAAAAGCAAATGCATGCAATAATGAGTTATTATAATTAAATGGATTGGATATTGGTGCAATCCTATGTACAAGCCACATTGACTCAAGAATTCTTACTTGTGTGTGTGTGTGTGTGGTTTTAAATTGTCATATGTGCAGAGCTTCAACATAAAGTCTTTGGTCAGCTAAAATGCAGCTTTTAATTAGAAATGTAATCTTAAGTTAAGTGTTACCCGTCATTATCAAAGGAAAGGCAAAGAATGTAGCCTTCACTTGATTGTCTTAATTTTCAGACAATCACTATTTCAGTCAGCCAGAAACACAGCATGGCCTGAAAGATATGCTGTTATCACTTGGCAGAGAAATTGTTAATTAGTTCCTACCCAAAAAATATCCTACAGCTGCATTCTACTCCATCTCAGCTCTATTCTCTACTATTTCCACAGAAGCAAAAATCACACACACTTTTGGGTGATTCTGCTGAATCATCAGATGCAGTACCTTGGAGCAAAAATTAAGAAGCTCCCAGATGGGCAGCAGAATATTTAAATAAACATCCATCCATCCATGATTTTCTTCAAAACCCAATAGGAAGATGATGATACACTATCTTACAACAGAATGAAGGGAACACATTTACTTGCAGCTCTTACGTATTTTTGTATACTCCTACACGTTATCAGAGCTATCAAAAATGTAAATTTGCTTCGTGGTTTTCTTTCCTTAGATGACAAATCAAAACATTCTTATTAGATACAAGGGCTGTGAAGTCAAGACTTCTTCAAGTCAGACTCAACTCATGTTGATGTCATAGATACATCTGTGTACTGTTTTTTGGCAAAAATATGGACTTCTTTCTGAAAGGTTTGAGCTTGATTGATTTCTTGCAGATGTTTCATTATCCGAACTAAGTAGACCGACTACTACTGATGATGTTACATTGTTTGGGTAATGAAACATCTGCAAGAAATCAACCAAGCCCAGAGAGCACCAAGAAACCCTCATTTCAACCCTGAGCCACAACTATTCTCATTGATTAGGACTTTTGGCTTCTCACTCTTAATTAAAGCTCTGGGATTTTAAACAGTTCTCTCACCCAAGGACTCACTGGGTTCAACTGTCCCTAGTCTGGGTAGATGCTGCCACTTAGCTGAGCTTAAACCATTGAATCTTGCCTTTATGTGATTATCACACACCTTAACTAGTTTGGTCTGTGGAAAGATAGCATTGGTATTTGAAAAATCTTGTACTATTTACACAGGCAATCCCTATGTCTTTATCAAGTTTCAGCATTTTGCTACATGACTACTCTTAGCTGATCACTTACCCCAGAGACACTGGCAGCATATTAGATTATAATAATACATAATAAAGAATACTTATTTTTGTTGCTGTTTTCCCCACAAATTTGCAATTCAGAATGGAGATAATAATAAAATAATGTATAGGAGTTACAAATTTTCTAAAGTTCAATATCTAAAGTTATTTTGGCTTCAAAATCTTTAAAAGGACGGTCATTTCTCTCTTAATGAGTTTTGTTGACAATGTGTTAGTGAAGACATTAACCTCTCCATCAAACTAGTCTGCCTATGCTGTTATGTGCTATATTTTTTTAATCAGAAAATCATCACATATGTTGCAGAATATAAGGCATAATGGTTAACAAAAGTCCACAAGTGACTGAAAGTATATTTTAGTTTCTTAGGTAATGGATAGAATGTACCTGAGAATTCTAACCATATGTCAGCATAGAACAATAATACCATCCAGCCATGCAGAGTAACATGATTTTGGCAAGATTTTATTCTCTTTGATAAAGAGCTCCAACTACAATTATCATTACAGCTTCATATCCATGGAAAGACTGCATGATTTATTCATATAGCTGTATTAGACTTGAAGTCAGTCTTGGAGTACTTGGTTATGAAAATAAGCTGTCATTCTTTTAAAATGATGTGTTTTTTTCTGCTATTATCCAATCCTTATAGAGGATGTGCACTTTAAAATAGATGTAAGGTAATATTTGCATTGAAATTTAACTTTCGCAATTTATTTTTAAAAGATAGACCATAGCATAGAATAAATCCAAATTATTTTAGTGAAATTATTGAAATCTCAATCCAAGTCAAAACATCCACAGGATTGTGACTTTAACTCATACTGTGAATTTAGCCCTGAAAGAAATGGATATGCCGAAAAATAACAATGAAATGAAGAAATGTATTCTTTGTTGTATATATTATAAAACTTTTTGAGTTGGATGCTTGCCATTGTTCACATTTTTCATCAACAAAGAGAATAGCCTAATAAACACAAGACTATTTACATATTTTGAACTGTACTAATTGCGGCTCTATTTAAATATTGCCTAACTACTACCTATAAAAAAATACTTAAACAAAATAAACAAACAAACCATACAAATATAGCATACTTACCTTTATTACTGTTTGCCCTAGGATGATTTGCCCTTCTCAAAAATCTGCTTCAAGCAATTTGAAACAGATTTATATTTCCATCATGGGCCAACCATACTTTTTACAAGCAATAATGTATTTTGAAATGATATAGTAAACAAGTACACATGGACTTCAGCTAATTGTAACATGTTTACCATACATATCAAATATACATTATTTTCAAATGCTTTTAAAATATGTGGCTAACTCATAATGGAAACACATAGTTTCAATGCCAGTATTATGTAACTTCTAAACAACTCTGGCAGTTCAACAGAATGAAAACAGTCTTATGGGCCAAAGCTTAAAAATGTGAACTAGGTATAAATTGAAGGCTCCTCCTTGTATCAATGATTAGATAAAGATGCATAACCAAATAAAAATATCCTGGGATGAAACATGAGTTTATGAATCTGTTTCATTATTATAGTAAAAGTGAGTTTTGTTGCAAGTTTTGCTTAAATATTTATGTTTATCAAATAAATATAATAAATTTGAAGCATTTGTCAAGTGTGGTGAGTTGAAAATGCATATGTAAAACCATTTGAATGGATGGCAGTGTGCTTTTGTGTATGCATGGTATTGAGAGCATAAATATAATCATTCTCTTTAAATGATAGCTCTGGAAAAAGTAAGTATTGTACATCTGCTCCAAAGCTGGTTTAAACAAGCTTCAGAAATTCTTTTTAACCCTTTTATCTGCAGTGTCTAAAGGACATTTCTCTAGTTTCATCTTTATCACTAAGTCATATGTTTCTTTTCTGCAGGGAGTTGTGGAATAGACATTGCTGTTCCTATTGCTGTTCCTATTTACTGTATTTTCCCGTGTATAAGACAAAAAAACCTGCGAAACTGCAGATACCTTATCTCTGCAAACTAGCCTCACAAGCAAAACTTCCATTGCAGAGACAAACTAACAGGTTTCCTTCAATCATAAGCTTTATATAGCTGATGTCAGCTGATGCTGCAAAGAGCGTGTAGCCAGTGCCCACATGTGACAGGGAGCGGTAATGTCAAAGCATTCTGAGCCCATAAGAATGTCAGAAAACAAAAAAAGTACCAGTAAGCGAATGTCTTACTCTGCAAAATAAATGTCTTCTATTTAATGTTTAAAATATTGATTTCTGAATTTTGGGTAAGGAAAGTGGGGAGGGGAGCGGCGTCCTATATATGGGGGTGTCTTATACATGGAAAAATAGAGTGTATCCTTCCTTTATTTTGCACAACTCAAAATGATGTTCCCCACAATAACTATCCTGCTCCGAAAGCATCTTTCTTAAGGAAGAACTAAACCTCATTTATAATAATTCATTTAGTGACTGTTCAAAGTTACAAGGGCACTGAAATAAGTGACCATTTTTCACATGACCATTGCAGAATCCCCATGGTCACATGATCAAAATTCAGTTGCTTGACAACTGGTTCACATTTATGATGGTTGCAGTGTCCAGGGATCATGGGATCAGCTTTTGTGACCTTCTGACAAGCAAAGTCAATGGGGAAACCAGATTCACTTAACAACCATTAGTAACTTAACAACTGCAATGATTCACTTAACAGCTGTGGCAAGAAAGGTCATAAAATGAGGCAAATTCACTTAACAAATGTTTCCCTTAGCAACATAAATGTTAGGTTCAATTGTGGTTGTAACATAAGGACTACCTGTACTTTTCTGGTTTCTAATCCAGCACCTTAACCACAAACTGGCTCTGTATTGACCCTATTTTTTGGGCTGTGGATATCAAAGTGTCTAATCTAGGGAGGTATATATGTGTTGCCTCTCTGTTTGCGTGTATGAGTGTAATGGTCCACTTCCATTTCCTGAAGACATGTCTTCACAATGTCACTAATGTCTCCTAACAACTTGCTGCTAAGGCAGGCCAAAGATGGGTTTGGGTGTAGAAGAAATGTTTTGAATGGTATAATCATTAAGTTGTTCCATGTGGTGGTCCTCGTGTGCGTGGAAGAGGTGACAACACCTGGTTGGTGTTGATTATTTGATTTGTCAATTGCTTTCAGTTGGTCTATCAGATCTCTTATAGGAACACCATTTTCTGTCCAGCTACTGGGCTAGTAGTCTTTTCTATAGTTCTGTTTTGGCTGTGATGGTCACAGAACTTTAGCTTTCACAGACACTTTCTTTGTGTTTTCTTCTCATCCTATGAATGGATTCCTTGACTGACTTAAAGTAAGTTGCTGCTCTCATTGACATATAGTGCAACCCAAAGCACCTGGTAAATGATCACCACACACCTATCATTCCTTATCTTGAACACCACTTCCGTTTGTGCTAAGCTACAGGATGGGTAGTCACAGGACTTCCTATACATGTTGAAGGTTGACCCTCCTCTGCAGTCAGCATGCTTTTGCCTCAAAGGAGATCAGAATCCCAGCTCCTGCAGCTACTTTATTCAATGTGTTTTGAAGGGTAGAACCACCTTCACAATAAAATATTTTCTTAAACTCAATCTCTTCAATAACATTATCCAGGGACTACATTTTAGATGCCTAAATCCAGTTGACCACAAGAAAGTTTGGTGACAGTCGGTTTGGTGCATTGGTTGAGGCTCCAGGCTAGAAGCCAGGAAACTGTGGATTCTAGTCCCATCTTAGGCATGAAAACACAGCTAGGTGACTTTGGATCAATTACTGTCTTCCAGCACAATTCACCTCTTAGGGTTCTTGTCGTATGGAAAATAAGAGGAGAATGGAATATTTTTGTTACCTTGAGGTTTCGATGAAAAAAAAGAGGTTTAAAAATCTAAAGGAAATTAAAGCAGCCAAACCTACCTACTCTTTGCTGCCCTCTAGTGGCCAATTGATTTTTTTTTTAAATGTGCAAGAGTATCTCCCAACTTAATTTGTTCCTCACCAACTTCAGAACTGCAAGAACATTACTTTATTGACTCTATCTGAAGAACACAAATTTTGGACACCCCTACTACTTACATATTTATTTTACTGGGCTTATAATATAGGCCAGTCATGACAAATCTGTCCCTAAGCAATACAGTTATAAAGTGTAATGACCCCATCGCTTAACAATGGCAGAAGTCCTGGTTGCTTTCTGAACCCTAAGACTGTGCAGGTCTTTATGGGAGGACCTCATGACTGTGACAAGGGAAGACGAGGAATCTGGGCAAGCAGGCTGACAAGCAAGAACTACAGCTGGAGGGGTAGAGGGGCCAAACATGAGCACTGGGAAGCACAGGTGGGCAATTCTGCAGGTGGGCAATACACAGCACAGACACTATGGAACACAGAGGCAGGCAGATGCCATGGATGGACAAAAAAGACAGGGGGAAGGGGAGCGATTTGTAACCTCTTACTGACTTCCTCCTTGACTTAACTCATGGAAAGCCGGTAAGAGAAAGTAACAAACAGCAATCACAGGATCACAGGATATTGCAACCCTTGTAATTGTGAGCCCATTGCCAAGTGCTGGCATTTCAAACATTTGGTAGCAGGGAGTCTTCTTCAACAGTTGCAACTTTACAGATCAGTCTTAATTCCCCCTCGTTACAACACTGTTGTAAGTTTGAGCAATTGCCGAATGAGTAGTCAGAACCTAAGGACTACCTGTACTCTGTAACTACCCTACGTTGGATTAAACACAATATAATAAAAGAAAAACAAGCTGGGGATGTTATTTAACTTACATATAGCATTGGAACAATTGCTGATATAAACAGAAATCAAAAGGTCTTTTCCTGGTAGACAAAACAAGTTTAGAGCATCCCAGAAATGGCACCGTAGAAAGGGACACTCTACTTTTTTGGATAGGCACATATCATCTGGAATTCGGAGTCCCACATCTAAACCACCTTAAACAATGCACTCAGCAGTTGCAATGAGTCAGCAATGAGGAAGTAGAGGCTTTGACTTCAGCCCGCTGCCATTCAAAAAGTGGCATTTCAGAAACATACAACTCTCTCTTGGGCGGCCTTTGCAGCTTCCAAAAATTGCACAAGAACGGGGCAAGCTTTGGAGAATAGTCGGGTATTAGTGAATGCAGTCATATCACCCAAATCATCATGGCAAGTCACCTTTGACATGCGTGTTATAGTTTCACTATCACTCAATGAAGCCATCAATTATAGTTTCACTATCACTCAATGAAGCCATCAATGGAATTCCATGCTTCCTGCTCATTTGCATTTTCTAAAGAGAGGGCAAATGTAATTTTTTCTGTCTGAAGCATCTGGATGGATTCTGTCAATTTTTTAAACTTAAACTTTTTAGGAGAGGGGACTAGTTTCTTTTACCACCCTCAATTTGGTCCCATTCTATTTTGTTTCTTGTTGATTTATCTTACTGATGCAGACAGGCAAAGACAGGCAAACTAAATCCCGAGAGTCTTTACATTATTTTTTTCCAACAATCCACTGAATTGGAAAGAATAAAAAAGTGCCTATATGTATTAAACAATCAAGTCTACAGTAAATACTGCCCTAGTTTCTATGAAAACACTAAAAGAAAAAGTTAAATTAGATTATATATACAGTTAACGGTGGCCTGAAAAGACCTTCCTAATTGGAGCTTTTCAGAGTTATTTTTTTCAGATATCAAAACCACTATAATAATGTATCAGTTTGAACTATGAATTATAACCCATTGCTTTAAAAATAATCAGCAGAATTCTGAAGTGTAATGTTAGCACCCCTGAAATGCCTGCATGTATAGTACAAATAAGGGTAACTAGCTACAGGGAATACCAAGAGAGGAGTAAACTGGTTGTCCTACATATTCCCAAGCCATTGTAATTTAATCACATTTATTTATGTAATCACCGTAATAAAGAAGTCAACAATTGCTTATTACAGCCATAAAGCCAAATGCAGTACAATATCCAATCACAGTGCTCTCTCTCTCTCTCTCTCTCTCTCTCTCACACACACACACACACACACACACACACACACTATACTGATCCATTTTGTGTGTGTGTGTGTGTGTGTGTGTGTATGTGTACCGTTGTAGCTATTGTCTATCCACTGCAGGATAAAAGCATCTGAACCGTTCAAAGTTACAATGGCACTGAAAAAAGGAGCTTATGACCATTTTTCACACTTATGACTGTTGCAGCATCTCCCTGGTCATGTGATGGTCGGATGCTTGACAACTGAGTCACATTTAGGAAGTTTGCAGGAATTCGAGGTTGTGTGATTCCTTTTCCTGACCTTCTCACAAGCAAAGTCAATGGGGAAGCTGGATTCACTTAACGACGGTGTTACTAATTTAACAACAGTGGTGATTCACTTAACAAATGTGGCAAGAAAAGTCATAAAATGGGACAAAATTCACTTAACAAATTTCTCACTTAACAACATAAATTTTCAGCTCAATTGTGAACGGAAATTGAGGACTACTTGTAGACACACACACACACACACACACACACACACACACACACACACGGGACCAGTATAATATGATCCAAAGATTAATAAGAATATGTACAATAAAGTAACATGAAATATATTTATATTTTTATATTTATAAATAATAGCATAGTATATATTTACAAATATAAAATATATTTATATAATATTTATGTTATGTCATATTATACTGTAATAATTATGGTATACTAGAACATATGGTAAAAAAAGTAAGGTTCTACATTTAGGCAAGAAAAACAAAATGCACAGGTACAGTATATGTGGTACCTCACACAATAGTACTAACTGTGAAAAGGATCTCTGAGTGTGCAGCAGCTGCCAAAAAAGCCAACACAGTTCTAGGCTGCATTAATAGAGGGATAGAATCAAGATCATGCGAAGTGCTACTACCACTTCATAATGCCTTGGTAAGGCCACACTTGGAATACTGCATTCAGTTTGGTCGCCATGATGTAAAAACGATGTTGAGACTCTAGAAAGAGTGCAGAGAAAAGCAACAAAGAAGATTAGGGGACTGGAGGCTAAAGCATATAAAGAATGGTTGCTGGAACTTGGTATCTCCAGTTTGATGAAAAGAAGGACTAGGGGTAACATGATAGCAGTGCCCTAATATCTCAGGAAGCTGCCACAAAGAAGAGGGAGTCAAGCTATTCTCCATATTCTCTGATGATTTGTTCAAGAAGCAATGGGTGGAAACTAATCAAGGAGAGAAGCAACCTAGAACTAAGGATAAATTTCCTGACTGTTAGAACAATTAATCAGTGGAACAACTTGCCACCAGAAGTTGTGAATGCTCCAACACTGGAAATTTTAAAAAAGATGTTGGATAACCATTTGTCTGAAGTGGTGTAGGGTTTCCTGCCTAGGCAGGCGGTTGGACTAGAAGACCCACAAGGTCCCTTCCAACTCTGTTATTCTATTCTATATCATATTATTAACTGAGTAATAAACAAATATCTAAATTTAGTCAACATTGTGGAATATTGGACAGAGAGCACAAAATGAACAACCTGGGAGGATATTTTAGAATCGTATCTTATGCACCTGATGACGTGAGGTACAACTGATAAAACTTCTGCCACTGAATAAAAATTGTTAGTGGAAAAAGGTTCCTTACTACATTGTTCATGATCTACACAGGCACCCAGCAGTTCAGTAGTTTAGGTTTATGTTACTAATAAAATGTGCAGCTCCAAAAATGGAATTAAGGTCAGCGTAACAACCCTGCAATTTAAGCACTGGTTGATGACAGAACCAATTAAATTATCATCATTAACTGAATCTCGATTTGATCTTAGCAGAAGATCTTGGAATAGATCCACTGACCCCAGAAGGCTTAACTTAGTCAAGCTTAAAAGAACTGGTTTCAATTAGACTACTGTAAACGTGATTAGGTTGGAATCTAGCATATCTTTTTACACAAATTGATTTCTCTTGTTAACATTGTGCAATGTTAAGTATGTTCCATGTTTGACATTTTATAACATGCATCAAATCAATTCTGTAGACTACAAAATATAATTACCATATAATAAAGAATATAATTCAGCATCTCCACTTCATTACTATAGTGTCCTACAGTTGAAAAGGGTTCTGAATATGATAGTCGCCATTTGATATGAAGGAAATACACATAAATTAAAACAACTTGGTAGGTCCTCATAGCTCTGAGACCATATTATTCAATCGAAACTTTATAAACCATGATGATTCAGGATCTTAACAAATTTATATTAGCTGCTGCTAATGCATATAGCTTTGAGAATTATTAGCAGGGACTGCTACTGAACCTAGCCACTTCTCAGATATCTCACATAGAAAGCAAATGCTAAAAGACATTTTTAAAACTTGTAAGTAATGTGGAGAAAAATTTATTTGTGAAGAACAAAATAACTGGTTTATTTTATCCACTAATATTCCAGGCAAAACACCATTACTGGAGAAATGGTACAGTAGTATAAATAAATAAACAATATGGAAAAATAAGCATATTTTAAGTTACCTTTTAATTTTAATTTATTTTTTAATTAATTTTGATTTTTATCTAGCCACCAGTGGATTACTGCATCTATAGAGGTACTGAGCAAAGTGTTTGTATAGTATTCTAATACCATGGTTAATTTTAACCAGATAATCTGAGTCATAATTGCTGTAGATAATTGCTTTAGAAACCAGATTAATATAGATCAATCTGTAATCTAAATCGTTAGATTAATATAAACCAAAACCAACATCATAACTGACATAATAGATAATTCAGAGAGAGAAAAAAATCTGGCTTTCCCTTGCAGTTATTCATGCAAAATTACTGCACACCCTGCCCAAAATTGGATTATAGAATTACTCTATAATAGAACAGAATTATTCCATTACTTATTTATAAAGTCTGGCAGTGGGGCATTTGAATATTCACTATACAAAATCTGGGACATATTTTATTGACTACTTAATTAAACACGCTACATACAGAAAGCATAGACACTGAGGTAAGCACCCAGAGAGGAAAAACAAATCAGTATTTTCCCTTTTATGATTAAACTGGATTTGGAGAGAGCCAGTCTGAAGACGAGCAAGGAATATACATGCTTTCTCTAGTGCAGGATTGCCATCTTCCATATTTCTGATTTTGCATTAAGACAGCAAAGAAAATTCATTTCAATAGGTCTCTAGAGGGATTATGGACCACTGGTTTTATTTGATATTATTGATATATATTGTAATACATTTCAATAATTAAACAAAAAAATTCCCTGTATTAAATGCATTGCGCCCGCTAGAAACTGGCTTCATCATATTTTATTTGAATACGAAGGGAAGTAAGTAAATGAGAAAAAAAATTTAGACAACATACTGATAGAAAACCTACCTTTTCAAGTTCCAGTATTCAGATCGTTAAAACCATATATCAACAGCACTTAGCACTTAGACTTAT
Organism: Pseudonaja textilis; assembly: GCF_049901715.1. NCBI lineage: Eukaryota > Metazoa > Chordata > Lepidosauria > Squamata > Elapidae > Pseudonaja > Pseudonaja textilis. The sequence continues at coordinate 28,536,822 of NC_141993.1, forward strand.
ATACAACTTCGCAGTGCTTTTACAGCCCTCTCTAAGCAGTTTACAGAGTCGGCATATTGCCCTCAACAATCTGGGTCCTCATTTTACCAACCTCGGAAGAAGGGAAGGCTGAGTCAACCTTGAGCCAGTCAGGATTGAACTGCTGGCATCCGGCAGTCAGCAGAAGTAGCCTGCAGTACTGCATTCTAACCACTGCACCAATGTGGCTCTTATCATATCATAAACAATTGCACTCATATAACACACATATATAAATACATAAATAAAAATACATTACCGTGTAATTAAACAGCAGTCATGTATTATGGTCTCCTCGACAAACATGCCTCTTTCCTCATCAGTTTCAACCAAGCGACCATCATGATACCAATGCACCTGTGTTGTAATGTCGAGGTATGTTGCTGTACACTGAAATGGTAAGCGATCACCATGAAAAACCACCTGTTTCTGTGATGGTATCAATTCAAAAAGAGGCAACTCCAATGGATCAGCTATAGATGGGAGTATAAAGAAAATTATTTTTTATTCCATTAATAAGAACATTGTCCTCTTTAAAAATATATATATATCAGTACTAGATTCAATAAATAAAATATGAACAAGATTATTATTTACAATGCATTTCTAAGCATGTCTGTTCAGAAATAACACCCAACATAGGATTATAGCCTTAATTTTGATACACATTTTTTTAATACACAATGCACTGACTTTTCGATTTCCACTGTTCATCCTCAAAATGAATTCTGCACAAGGGTAAGAAATTATAGTTTTCAAGTATCTACTGGTGATAATCGATTTCATCTAACGACCATATATTCTTGACTGCATGATCCAGAGAAAAAAACTTCTTATTGCCAATTAAAATTAAGTGGAAGTAGCAGAAGATAAGATACACTAAAATTATTAGGACTAAAAAGCAAAGGTGAGGGAGCATGGGCACTGCAACACCATCCAATGTAATCAAGGAAGTTGAGTTGCTTTCCATTCCTTAAAAGAAATGGAAAATTAAAATGTTTGTTCATAAGCTTCACAAGGACACTCATTCATGTCATTAGTCTGCTATTTATTTTTCATTTATTATATCATAATCTGGAAGATGTTCTAAGAGTTATCACAAGAGAAGAACATATCTTGTGTGATGACCCAAGACAAGTCATGGAGGCAACACAGTCAGCTGATAGTTCAAACTCCCTTATGTTGCTCCAACTTTCCCCCAAACTTCCCACATTTATGGCAAGTCCCAGAGCAAAACGCTCACGCACACCCCTCCAGCAGCCTCTGGAGTGAGCCAAGGGAACAAGGCAATGAGTCCACAAAGCAAAGGAACTAGGCAAGAAGTCCACTGAACTCCAGACATCGTCAACAGCACACAAAACTCCATGAATTCAGTGTTTGTTTCTGACAAAAACCCCTCCCCACAGCGTCTCCTTAAGTCTCAGTCTTCAGGTGTGCCTTATGAAGAGGGTCAGGGCGCTCTCGTCCTGAGTCATCGAGTTGGCCTGCGCTATTCCTGCCTTCTCTCCACTCTCCATGCTCATGGATCAGGAGGGCCAATCCTTGCTCGTTGTCTGAGCCTCATCGCTTATCTCCACTGCCTGCCCACTCTTCCCCCCATTTCTCAGTCATTCTTCCCCCGTTCTTTCCTGCTGGCAAGCATCCCAAGCCCAAGGGACCTGAGGCTACCTCATCTAGCTCCTCCCCGTGTTTCTCCAAAGCCAACAAGGCTGCCCCCTCGATCTCCGTTGGCCCCAGCTCCAGCTCATCCTCTTCTGCTGACTCAGGCTCCAATGGGGCCATGACAATCTTGTGGTGGGATACAGTGGTGATATTCTACCGGTTCAGCCTGGTTCGGCTAAGCCGGGAGCAGCAATAAGCAGTGGAGACCGAACCGGTTCTCTATGCCACTCTGCTGTTGGGCCCACCCGCCTGCCCGCCGAGGCTCCCATACTCACATTTATCCTATGTTTTTGAAGCGCAACTCCTTTGCGCGGCACAAGCCTCTGCGCCTGCGCAAATGTCTTTGCATCTGCACAAAGTGCGCATTTGGCGCACGCATGTACGCAAAGTGTGTGCAAATGCACATGCGCAAAGCGCGCCCACCAACCCATGCCCACCGAACCAGTGGTAAAACATTTTGAATCCCACCAATGGTGGGATATAAACAGAGAGCCTTCAATTTATGACCATAATTGAGCCTAGAAATATGGTTATAAGCTGCAGTTGTAAGTTTGAGGGATCACATGACTGGACACAATTTTTAAACATCTTTTTTTGGGGGGGGGGTTGTTAACTGAATGCCATGGTCATTAAGCAAATCATTTTTCCTCAATAGGTAGTTTTCTTTTTTGCCGGAAATCAGTAAAAGAAAAAATCACAAATTGCAGTATTGTGACTGGGGGATATTGCAAATGGCGGTAAAGATGAGTTGGGTACCAAGCACCCAAAGCATGATCACATGACTGTGGGGAAGGCGTGTGCAGCCGTTGTAACTTTGGAAACTTTGTAAGTAGTTTTTGGGGAGTCTATCATAACTTTGTACAATAACTAAGCAACCAGTTGTAAGTAGAGGACTATCTGTACTCGGCAACCTCACCAACACTTCTGGGATTAACGTATGGTTCGTTTCAAGGTCATTGTTAGCTACATGTTTTCATCTTTTTAACCTAAGCACAAAATGGTTGTATCAGCAGAAAAAGCTACTGATTCAAAGATACAGAATCCAAAGCTACACGACTCTCAAGCCAACCAGTTTATTTACTCACATTAAAAAAAAAGTCAAATCAATAGCATGCACTGACATCTACACACACACACACACACACACACACACACACATATACACAAATCCCTTCCTCCTTTCCCTGCTTCTCCTCCTTCTAGAATGGGCTAAATCCAAGCTATTGCACTATTAAAGCCTATCTGAACAGCATTATATAGCAAAACAAAATCAGGCAGAAAAGCGCCTTTTTTGCTGTAAAAGATTCAAATGCCATGTCTTCTTTGTACAGAAATTTTGTTTCACAACTCACGATACCTACATATTTCACAAAAAAAAACCAAGATGGTAGTGCAGACTCAGGCAAAATGCATGTTTAATTCTACGTGGTGTATTTATATTTATTCAGATGTTTTATTACATTCAGGTAGTTGCTTATCTGCTTAAAAGGGAAATGATTAATATTCCCAGTTCAGAGTACAATAAAAACAGAAGCAAATCTTTCCGAAAAAAAGAAAAGGGCTTTTTTCTTTATTGAAAAATTATTGGAAAGATTCTTATATCTACCTGATAATATTAAAATGGCTAAAAATTTTATATCATTCATAGCACCAATATGCTGTAATTTTATATCCTGTATTTTTTTTCTAAAACATATGTACTTATAACCAACTATCATTTTTATCTATGTTCTTTTCCTTATAGCAGATACAAAAACTGGTATTTATAGTTTGGACAAATCCATGCAATTGTGCATGCTGGCCACAGGGATAGTAATCTATCCAAAATATTTGGTGGCCATTAGCTTGCTTTTATATAGAATATATACATATATATATATACAAGCAGTCATTTAATCTATCAACACACCATATATCAGATTTTTTTAATGTTGAAATATCATGAAGTATCTTGTTGCAGAAAAGAATTGATTCATTTGATAGCTATCCATGAAGGGTTTTTTTTTTTTCATTTTCTGGTAAATACTGGGATACACTGATATATTAACACCTGAAGAGTTGTGATATTCATGATTAAAATATAAAATGTCTTACTTATTCAGAACAAGCATAACTATTTCATTTCAATTCTAGTTCCAAAATGTATCATTGGAACATTTCTGTTCAGGATATTAGGAAATATTACAAACTTCCAGAAATCCAGTTAGCAAGGACATTAATGATTATTATTAAATGATATAATCTCAAAACATCTGAAGGATGCCAAGTAAAAGGAGAATAGATTGTGTCATTTATAAGTTTCTACTAGAAAGTATGCTCCTCCCATGTTATATTAACATGGAAGTATTGAGTTTTAAACTGCAAATATCAGCAATCACAGAATCTTGTCAAAACAAGTCTAGAGATTGAAGATTGGAGACGTGATAAGTGCCGTTATAATTTTCAGGACCAGGTGATAGCATTACAAAGAGAAATTAGCTTAACTGTGTAACATTTCTATTGTTGGCTATTCAAATGTTCCACCTTACTGATTTTTTAATTGTCTGGATGTTGGTAGAATAGAATAGAATTCTTTATTGGCCAAGTGTGGTTGGATACACAAGGAATTTGTCGTGGTGCAAATACTCTCAGTATACATAAAAGAAAAGATACATTCGTCAAGAGTACCACTTATGTGTGAAAGGTAAGAACTTTGGGGGAAAGATATAGGATTTTTCTGTGGTATTCTTTGCTGTAGCCCTCTCCAGAAGTTTAGTTGGCACCAACTTGGTATCTTTTCAAAAAGCTTATGGGGTATTCATAAGTGAGTATAACTTGGTAGTTGGATGATTATTTGTTTCTGTTTAATGTTTCAATGAGTATTGTAAACTAATGTGAATAGCAGCGTGAAATTCTGTTCAGTCATTCAGTCATCACCCTACTGAAGATACCATACAACCAAAGATTCATTGAGCAAACATGCACATGCACAATAAATATCTCTTTTGTTACTTATATGATAGAGAATGTAGATCCTTGGCAGTCATATTGGATCTTAATTCTCTAAACAACAATACAAATTTCTTGTGCTAGATTTTAATTGTTAAATGATTTCAGTATTATTCTAATATATTTTAATATTTAATTTTATATTCTGTCTTGAATCTGGAAATCAAAGCTATGGTACTACCATCACAACTGGCTTGGGGAAAGTAAAGTGTTGGATTATGGATTGTTTACAATTGAAACATCTCGTTTCTTCTGCTCCAGTGCATTCTGAAGATGTGAACTCACTGGAGGCTGCAGAAGTAAGGATTAAAGCTGGCAAGGTAGAATCCAGCATTTTCCAGGCTAGAAAACCTATTCACTTCTTTGCCATAGCGGTGATTTAGCTAAACCACTCACGTTGACCTGTTCTGCTTTCCTACATATATTAATGTGAGAGGATCATTATGAGATGGAAGATGGACGGCTGGCTGAGAGGGAGGAAAAGAAATTGCTGTCAAAAACTAAGCCCGAGAAATAAAATTCTAGGTGAATCACAGTTCCTTTCTACTTCTTAAGGTGTGCCACCAGCGATTGGTGGAGGTCTGAAACAGTGTCCTCTTGACGTAAATCTTTATTTTGCAGTGATAGAAATGAGTGTGTATCATTTAAATGTAGCTGTAGCAGCAGAATACTTTGAGTAATGAAATAAATGACATGAAATAATGAGGAGGAGGGTACCAACCGACTTTTTCTTATCAGTGTGAAAACTATGAATTCAATGGATTTACAATATGTCAGCCCCCTCTTGTCAAGAGAGATATCATAAATATAAATAAAGGGATTTCTATGCCTATTTATATACACATACAATAAACTTCCTCTGTAGTAGAATCTCTCAGTGGTGTGTGAGTACTTTTTATCAACCGTGACAAAGGGTACTTATACCTGCAGAAATTCACATTGGTCCTTATCCTGACCTTGTTTAAATGAGCCTTAAAATCCAGCTCTTTTCCCCCAGGCCTGGGTTAAAGAATATATCAGGTCTCTTTGAGAAAGAAGTGAGTTGCAATTTTATTGCTCCTCCTAGATGTCTATTGTTCTTTCACTAGTTATATATACCTTCCCCTATTTTTAATCCAGTATGCTATCCAAAACTGTTACGGAACCAGTCCATCTTAGTAATTTGATAAATAAATAAATGACTCAATGGACGTCAGAAATAATTTAATATATACTTGCTTTCTAGTCCTTTCATATTTTAAATATATACCCTGCTATTCAAAATCAATTCCATTTGGCTGATGAGAGCAAGTTTCATGTCTTCTGCTGTATATCCATTAAAAAAATGTTTATTTGTAGCTTCCTAGGAAACATAACATGTCAAGTGAGTTTATTTGTAATAGAAAACCATCCCCCTGGAAAGAGCTGCCATGTATTCCAAAATTTCTGCAGGGCAAAACATGATAATTCCTGAACAGGCAACCAACAGTATAATAGAGAAACACATGCATGTTTCAAGCTAGCGGAACATTTAGAACATTTTCCTTTTAAAGAAATAGAGAGATTCTGGAACTATAATGGTTTAAATGTTAGCATCCTTGCTAATCATGTTCCGTTTTTAAAAATGGGGAAGAGAATTGACAGATATGGTCGTAACAGTGCAGTTCAGCATAGTTTAATCCCTAAATTCCAAATCTGGGGGAGCTGATCTGGCACCAGGGTTTGTGTAATGGTTGCAAAATCAGTTCCTAATTAAAGGTGTGTGTAATTTATCTCTAGGGTCATACTAAATAAGAAATCATTTACAGAACTGCTCTCCACCAAAGAGAGGGTAGCAAAGAAATCGAAGTATTTAAGTCTTCACCAGTTGGCCCTGCAAGGTAGTTCACATAAGAAGTACAACTTGGCGTAGAAGCTCCATCTTTATTGTAAAGTTATTTGAACAGAAAGTTCCAAGACTGAAAGTATTTCTTCCCTCCTTTCTGTTAGTCTCCCAAAAACTAAGGAACATGAAGCATTTTCATGTTGGTTGTCCCACTTGTGGTCTTCCTCCTGAATGCCAAGATCATTCCTACATGTAACTATACCCGGTCCACTACAGTCCAAAACTTAATTTTTGGAGTCACAATGTTACTTAATAAAGAAGCAAGACGAGGAGGAGGAGGAGGAGGAGGAGGAGGAGGAGGAGGAGGAGGAGGAGGAGGAGGAGGAGGAGGAGGAGGAGGAGGAGGAGGACACAATTCTTAAAGAATGCTACCTTTTAACTCAATATTCTTGCTAGATCTTCTTCATAGGAACGGTATAGAAATTGGGTTACCTGAGTAGGTTAATGGAGTAACATAGTGCAACAAGTTATAGTTTATCCATGATTTGAATAAGCTATAATTGTTTAATTTGCACATTGCATTAAGCCATAACATGTTTTCTAAATGACAATGACTTGCTTTAGGCTAATCTAAAACAAAAAAACTCAGAATATAAATTACTGCAATATTACTTAGCTAATTTTATTTGTTGAGGAAAAATAAGCGTTTTTGTAGCATTAGCAGCATTTAGACTTATCCGCATGCCTAGAATCATAAATTTATCTTAATAAACTAAGAAAAAGTCAAGAATAGCCTTAAGCATAGATATTAAAAAATATTATATATGCTCTCTGAAAACAGAATATATAAAAAGTGGAATGGGAAAACATTTTCTACAAGTAGAAATTGTAGAAATCTACAAAATTAAATCAGCAAGTAAAAAAAAATCTCATTAAACAAGAGTGCACTCATCTTTTCCGTGGATTTTTATTCACCATATAAGCAGGGTGGGATAAAATAACATTTTAACAATGCAGTACTCTTTTTTTTTTTTTGCGTTGTATAGCTGGATTATAAATTACTACAGTCATAACTCAATATTCCTTGTTAATTGGTTTTGGGAAGTGCAATGAGTACCAAAAACAATGAGTACCAAATAATTTTTTCCCATAAGGAATATTGTAGCTAGTCACAAGACAGTCAACACCTAGAAGTGCTAGCTTGTGTATTGAGTACCAAACAAAAGATGAGTACCAAGACAAAATGTTTGCATCAAAATATGTTGAGTACCAAATTTGATGATCAACATTTTCTTAAAGCTGTCTACAGTTTTACACGCACGCACGCACATGCACACACGCAGAGAGAGAAAGAGAAAGAGACTATATAGTGAAGATACCTTCACAAATGCAAGGCAGAAACTTAAGAAATAAATAAAATCAATAAACAAGTAACATAGCCAATATTAAAAGAAATGCAAGGTATTCTACTATTTTTTCTCCACCAGCCCTCATCTCATCCTTCTTCCTTCTGCTGTATCAGTATTGCTTTTAAGTACAAAATCCTTGGGGGTGGGACTCCATCTGTGTTACTCATGACTCTTTTCCAAGGCACCAAGAGCAACAAGTGTGGACCAACAGCAGCAAAGCAAATTTCAAAATCCGAGAACACAGGTTAAAAACTAATATTATACGATGAATTCACCAATGTGTCATTGTTATTCATAAATTGTTATCCACCAAGCTAATTGCTTTGGACTGCATGCGTATTTTCATACTTGATTCAGATGTTCATTCAAACAGCAACATATTCCTAGGCTCAAAAGGCTAGCTACTTGTGCATAAAATAAAAGTTAATCTTTTAAAAATTATAGCTTGCATTCCATTCTTGGTTTTATTTTTTTCCCCAATAATTTTCTTAAGAAATTTAAATGAACAAAATAAAAGTCAATACAAACTACTAGAAGGAAGGAAGGAAGGAAGGAAAAAAGGAGGGAAGGGAAAGACAAAAGAAGTAACTTCCTCCTTCATCCCAGCAGGTAAAATCTAATAGTGTAGCAATGGTAAGCTTATTGTGTTTTATTTAAATAAAATATAATGTATCTTCCCCCCATGGCTAATCTCTTGGATAAGGAAAACAAAAGTCCAAATGCTATGTCAACCAATCTTTTTCAACAAAAGTCCAATAACGGCAACCAGATATAACTACTTTATTTCTTTTTAATCTTGGTTGAAAAAGCTGATGTTATAAATCTTCCTTGATTTATTGGACTGGAAGCTTTTCCAAATAATTGTATTTATTATTTCTTGGAATACTATAAATAAGTAGTATGATCGTCAATTGTTTTATGAAATATCTATTATATAAACATTTATTTCTTCCTTAGTTACATTTGTGAGGGAGTCACATAACTGAGAATAAAAATAACAGGACTGATGATTTACTGACTCAGAATCATTACTGTATGTAATTTAACCCAAGAGTCCATAATAGTAGCAACACATTGTAACACTGTTGCAGATACAATTAAGATGGCTAGTATTTTACCAGGTCTTTGACCTTATTCCTAATACCTAATATATCTACATGGAGGGAAATATGCATTGGGGTACCCCAAGTTTTTGTCCTAGGTACAGTACTCTTCAACTTCTTCATAAATAATTTAGACGAGGCAATACATGAACTCATGAAATTTGCAGATGACACCAAGTTAAGGGGAATAGTCAACATTTTAGAAGATGGGCTAAAGATCCAGAAACTTGAATACTGAACCCTTTCCAAAAAAAAATGCAATTCAACAGTGAGAAAAGAAAGATTTTACACTCAGGTAAGAAAAAAACAAATGAAGGGGTATGGAATAGGTGGTACTTGGTTCAACAGCAGTTGTGAGAAGGATCTAGGAGTTCTGGTGAACAACCACTTAAGCATGAGTCAGCAATGGGCTGTAGCTGCCAAAAAAGCCAATGTAGTCCTAGGCTGCATCAATAGAGAAATAGTATCAAGATCATGTGAAGTATTATACTGCTATATACTGTGTTGGCAAGACCACACTTAGAATACTGAGTCTAGTTTGGATCACCATGATACACAAAAGATATTGAGACTCTAGAACAGGGGTGTCCAACTGGTGACCCGTGGACCAGATGAGTCACAAGAAGTCCATGCCCGCCCCAGTTCCACAAAGGGAAAAAAAGTCACAATATGTCACATGACGGCAACATGATGCAATGAGTTTGACACCTGTGCTCTAGAAAGTGCAGAGAAGAATAACAAATATTATTAGGGGTCCAGAGATGATTTCATGGAAAATCCATAAAAAGTTACAACAGAAAACAACAAGCTATTTCATGGGAAACCCAGAAAAAGTTGCAAACAGAACAAAGTCAGTAGATTAAGGAAAACCCATGGAAAGTTAGCAAAAAAAGAAAGAAGTCTCTTGATCAATGGTTTCCCATATAACCAAAATAATCTAAAACAATAGATTTGTTTCTAAGTGATTTCCTTCATCTACATAATCATCTTTCTGGGTAAAATATGAAATACAAATGATTAAAACATGTTTATTTCTCCATAAGATTGACAGTATATATATATATACACCCATAAATTGTGTTTTATCCTTGTTGCTTCATGTTTGTGTGTGTATTCTTTATAATTCTGCTCCTCTGTTCATTTCAATTAAACGGGAAAAAAAGAAGGCCCAAAGATATCCACTCAAACAGTGGTGGGATTCAATTTTTTTTACTACCAGTTCTGTGGGTGTGGTTTGGTGGGCGTGGCAGGGGAAGGATACTGTAAAATCTCCAGTCAGAGGTGATATTTGCCGGTTCTCTGAACTATTCAAAATTTCTGCTACCGGTTCTCCAGAACTGGTCAGAACCTGCTGAATACCGCCTCTGGACTCAAACATGATAATCGTTACACAAACCAGTAGCAGCAGATAAATGACATGAGGAATGTACAACAAGTAAGTGATTGTTAGAAGGGTGTACAGTGTACGAGGAAAAAGTCAGCTACAATGAGCATAACTATAAATTAGATTTATCATTACACCCTATTACAGCCAAATCACCCAAAATTAATCATTATGGAGCAAGTTAACTTTTTGAAAAAGTCAATTTCTGTTGGTGGGTAAAGATACATTACAACAATTTGTTTCTGGTCCATCTTTAAACCTGTTTTTTTTAAACCAATATACTGAAAGGAGATTACTCCTGTAATTTAATTAAGGACTATATTTTTCAAGGACCCTTCTACCATTTCAACATATTCTACCACACATTCTATAAACTCATTCAAACACATTTCATACACGCTCTAAATGGTACAATCAGTAAGCAAATAGAACTCTTTACAATTAGCTAAATGTCAAGAAAGCCAAAGAGAGTAAAAATAAAACTAATTCAATTAAGTTTTAAAAGCGTATCTCTATATGAAATTCTACAGTATTTCTGAAAAGCATTTTTTTACATATGAAAGGCACAACAATTCCAACTGAAACTTCAGCTCTTTTTCCCTTTCTAACTCAAAGTGAGCTTGTGAAACTAATACTTTAAAGATGTTAAGTGCTAGAAAACACACACACACACACACTGAATTCCACCACCAAATACAAAACACATTTTTACCAAGAATAAAAAAATATTTTGTTTCCACTGTTTGTTTTTCAGGTAATTTTTTTTAAACATCTCTAACAGCTTTTAAGCAACTAGAATGATGCTTAATCTTTATGTTTTTATGATGGCTGTGGTAGGTTTGTAAAAATCCAGTAAGAAATACATTACTTATAATTTTTCAGGAAAGCCCGTTTTTCAACAGGATTCTGGTATTAGAAGTTTCTGATAAAATTATATCTAAAATCCAGGAAGGAATTTGGCAGAAAATAACTTGGATTTGATCTGTTGTTTATGCATAGTATTAAAAGAATAGAACGGCAATGAATAGCTCTGTTTGAAAATCTCAGCAAACATTCTTCTAAAAGCATTTATATTCAGAGCTACTGAAGCTTTTTTAATAATCTCAAGTGCCCTCCTGTCAGTAGCATTAAGCCACAATAGCAGGAATTACTGATGAGGCCTAAACTATCATTATAATAATTAAAGCACTCTTTTTGCTATCTTGTTCACAAAGTACTCCTTTGTGTTGACTGAAATTCAGAGGGTTTATGTTTCAATGATTTAAAAGGTATGTTCTGGATTAGCATTTTGAACAAAAAGTAATTTCCCTTTATATGTGAACCTGAAATGGTGATTAGCCTGACAAATCAAATCAAACATAACAAGCAGAATCACCAAACATTCTCTCAATTTGGTTTGCTTGCCAAATCACCATTAGTTACCATGAACAAAGACTTGTCCAGGGTCACACATCTCAATGAACTATGATTGGTTGATAATTGCTACCTGTATTCTTGGACCTGTAATATTAAGAATATATGTGGAATGGTAAAATAAAACTGAAAACTAAAGGGTTGCCAAGAGATTGCTCTCTGTATTGTTTTCAGTGCTTAATCTGTTACAGGAAAATAACATGGAAGTTATTTGAAAAGTTAAGTAGAAAATTCAATATCAAATTATCTACTCATGGAACTGTTAGTAGAACCCAAAGAATGTCAATTTTCCCTTAAACTGTTGTCTCCTGCACGTTTCTTCTGAAAAGTGGGGAAGTCCTCTTTTCTGGTGTAGGCTAAGGTGGGGAAGTCCAACAGTATGAAATTACAGCATCACCCACTCTGTTAAATTCACATACACATATGCTTGCATTGATACTGGAAAGAAGACAGAACAAGCAGACAGGAGCGGAATTTAAATTTTTTTTAAAAAAGTTAGAAATGTTCATTTAGCCTGGTTGTGTTATTGGGAAAATACAGGAAAGTGTTTAAAGATTTGCTTTGTCACTTCCTCATGTAGCTTTTTCCTACAGATAAGTCACTCCTCATCAGCCACCTGACCTTATTTGATATGTTTCTTTTGCTTCAACAAACAGACATTGTTTTAAAAAAATTATCATGTAAATCTTTGCTCTCTTTAATCAAGAAGTGAAATAGATGTAATTTTATCATAGCATTTGAATGTAGATGTCTTGAGATTTCACCTAAAACTTGTTCACAATTTTTTGTACGTGCCTTCATCTAAAATAGTATGACGATACAGTAGAATACAACAAATGGAACAATACAGTAATACCTGTGCCCCTGATCAAACCAGTCCAGAAAGAAAACACGTTTATTTAAAATAATAATTTTTGTAATAATAAACAAAACAATTATTTAAAATAAATTATTTCACAACAATTAAAAATACAATATAAAAGTACAATATAAATTCAACATATCAAAAAAAAAAATACACTTCTCATCCAACTGAACACAGAGTGGCTCCCCAAAATATCATACATCAGCAACGTGGGCTCAGTGACACCCCCTGCCCCTTCTGCCTGAGAAAACAGCCAGGTGTTCCAGGTTTTCTGAAACATACACAAAGTTGTTGCCCCCCAAACCTCAGTGTTTTGGTGTCCCAGAGGGCACAGCTAGGGAAAAGGCAAACTGCCAATTGTCCATCCTTGATTGTCAGAGTTGCTTCTCCTATCCAAACTAATGGAATGGATAGAAGCAATGAGATTAATGGGTTTTTAAACATAAAAAACAGCCCCCTGAACCACAGCCAAAAGCGAAGAGCCAGTGTAGCTCCTGGAGTACAGACGTACCATGGACAGAGAGTTGTCCATGCCATTGCATTCTGGACAAAAGGGGGCATCTTCTTCAAAGATAGCGATTCAAATTTTTTTTTACTACCGGTTCTGTGGGCGTGGCTTGGTGGGCGTGGCAGGGGAAGGATACTGTAAAATCTCCAGTCAGAGGTGGGTATTTGCTGGTTCTCTGAACTACTCAAAATTTCCACTACCGGTTCTCCAGAACTGGTCAGAACCTGCTGGGGGCTAGACTGCTTCACAGTAATCCATTCAAGAGGGAACCAAAGCACAGCTGACCATGTGCAGTGCCTCCTGATCCACAAAAGGGTGCAACTACCAGACACTTGCACATCTATGTTGCATTATTGTGGAGAATAAGGCATTTCAATGGGCAAAACAGCATAGTGATGACATGAGGAAAGAACGTTATAAAGAAGGTGGAGAAAAAAATTACATAGGTATCTGTGCACCCATGATTCTTTGAAGGTTGTTCTTGCTGTAACATAAACTCTATTTTGTGATTCCTTTGGTTTTTGTACATTGTTTAGGCTTTCTTAACAGAGTATGCAAGTAAGCCAATGAGAAAAAAATTGCTTTGCCAACACTGGATTTCTAAGGGGATAGGGTCACAGAATTTGGCTTCTCTCACTTATTAACACAGTCATTAATTTAACTAGATGTTTTGGTTTTAGAATAATGTTTAGAGATATTTTATTGTTCACAGTATGTTGTGAAGGACCACAACACTCTTCTTATCTCACAATGCAGAAAGAATGAACATTAATATTATTAGCACAAAGTAAATTAGGAATTCTTCTATTGGCCACAAGTGAAGCACCTGGGTTACATCTTGAAATAAAAATTGAACATGAAACGTGCCAGTACTGAACTCTCCTTTCAACTATTTCGTTTGAGAGCTGCTTTTCCTGAAGTGTCCTCGGACATTACAAGGATTTTAAGAAAATTATTCTCGTGCAGTTTTTGTATCAGAAAATAAAATCTCCAATCTATCATTGAAGCCTCCAGCTTTTTCCAAAGTCTGTCACATGGGATAAAATCAAAGGTGAATTTAAGAAAGATAAAGGCTGAGTGAAAGGTCCCATGAGATTAACAGTTTTCTTTTTTTTGCTAGATATGGAAATACCTGGCAATGATGAAATGTAGTTCTAAAACTCAAAACTCACCTATCTTCAGATTCTATCTAATTGCAATTGATAAGTCCCAGTCTTTTGGGGATCACCAAGGAAAAATCAATGACAGAAAAAAGTATTGCAAAACATGGTCCCCAGAAATCAATATTAATTTTGAAAAATTCAGTGAGGATATAATAAAATCTGACTGCTTTAAACTGTGCCTCCCATTTCTTAATGTCTACAGTTGTTAGTGGAGACTAGACTGGGAGATTGAGGTATACAGAATTTTTTAACAAGCAAAAGGGATTTAAGAATAGAATACAGTACAATTCCCAATTAAATGCAAGTTTACCTAGGGTAGGTTTACTTTTTATCTTTTTAGCTGCAAGAGATTTGATAATTTAAGAATAGAATACAGTACAATTCCCAATTAAATGCAAGTTTACCTAGGGTAGGTTTACTTTTTATCTTTTTAGCTGCAAAAGAGATTTGATAATTTGTTTTGGTGGCCTGTATAAGTTTAGCCTACAATTCTTTTTAGCACCATGTTTTATATGATCTTTTCTATAGCACTAAATCATGGAGAAGCGAGCTACAGTTTTGTGCCTTTTGGACTTGAGCTACCAAAGAAGCTGTGGATACTCTACAAAGCAAGTCATACTTATTGGCCTTTCAATTAAGATCAAACATTCGGAGCCCTGGTGGCACAGTGGTTAGAATGCAATATTGCAGGTTAATTCTGCTCACGGTCTGGATTTTGATCCTGATGGGGCTCAAGGTTGACTCAGCCTTCCATCCTTCCAAGGTCAGTAAAATGATGGCCCATATTATTGAGGACAAAATGCTAACATTGTAAACTACTCAGAGAGTGCTGTAAAAGCACAGTGGAGCAGTATATAAGTCTATGTGCTATTGCTGGTGCCATTGTTATAGAACCATCGAGTAATGCTGTGAATGCCAGATTGCCACTTGCATAGTAATGGCCAAACTGCAATGCTGCTTTGTAGTCCAGTCAAGGTTAAGTTTGATAATAAGTGAAAATTCTTGGAATTCTCAGTGGAATTATTTAAGATTCGTTTTATGAGTTCAGGTGCTGGAGATATGTTTCAAAAAGAGAAGAGTATTGAGGACTTCCGGTTCGAGCTTCTTTGGTGACAGACTGAAACCACATCTCTGCGCGGTTTCGATCCATGCTTGCCGCTGGAGCGCCTGAGCCAGCTGGTTTCGGGGCTAAGCCACCCCATAGAGATGGTGAAGAAGGGGGAGACTGCCTGCAGGGTTGAGGAGAGTTGCATCTCTCCTCCCCAGCTGGCCATTACTCCCTTTCCCGAAGGTGGTTGTAGTGGTGGTCAGAAATGGCCACCAGAAAGAAGAACTTGACTGGAAAAGAATGTGCAGGAGGAAGATAAGAAGAGAAAGTTTTGGCTGACTGGGTCAAACAGCAAAAGCAACAAATAAGGTACCCTGGAATTAAAACTATTAAAAAAAACAATAACATTGTTCCCTAAGAAATTTTTTAAGCTGCGAAGGAGAGAGAAAAGGGAAAAGATTTGGGTTTTTTTTTTCTCCTTTTCCTATACTGACAGCTAAGAGACTTAAGCAAGAAATTGGGAAAAAATCCACTTTGAGATTAATAGGCATTCAATGCTGAAAATAAAAAGTCAAAGGGATAATAAAGATTTCTGGATAATTAAAAGCTTTTGAAAACATGAAAGGAGAGAAAAAGAATAAAAGGGCAGGATCTGGAAGGGAGGAGACTGCCTGGAATTAAAAAGAACTTACAGCAAAATCTCAACAAGTCTTCCAAAAGATACATCTTAACTGAAACAATGCAACAAAATAGTAAAACCCCAGGAAGAGAAAGTGGAAAAAGAAATAAAAAGAAACAGCTTGGGACTATTTGGATTACTTGGTGATCTCTGGATTCTTGGTTACTGTTTTGAATGACTGAAATCAATCGGGTGGTTGTTTAAAAGTGTTTAAAATGGCTCCACTTTTAGAAGGACTGAAAATGGAACTTAAAAAGTACAAAGAAGATGCACAAAAAGGGAGAGGCTCTTTTGGCTTCATATTTCAGTTCTTAGAAATGGAGATTTGGAACTATGAGAAACAATAAGAAATGCCTGCAGAACAAGAAGATTGCGACAAAGAAAAAGCCATCTTTAATGAACAAGAAATCTTAGGTGGGGGGGAAAAAGGAAAGGGGGAAAAGAGAATGGAAAGTTTAAGATTGGGAAAAACAACCCAAAAAAATAATAGAGTGAAAAATAAGTATAAAATCAGAAAGCAACAGAAGAGGGAAATGCAGAAGAGAGAATTAGAAGTAGTGAGACAGGGGGGTAAAAGGGGGAGGGAGAAGATGAGAGGGAAGAAAGAAAGGAAAAGAAGTCATAAAGGACAGAAACAAAATATAGAGAAACAGGGCCTATTTAGAGATAATGGGTGCAAATTTAATGGAAAAGGGGATTCTGCAAAGGTACATAAGATAGTATGGTTATATTAGAAACAGAAATAATTTTAGAAAATATGAAACAATGTATGATTAAAATGTCTGATAAAATAGCTATCGTAATTCAGTGGAATGCTTGTCAATAAATAAATGTAATAAAGGTATATTTAATGATTTATAAAACATATGTGAAGAGAAATAAGGGAAAAATTAATTATGGAGATTATGTGTGTTTTTAAGGAAGTATGATATTTAATTGAAAATAAGTGTTAAAGATGTTAAGATTTTAATGATTATTAATGATAGAACTGAACTGGAATGGAATGAGGGTTTATAATTACATATATTTACAATCTTTTTTTATTTTTTATTTTTTTTAAAGAATATAGTGTGTATTATAAGAATGTACCAAGCAGAATTCGATTGGAAGTTATGTATTATGTATTATATTGAAGGTCATAACCTTAAGGTATATACTGAAGTTTAAATAAGAGTTGAATGGATGTAATTAAAAGATATAAAGGTACCATACTCCAATTAGTAACTACAGGAGAAAATTTGTTTAATGAGAAAAGATAATATGAAATTGAAACAGAACAGACAAAAGTATAAATATAATGATTTGAATTGAGATGAGATAATCAAAATAAAATTGAGAAAATTAAAAGAGGGGAAAAACTATATAGAAAATGCAAAATAGTATAAGATATGGAATAGAATACAAAAAGAAGCATGAAATTGAGTTTTGTGTCTGTATAAAGAAGGTCAACCCGGGACCATGCTATTTTCAAAAAGGATGTTTTACTTATATTTTGTATGTGTGAAAACCCAAATAAAACCTTTATTTTAAAAAAAAGAGAAGAGTATTTGGGGAAATGAAAGATGAGAAAAGTTCTTCTACCGTAAGTCAAGAATGAACACATTTAAGATTTCATTTGGATATGTAGTTTCATTGGTCATGACAATTATTTCATTACTGTGCTGTGGAACTATGTAGTGGGTCATTGAAAGGCAAGGTGAGATACAGCAAAACCTTCAAAGAAAACAGAGATAAAAAAATTTAGAAGCTGATATTTGACTACTATGATAAAATGAATCAAGCATAAGCCACTGGGATCCATCAGTTCTTGAAGTGAGCTGTCGACCATGATTGACAGCAAAAGTAGCAAAAGAACTTCCAAATATAATCAAATTCTTTACATTATTCCTTCTTGCAAATCCATACTGAGACAAATGAAGCAACAAAGAACAGATACAGACATATCAATATGAATTTTAAAGATTTAGGAAGGAAATTTAAGAGCACAGGGGTACTAGAGACACTCTCATATATCTATCAATTTTTGAACACAGTCTGGAAAAAAAAAAGAACCCTACAAGTGAATTATTGGTTATCTGAATGGTATATATAGCAGAAATTTAGTTTCTAAGGCCACGTTTTATCTGGACAGTGGATTATTGTGCAGGATGTATTGAATCTCACAAAGACTAGTAACATATTGATTCATATTGCCCAAAACATAACAAGTTGATATAGAGAGTTTTCAACTATGAGAATTGGAAACAAAACAAAAACTCTGAAGAAAGAATTTCAGATAAAAATCTGTACTCTGCAGAAGTAAATAAGAGTGTTGTTCTAATGGAAGCTATTAAATCACTGGGGGTAGGGGGGAACCAGAAAGAAAATTGGTTCACAAAGTTCAAGGTCTTCATTTCCTATACACTGCTGCTCACAGTATGGGAAATAAACAAAATTTGCTAGAACTATTAGAAAAAGAAAGGCAAATATGAATTAATAAGAGTAACAGAGATTTAGTGGGATAACTCCCATGAAGGGAATGCAGCCACTGAAGGCACAGTGATTGATTGAGAGGCACAGAAGCAGCAGAAAAGGAACGGTAGTTAGCCCCTGTGTGTGTTAAAAAAACTCACACTTGCACAGAATAAAAATCAATGAATTTGGAGAAACTGTTGAGATCGTCTGTCTAATAACATATGGAACAATGATTAAAGACAGTACTAGTATTCATGTCTATTAACATTCACTCAACCACCAAGAAATTGTGGGTGATTATCCTTTTGAAAAGCAAACTGAAGATCCTTCAAAAGAATAATAGTGGACTTCGTTATACATTGACAGACAAACCCCACCAAGATTATCCTTTAAAATCTTTCTTTGCTGACAATTTCACAAGAATCCCTTTGTTTAATGCAGAAGAAATGGGACCAAAGCACCAGACTTAGTTAAGGAAGTAAAACTATCTTGAAGAGTGCTATGTGCCCATGCAAGAATTCCCAAGAGCAAAAATCTGACTTAAGCAATGATTAGTGAAGCAGGTTTTATAGCAGTGAGGAGATTTATGTACAGAAATACATTACATTGGCAATGCCTAGTCCTTAGCTACATCCAACCAGGAAAAGAGTGAAAGATCATGTGATACGTGTAGGTGCCTGGAGATAAAACCCTACCAAAAAATTTTAAGCCAAAGAGCTCTCACTTTAACATGAAGTAATAGTTTTTATAGATTTTAATAAAGTTATAGTAATGATATGAACAGGTAGTTTGGGCTTACCAACCCATCATTTGGTGACTGTTCAAAGGTATGATGATGCTGAAAAAGGAGACATATGACTGGTCCTCGAAGCGGTGGCCATTGTAGCCTCCCCGCAGTCACGAAATCATGATTTAGGCACTTGGCAATTTATGATGATCATTGTCTTTGTAACCTTCATACCTGGCTTCTAACAATGTGGACAGAAAGGTTCTGGTCAAAGAGGAAGCTGACAAGAAGTTGCAAGTTATTCAACAACCCACACTTAGTTCACTTAATGACTGCAGCCAGAACTAACATTGTGCATCAGTATGGTCACATGACATTTGACTTTATAACTGCATAACTTAGTGATGGAGTTCCCGGTCCCAATTGCAGTAGAGGAGTAACTGCAATATTCCTTCCTAGGAAGAGCTAATGGGAAAATATGCTCAGATTAAGTTCCTAAAAAAGAAATGAGGTCTTAATTTATTTCTTAATTATTTAACAATTAAATACATCCAGTGCAAACAGCAGAAGTAACCAATGAAACTACATAAAAAGCTTAGTGAATATCTGAAAATAGTCAAAAATGCATATATGAAATAAAGATAGTAATTCAGAATGGTAGAGAAGATGTCTGGAAAGATATTGTTTGGAAAGGCAGAAGTTGTAGAAAAATACCACAGAAAGATTTCTTTAGGTACAGCATGTTAAAAAGAAAAAGAAAAAAATAGCAGATGCCTGCTCTGATAATAATACTTATTAAAAAGTTCTTTTAATAATTGCTGATTGCAAATTGAATGTAATCAGCAGTGTGATGTGGAGAAAAATTATACATGAAGTCTGAAGTTGTGTTATATCAAAATAGGATTTTGAAATTATGGGAATTAAAAGTTTCATTTTATTCTGCTTTGGTGACATCCACAAATGGAACGTTTAGTTCTGTCTAGGTTCCTTTAGGGAGGAGTCATACAAACTTGTGGGGGGAGGGGGAGAGATCCAGAGAAAATAAACAAGATGTGAGAGAAGAACAGCCAGAGAATGGCAGGAGGAGGGAGGAGTCAAGAGAAAAATTGGCCTAGAATCTTTACATTCCCACAAATGCCCTGTCCAACTTCCCTTTGAATTCCATTGACTCTTATCTAGTGCCAATTTAGTGCTGACTGTTAGTTTAACTAGATTCTTGTGTATAAGCAATACATCATTTTAACTGACACTTTGTGTGCTTCCAATTCTGTGCATAAGAATGATAAAGGAATTAGAATCTAATTTTTATGAAGAAAAATTGAAGATATTAAGAATTATTTTGAGGTGAGATTTGATAGTACTATTCAATCATCCCAAAGGTTTCACACACACAGAAAAAGATCACTACTTTTATTAACGGGAGCAAAGCTTTTTAATAACTCCTTCACCTCTGCCAACTACCTTTCTTCTATCACTACATACAGTGATACTGAAGCTGCCTCTGCAATAAGATTCTTAACAGGAATCTGATGATAATAACACAGTATTTTAAAGCTATTTATTATGGATTCTGTTAGTAGTTAAGTAACACTAAATGTTTAGTCTAAATAATAGGGTTCAGTGCTGATTCTTTCACCCCCAAATCCTGCAAATCTGTTCCAAAAAGTTCTAAAGTAATTTCAAAATGATGGAAAAACATGCAAGAGGAAGCGAATATAATTAAAATGCCATTTCTCCCACCTTCTGTCATTTAAAATAAATTATGGATTTCAAGTAGAACTTGCCAAGTAACTGGGTTCCTTTATCAATGAAACAAAAATCTGAAAATAGCAAATAAAATAGAAAACAAAATTATCCATATGAGTTTATAAATAGATCCTGACTAGTTTTTCATTGAAATAATTTTCCTCAATAGACAACGCAGATTTGCTAAAACTATAGTTTACTATCTTTGGTAATCTCAGGTTATTATTTGTCTCTATCCTAATTTTTAGACCAAACTGTTTTATCATTTTTTTACATCAACCATATTTATTTTTACTATACATATGAACCAATGCAAATTATGATTAACACCTATACAATCCTTCATAATTATGATTTGCAGACCTACTGAAATTGACAAGACAAAAATATATGATCATGTTTTCGATGACTTATACACCTGAATAAATAATTCAAATGTATATTTAACACTGTAATGGGAGAAGAAATATTTATCTAGAAAGGTGAAATAAATCTAATTTTTAATTTGCAAAGTGTACTTTCAGGTTGAAACAATTGAAACTTTTTGCATTAATATATATGCAGATATATTCTATCACTACAACTCTAGAAATCCATGTATAGCAATAGACTCAAATTTATTTTTATACCACAATTATTACATTTCACATGATTTGGGGGAGGAATAGAATTATTCTTTGTTAGTTTGATTTTTTTATACTGACTGATGTTTTGCTATGCTCATAGACTGTAGTACTGAGAAACATGTGAATTAAAATTCTAATATGTGTGTATGGTTGTCTCAGTGGGAAGGAAAGAAGCATGGGCAAACTCAGTAGAGAAAGGCTGGAAAACATTTAAAAATAAATTCTAGATTAAAAAATGGCTGAAAAAAATGGAGAAAACAACTGTTGTAGTGTTTCGTCTGGGGTCAAGTTCAAACTCTTTCTCTGCCACATGCTGCCCAGCTACAGAGTTGCAAAGAATCTCGCCTTTTTGCTCAAAGGTAACTTTTTGTCTGAACTTTTGTCACGTCTCTTAGCAAAGTTATCTGGTGTCTATTTGCTTACTTTCATTATGTAGGAAATAATGTGCAACAAAAAGATGGCCACACACTACAAGGTCATAATGGTGCAAATCATTGGGATCGCTGAGAAATTGTTGAAGGCTGCAGGCGTGCTGTGTAACTAAAACCACAAATGAAATCATTCAACAATGGATAACTAGTTATGGCTTATATATTAACTAGGGATGTACAAAACTCCAAAGATAGTCTTTGTCCAACTATGTTTTCACAGTATGCTTGCTTATATAATACAGTACATAATTGATTATAAATCTTTTACAGGCTGAAAAACAAGAAAAGAAATTCCCATCTCAGTCTTATTTGCAATAGTGTTTCAAAGATTGTTATACCTGCCCTTCTCTAGCTCATTTTATGTGTAGAAAATGAATGCCAATGCATTTAAGGGATAAAGAGTAAGGGATTACATTTCAAGGATTCGGTTCATGAGTGAACTAGTACACTTTGGAAGAAATTCCACTCTTACACCTAGATTCATGCAGTCCTGATTGGGGCATCTGCTTACAGTATAACCATCTATGAAGACACACACACTCACACACACACACACACACACCATAGCAGGCTACTGATTAATTTGGAAGTGCACTTAGCTGGCATGTTAAATGACTGCTAAGACAGGCCAAATGTTCTCAGCATAATAATTTACATGGTAAAATGATCAGCAAATTCCAACAATAGAACTTGTATATTTTATTGTCCTATGGTTTAAAAAAGACCAATATCATTGCTATAGTACTTTGTTCTTCTCAGTAAGGAGAATTATAAAAGGAATTGTTAAGTAACTCTCCAAAAATTATTAAAAGCAACCTATAACAACAACCAGTGGTTACCTGGGGATTTAGCTGGCTGTCAGGAAAATGCTAGGCAACTGTCAAGTACTTGAGCCTCATATGACAACTGAAACATCATTTGGCAGGCTTTTCAGAGCAAGGGTTTACCCTATTACTGTATTTTTCCACCTCACTTAGAAGTGCAATGCCTTGAGCATAGATTAGCTATTGCCCTTGACACCGCCAGTTTTTGAAGTCCCATGAAATACTGCAATTATATTTTATAAGACTATAAAAGAAAATGCACCCACATGAAAGACAGCTTTTGGGATAATAACTATCATCTCAGAAAAAATAAAAGCAATTGATTTGAATGTAATTCCAATGGGAAACTGTAATAAAAGGAATTTGATACAGCAATATTCAGGGAGACAAAATTTAAAGATTCTAAATGGATAAATTACCAGATGCTTATCATATTTTCCTATGCTGCTCACAGGGTTCTTATAGACTCGTTCAATATTAGCTGAGATTCCTATGCACTACAATCTTTCAATTTCCCTACAGCTTGCTCCCATTGCTAATCATCACTTGCAACCTAGCTGTAGTATTTTGCACCATATTTATATCTATTTACTAGACATGCCTCAAAGGTAGCACTAAACAGAGTCCATTATGATAATCTAAATGAGATAGTTATTGAGAGAATATATCATTTTTTCCAAATCTTCTATCTTCGGGAATGTTGATAACCAGAATATTATTGAAAGAGTAAAGGCATTCCTGATAACTGAACCTAGAATAAGTCATTGAAAAATCTCCAAATTGAAAATCTGAAGTTTTAGAAGAACATCAGCTGTATTCAGACCAGCCTGAATCCCAGTTCCAGATTAGACTCCTTGGTGACCATAAAAACTTTGCCTAAATTGAGACCCCTATATTCTTTGTTAGTTGGTTTCAGTACTCAATTCTTCCAATATTAGGAAGGTATAATACCTGATCAATATTTCAGGACTTTATCAGCATTGTTGGTTTAAAAACAAAGACTAACAAGTGATTAACCTCAGCCCAGTGATTAAATACAACCCATAATCACTGGCTTCAGGGGTGGGATTCTACAGGTTCTCACCTATTCTCTAGAACCAATTGTTAACTTTCTAAGCAGTTCGGAGAACCGGTTGTTGGAAGAAATCTCCTTTTGTTTTTCTCTACCCTTCTTACATTCTTGGCAGTATGCCTAGACTTACTGTCTCCGAAGGAGGGGTTTTTTTTTGCTGGTACTTTCTTAAAAGGGAAGGGTTGTTCTAAGCTTTTTACACTGCTGTTGGGAGGAAATACTCCCCTGTTGGAGTTAGCACTTTGCAGAAATAATTGAATAATGAAGCAGAGCTGCCAGAAAGCAGCTTTTAATGACAAGGAACCAAGATGAGTGACATTCAGCAAGGCTTCTTGGCTAGCTAGAAAGACTGACATTCAAATGCATTTACATATCCTTTTTGAGTTTTGATCTAAAACTGGTGACCATTCAAAGTTACAGTGGCACTGAAAAAAGTGACTTATGACCATTTTTCACACCTACGATCACTGCAGCATCCCCACTGTCATGAGAGGCCAGGCGAGGAGAAGCACCCCTTTGATGTGAGTGATGTTGAGTTGGCCACGCCCACTCAGTCACATGACCAACAAGCCACTCCCACCAACTAAGCCATGCCCACAGAACCGGTTGTTAAAAAAATTGAATCCCACCCCTGACTAGCTTAATAGCTATCTTAAAAAGCAAAGAATCGAAAGTAGAAGCCTGAGAATATCCAAAGCCAGAAGTGGTACATTAATCCTTCTGTATTCTTTCTGGGAATATTCAGAAAAAGAAAAGAAAAGCTAGCGTCTAAAATTCAGCACAGTGCAGTATAGTTATAGTATAAGTAGTTAACCTATGGTTCTCTAGCTGTGAGTGAGCTGTAGCTCCCAACTTCCTTTGTTATTGGCTAGTTTCAGGAAGATGAAGTTAACTAACACCTGGAAAGCTTTACATTGTCTATTGGTGTCTGTGAGGCTTCAGTGGAAATGGTTAAGAAATTGAGACCTTGTTATTTATATGCTAGCTGTGTTTTGTAATAATATTATAAAACATAAGATGGAAAAAAATCCAGACTCTACTAAAAAGGCAAAAAAGACCAAAAGTGGCTTTATTGTACATAATTAGATACTCACTCTTAGCCTTTTCACAATATTCTTTTTTGTACTTTTTGCATATTTTTAAATATTTTAATGTCTGTTTATATATCACCCAGAGTCCCATTACATGACAAAGCCAGTCATAAAACGATAGATAATAGATACTATAGATCAGCGGTTTCAAACTCGTGGCTTCAAGCTGTCATCACATGACGTATCGTGACTTTTTCCCCTTCGCTAAAATGGGGTGGGCTGTGGCCAGCACGTTTGACACCCCTACGATAGATAGATAGATAGATAGATAGATAGATAGATAGATAGATAGATAGATAGATAGATTGATTCAAAACTAATTCTTTAACATCCCCCAAATTCTCAAATAAATGATACTAATAAAAAAAATCATAGAAATAATGGCATCCCAAATTAGAAGATTAGAAATTAAAAATTATATGGTTTTTATGGAAAAACGTTTGTAGATTACTGGTTCTTCTTGAATCAGTATGCGTACTGGAATGCAGTTATCCTTCAGCATTTTTACACTGTTTAAAAGCAGAAAAAAAGCAGCCTACAATATAGGAAAAGCATAGCTTAACATATGTGTATTAATATACAAATTATGTACTAATGCGTAGGCTAAATAAAAAAGGGTAGCAGCAAATTGTAGAAAAGAGTATAAAACATAGGGCTAAGAAAAACTGACATTAATTAACTCCTACAAAAACATAATATTTTTGTATAACAGGGAACAGATTGTATAGTAGACTTAGCATCCTGAGTTTAGTTAGTAATTCTAAATAAATTATACTCTAAATGCCACTATGTTCTTCTAATAAAAGAAGAGGCGGTAGCCTCAGGCTAAAAAGAATGAAGTTTATTTTTCCCCCAGTCTGTATTATCTGCAGGCTCTGACACTAATAAGAACTCTAGGATTCAGCCCTCTGGCCCAAAGCCCTGGCAGAATAGACATCAATGTGGTAAAATTGATAAACTTGGCAAAGAAAATAAAGGCAAAGTGGCCCATTTCAACAGTAATTTACTATTTTTTATAACTTTTTATTCCATTTGCTTGTTCGATAATTAATGAATGCTAGTTCTTGTATGTACATCCAGGTCTCATAACATGGTTCAGCTATCTTATTTCCCACATATTTACTTTCTTGCCATTATTTTAAAAACTCCGCTTCATTCTAAGCTATTGGGGTTTATGTTAGCATCAAGAACTCCAAATTCAGTTAGTCCTGGTACCAAAAAAGCCACTTTGTAGAAGCTTAATTCTAAGGATGAAATAAGTTTGGATTCCAAGTAAAGGTAGAATAGCTTCTTCACTGAAGAACTATGATAGTTTAACTATCTGTCCCAGGTGAAATTGCTCCATTTGGTGAAATAGGTATCTCCAGATATCCCAAAACTTAGGTAGATGATAGGAAGATAGAGATTCACCCAGGAAGAGAGTTGGCACGCTTGTATTATGTATTTGTAACAGACTCTCTGAAAGCTGTTTGGAGAAAAAATGATAGTAATGCCATTAGTAATAAATGCCTTGGATGCAATTTCAAAACATCTGAAGCACCACTTGAACACTATTAGCATTGACAAAATCACGTCAATAAATTGCAAAAGGCAGTTTTACTTGGGACAGCTTAATTCTATGACCATACCTTTAACATTATTAAATAACAGCATCTGCCTATCCCAGGTCCTTGGAAAGGACTCAAGAGGTAGATAAAAATGTCAAATCCAGTCTAAGCTTCTGGCTTTCCGTGCAACCAAGAATAATAACAGTAGATATGTCGTCCAACTCTCAGAAACTCTGGGTGATTAAAGATTGTTAAAATTGTTAAAATGTTAAAAAACATTTACAAACAAATAATAACACAAGAAAGACCAAAAAAAAAAAAAAAAGCAGAGAAAACAAACTCAGATCAGGAAAAGGAAGCAAAGGGGCATCAATTGTGCTCATCAAAGACCTGGGCAAAGAGCCATGTCTTATACGAAGAACCATTCTTTGAACCAGAGTAGAATTCAATTATGAATTGTTATAGAAAAAAAATGTTTCACAATGGTAAAAGTCACCCATCTCTCCAAGAGCGATGAAGCACAGCAACCTTCAGTGTAGATTTATCAACAGTGCACAACAGTATGTGGGTTTCCATCTGGGATAAAAGTATAATTCCGTTGATGTTATTGTTTGAAACTAATGGAACCCAGATTCATCTGGTAAAACTGATGCCTTTCAAGATGACAGATAAGTCATGCTGGAAAACATTCTATTTGCATGAAATGAAAAGACTTCCCAAGCTTTGTTAAAATGTTGCTTAGTTTCCATAAGGTAGCTAATTTGTTCTTTTCAATTGGCATTCAATTAATAAAACAAAAAATTAAGAAAGTAAAAACACACCTCTCATTATAACAGAGAAAAACATGTTTTAATTTCTTTAGCACATGGCATATCATGCATGGACTAGCAATATATATCTATATTTCATCTAGATTAGTAATAAAACACAATAAAATATAAATGTTAAAAAGATCTACATTCAAATATCAATGTCTAGGCCAGAGGTGTCAATCTCAAGGCCAACGGGCTGGATGCAGCCCAGGGGGTGCTTAGATCTGTCCTGTGGGGCCACCCTGGAAACAGCAAAGGACCAGTCTGCAGTGTCTCTGCCAGTGAAAACAGAGCTCGGGAGGGCTGCCCATGGCCCCCCCGAGCTCTGTTTTTGTTGGCAAAGTGTTGCAAAAGGCCATCGCAGCCAGAAACGGAGCTCGGGAGCCCATTTTCACTGACAGAGTGCTCTGGCCCCCGCAGGTGCCCCCGCCAAGAGTAACGTTGAGCTGGTCACACCTATTCTGGCCATGCCCACCTCAGCCCCCGGAGGTCAAACACAACCCTGATGAAGCCCTCAGTGAAATTGAGTTTGACACCCCTGATCTAAGCTATCTAACCACTGAAGCACAGCATCAGATTTAAAAAATATATCAGGACTGGTATACGCTCTCAGCTTATAGCTAGTCACAATGTGATCTACAGTTTGACATAGGACCTTGCAGTAAGATGAGAATTTATACAGAGTCTTAGCAAATGCTGTGTGAGGTGTGAATCCTATTCAGGATTGTCCATTGCTGACATGGTAATTCCAAGCCTGGCATCTTTTCTGTGAGGTCTTTTATATGTCTTTCTATGTCTGGGCCTTCAGCGATCCATTTGGCTTTCCATTATTACAATATTAGTTGTATATTAGTTTCCCACCGCTTGCGAAACAGGCCTCCCAAATTTTTAAATTACTAAATCTATTTGAAAATAATTAACTTGTCATTTATATACAATGTTAATGACCAAAAAATTAACAAGAACAATAAAAAGGCAAGATTAAGGTTTTAAAATCCTCTGTTAGCAAAATGTTATTGTAATCAACTCATTTGAGATAAGTATCTCAAGAGTTAATAGTCTTTCATCCTGGATCAAGTATCTATGTTTGTTTTTTAATACCATCTCTTATCAATTGTTGTCTGATTAAATATAATAAATTCAATCTCCAAAGTTGATCTATCTTCTTCAAAAAGTCCAGATGAAATTGTTTTCCAGTGAAGTGTGATAAATTCATTCCCTAATGTTCTTCAATGCTCCTAGGAAAACCAATTTATCACTTCTCCATTCAGTCAGGTTTCTGCTGTTGTAAAAGAATGCAGGCTTCAACCTCAGGGAGGCGTATGCAATCAACTCAGTTCTAAGTGTGTACAGTCCATAGTTCTTTCCAAAGCTTCTGCTGCTTTCAAATCACATTCCTTTTGTGAATCTAATTTATCCAGAGCTATATGTATCAGGCATATTAAATATATATGGAATAATGTAAGTAGCTTTGTCACCTAAATATTAGATTATCCTGTTTGCATTCATAAAAAGCATTACAGTATTACCATTGGAACAATATTACTAAAACAATTCTATTTTTATACAAATCACCATTTTATCTTTCTCTATTTAGCATCCCTTCCATTCAGTCTCATACGCAATAGCCAAAAAGTGAAGTATTTAAATCCAGTGTTAAAAAGAATTTGGCAGTCATTCTTAAACAGCATATTACTGACATTCCTTTGAAAAAAAAATCCTGTCAACAAGTTCTGAATTGGACAGATCTCAGAATATGACTGTTTTTTTCATTAATTAAACAACAAATCCAACCAAATGTACTATACAGGAATCAGTGACTTAGCACCATCCATTTAGTGACCATTCGAAGTTACAATAGCACTGACAAAACTGACCTACAACTGTTTTTCACATGACCATTGCAGCATCCCCATGGTCACATGATCAAAATTCAGATGCCTGGCAACTGGCAGTGTCCCTAAGATGGGGAAACCAGATTCACTTAACAACTGTATTACTAACTTAACTCCAGTAATTCACGTAACTATCTTCCTTAGCAACAGAAATGTTGTGCTCAGTTGAGGTCATAAATCTAGGACTACTTGTAGGTTGCCTTGTGTCACATTTGCCACAAAAACAAGATCAGTAAATAGTTCTGGAGAAAGATAAGAAGAGATAAATATAACCCAATTATTCTTTTTCTTCATTTCTATACAGTCCAGTATGTCAATCAGTATAATAAAGTAGCTGCTTTTTTTTTTGAAAAAAAACTAGAAGAGAAGAACACAAAAGTCAGCATTTCAGGTACATTATTTATTTGTCTGCTTCTTTGTAAATTTATACACTTGCACATCTTATGAGCAGTGATTTTGAGTGGTGAACAGCAAAAAAATATAAAACAAATGAGGGGTCCTTGGTGCTCTCTGAGCTTGGGTGTTTTCTTGCAGATGTTTCATTACACAAACTAGGTAACATCATCAGTGCTAATAAGCAGTGGGGTTTGCTCTCAGTTTGTATTTTAGTGGCTGTCAGTGTTGGTGGGAATGGTCCTGGGGATGGGGGTTGGTTGTACTGTTTACTTTTAGCTTGTTTGGTAGTTTATTGGTTGGTCTGATGTTAATCTCGGTGTTAATCTATGCTCATCTGGAGTTGATTATTTGTGGGGAAGTGTTTTGGTCTTTTTGTTTACTTTTTGGCTTGATTGTCTCTTTTGCACAGTGTGTAGATATTGTTTATGTATCTATTGATGACCAGTTTGTCAGAGTTTATAGGCTGGAGTTTTAGTGTTTCTGATCACTGGATTTTGTGGGCATGTGGGGTTGGCATAGTTGATTGAGAAGCTTGATCTCTACTGAAAATCTCCTCAATGCTGGCTTCAGTAGTGCACCAGGCAAGGTAAAGTACATTATCTTCTTCTGTGAAGGAACCTTTTGTCGTGGTTTGCCGGGTAAGGAGTGAGTGGGTGGGGAGGATTTTCACGGGCCATGTGAGCTGAGCAGCCTTGTGTTTCTGCACAGCCTGGATTAATTGCTTTGGGGAGGTGCTTTGGGGGTGAGATTTCTCTGTGGCCCACCAAAATTTTCTCATGGCCCACCACTGGGCCGCGGCCCACCGGTTTGCGACCGCTGATCTAGACTATATTCCACTATATTATTTGTACTATATTATTTGTACTATATTATTTGTACCGTATATTATACCATTTCTACTACAAGTATTCTATTACTTTTGAGTCTGTACTATTCTATTATTAGTAAACCACAGAATTTCAACTCTTAAAGACCCTGGTCTGTCTCTGAATCCTGTCCCTCTCTGGGATTTCTTCTATTGTTTTTCTTATTTATTAATGTGCAGCAGATAAAGCACTGGCACCTTCCCAGCAGTTGTGCTTGGTTTGGCTTTGCTGGGCCTCCTCTGAACCCTTCAGACCCTGTGTAGGAAACTCATTTTATTTGGCTGCTTTCTGTTTGCTGCTGTTGCCATTGCCCTTTCAAACCCCAGATTATCTCCTCCCCCACCTGTTTCAAGATTGCAGCTTTTATAACAATTCTGCCATGTTGCTGCTGGGGAGTAGGTTTAAATAGGGGAAAGTTAGCACAACTGCCTGGATGATGATGATGATGATGATGATGATGATGATGATGATGCAGCCTGTTCTTCCCCATCTTTAAGTACAGGGTTTTAGGCAGAGTGCAAGTTGGCACAGTGAGTTGGCAAAGCTAAACAGTTCCTGGAAAAAAAAATCACTGACAGACTATATTGTATCAAGCTTGCTTGTTATGGACCCAGTCGGTTAAAGAATTTTGACTAGCAAGATCCAGGAAGAAAGCAGTAGTGGTATTCAGCAGTTTCTGACCAGTTCTGGAGAACCGGTAGCAGAAATTTTGAGTAGTTTGGAGAACCAGCAAATATCACCTCTGACTGGCCCCACCCCCATCTATTCTCTGCCTCCTGAGTGCCAACTGATTGGCTGGGTCTTCTTTTGTTGCCCTGCACAGGAGAACGGAGCTGTAAAGCAGGTTAGTAGGGTGGGGAGGGAATGGGATTTTGCAGTAACTTTTCCCTGGAGTGGGGAGGGAATGGAGATTTTACAGTATCTTTCTCCTGCCATGCCACACCCACAGAACAGGTAGTAAAAAAATTTGAATTCCACCACTGGAAGAAAGCCTTCTTTGCCATCACTCCCACACTTTGGAATATCCTCCCCCTAAAGATGAGGTGGGATCTCACTCTCCTGGCATTTCAAAAGAGTTTGAAGATCTAACTGTGTGGGCTCTCAGAGAAGCACACAATCTTGGGCTTGGTTAGTGCCTTGACAGTGCCATGTCCTTGATTTATTTTATCCTTGTTTTAACTGTCCCTTTTTATTAAGAGAGAGCGTTTTTATCTGGTTTTTATATTTTTAATTGTACACAAGAATTACTCTGAGAATGAGAAGGCCAGTCTCTAAATGTGATAAACAAATGAACCCAAAACAATGATAATTTTCCATCTAAGAATGGAAATCTGGGAGTTCCATTTTCAACTCCCAGAATTCCTCAGCCAGCTGTCTGGATGAGGAGTTCTGGGAGTTGAAGTCCACAAGTCTTAAAGTTGCAAAATGCATTGAGGTGCTGAAAAGCATTGGAGAGTTAGTCATGAGTAAGGTCATAATATTATAGACCAAAGGTCTTCAAACTTGGCAAGTTCAAGACTTGTGGACTTCAACTCCCAGAATTCCTGAGCCAACAAGACTAGAGGAGGAATTCTGGGAGTTGAAATCCATAAGTCTTAAAGCTGTCAAATTTGAAGACTCCTGTTATAGACTGTAACATCTCCTTTCCACATCAGCATTTAAAACCAGATATTTTAGGTGAAGATATAGTACTAAATATTATCTATAAAAAATAGAAAAATAACTAAAAAGCCAATGAGTGTTTTGCAGCCACCTGCTTCAATCTGCTGATTCACAAATATGCTTTGACTGAAGCATTGTAAATTCAAAGCATTCCTTGTGAACTTTTGCTCAGTTCTAGTACACACAGAGAGAGGGGGGAGAGAGAGAGAGACAGAGAAATACTTTAGAGCAGGGGTCTCCAAACATGGCAACTTTAGAACTTGTGGACTTCAGCTTCCAGAATTCCTCAGCTAGCCATTTTTTGATACAAAGGGAGATACTGAGTACCAAGCCTGAATTATCACATATGTACCACACAAGGATTTTGTTTTTGTATGGAGTAAGTTCTTAGTATATTTGGTGGGTAGCTCTTTGGTTGTTAGACACTGTTAAACACAGATGAGATAAAAGACAAATATGATGATGGCATCTCTTGATGATTTTTGTTCTAGAAAATGCCATGTAAATATTTATATGATTAAAGAGTTCTTAGGACCGTTCCTCACTGCTAAATTTTTACACTATTCTGGGGTCCCCAAACTTATCAACTTTAAGACTTATGGACTTCAACTCCCAGAATTCCTCAGCCAGCTGTCTGGATGAGGAATTCTGGGAGTTGAAGTCCACAAGTCTTAAAGTTGCCAAGTTTGGCGACCTCTGCACTATCCACTTATTCTTACATCAGCAGAAAAGTGAGCTTTTCTACTTTATTCTGCATTCACCTAAAGCTCCAAAAGCCATAGATTTTACCCACCCTAAGGCTGAACTTGGATAATGTCAGGATAAAAAGGAAAAGCTTAAAATTTATACAGCTTAGGACAGCTGAATCCTGACTTATTCACAGGCTGGAGAAAGGATGAAGGCGGTGTCATGAGGCAAGAACAGAAAAAAAAGATGTTGTTAGGATACATTTGTTCTCAAAATCAGATTTTGAGTCAGATATGGCAATAAATCTCTACTCTTCAGAAATTCATTTCTATATTCAGTAACAAGATAACAGCAAAAAAAAAGCTGTCTTTTTTGACGGTTTTTTTAACGGTTAAGCAACCATTAATTGCTTTAGTGCACATAAGAAAAAACATAAGACAACATAGAACAGGGGTCCCCAAACTTGGCAACTTTAAGGCTTGTGGACTTCAACTGGCTGGAGAATTCTGGGAGTTGAAGTCCACAAGTCTTAAAGTTTGGAGACCTCTGACATAGAAGGTCTTATACTCCAACCATCTCCTTGAGCAGAAAACCTTATACAATTTTCTTGCCCATGTTTCAGACCTTTTCTCTCCATTGAACTGCATTTTGTTGGATAGTTCAAGTTCTTCTGAATGTTGAGTCTATCTTGCAAAGCTCCTCTGTGCAATTAGCTATCCCCTTCAGCTTGGTGTCTGCAAATTCTACTCCCTCATCTAGATCATTTATGATGATGTTACAGAGTACAGGGACTTGAGGTACCCATTGCACGCTTCCCTCAATGTAGATGTAGATGTAGATGTTCTCCTCTGAGAAGCATACACTGAGTATAGTTGGTTAGCCAATTGCAAATCCATCCATCTATCTATCTTACCAAGAAGTAGGCTGTGATCTACCTTATCAAATGCCTTATTGAGTTCTAAAGAAACTATGTCTACATCATTTCCCTAACCCACTAATTTAGTCACTTTGTCAAAGAAGGCAATAACGTTTATCTGGCATGATCTGTTTTTAACAAACCCATGATGGCTTTTACTATTCTGGCAATGCTCATTTCTAAGTGCTCACAAATCTGCTGCTTGATTATCTTTTCCAGAATTTTCCCAGGTATTGATATCAGGTTGATTGGTTTGTAATATCCTGGATCCACCTTTTTCCCCTTTTGAAAATTGGAATGACATTGGCTCTTTCCCAGTCCTCTGGTGGCTCTCCTATTCTCCAGGAGCTCTGAAAGAATTTGTTCAGTGGTTCTGAAATCATGTCTGCCAGCTCCTTCAGAATCCTAAGAGGTAATCCATCTGGTCCTGGCAATTAGAACTCATCTAATATGGATAAGTATTTTCTTATGCTTAATTTAAAATATCAAGCCCCAGGCATATGGACCCAGAGTTTAAATTTTGTTCTCCTGCCCTTTCAAGTGAATGGATGTTTGGATACCCCAGGTCTCAGATTTTTTGGGGGGGCGGGGGGGTATTCAATGTTTGTACAATGCTTCCATTTGACCTTAGCAATACTGTTGTTCCCCACTTTCCTAGATTCAAGCAATTTTAAATGTAGACCCCTAGTTTCCTTTATACATTAGAATTCAAACTTTCCTATGCATTGATTCCCAAGCTCCCCAAATTGAAGATGGGTGGATTTCAGCTCCCAGAATCATTTAGCCAACATATTAGGAATTCAAGTAATAGCTGTAATGTCAGGATACAGTAACTGCTTAGTAGTCAAATCATATACAAATTAAGTATAGTTGTATAGTACAAGCAAACAAAACTTGCTTAGAAGAAAAATGGTAATGCCCACAAGAAATTTCATAACAATGAAGACTCAGAAACAGATGAAAGAAAATTCTGGACAACAATAGACTAAAAATTTGAGGCCTAACTTTAACATGGTCCCATACAAGAAACATATATCACAGTTGCCATAGTTAATTTTATAGACTAATTTAAGACTAATTTAATTTCATTAACTGAATTATCCAGTTTTATGCTATGGCAGTTTAAAAATAAAGCAGTTATTTTAGAATTTGTGGTTGCTGTTAAGAATTGAATTAAAAAGCTGCTCAAGTAGGTCCGTAACATCAGTTCATAGCAATTCTGACCAATGTATTAAAAAAAAGGCTATGCTGTTGCTCCAGTTATGTACATTTAGGCACTGATTCTCTAAATGAAAGTCTAGAAAAAGTAGAAGAAATAGAGATCCAGGTGCAGAGCAAGACATGAAGACACCTAGCTTTGGAATTTGCCTAGGTTTCTATTTTTAATTAATTTTAAAAGCAATTTTATTTTATCCCCAATTCTAGCACACTAAAATTCCTTTCCTTTTTTGTATATTTTATGTCTTTCTTTGGTTTGCTAACTGCCATTGAAATGTAGATTTGTTTTTGTTTCTCCACATTAAAACATCTTCACTGTTCAGTTTTACAATGTCCGCAACAGGGATCTTCAAGCTTGACAGCTTTATGACCTGTGGACCTCAACTCCCAGAATTCCTCCTCCAGTCATGGTAGCTCAGGAATTCTGGGAATTGAAGTCCACAAGTCTTAAACTTGCTAAATTTGAAGACCCTTGGTCTACAAAGAGGGCATTTGATGTTTATCATGCCAAGTTAAATGTCTGACTTGAAAGGAACCTAGTTTTCTAGGTAGCAAATAATCTAAATACAATGAATGACAAAAAAAATCATCTAATTCATAAAAATCTAATAACCATGTCATATGTTTATATGTAAATATACTCTGGGAAATAAATTTGCCTTTATACTTTGAATAAAATGCACCATGAGTCATTAACTTCTTTAATTGGAGGGTAAAGAATAGGATGAAGAATATTTAATTTAAAAAAATTCAAGGGTGACTTCTGATCAAGATGATATTGAATTAGGACTGGCATTATAATCCTTTGGCACTCCCTATAGTACGTTTACCTTTATAATTGACAAATTATCTCTTATTGGCACTAGAAACAGGTGAAACTGCTTTTGTTTTGGAAGAGGGTTTGTTGATTGCTTCCATCCCCAACAGGCAATACTTAAAGCAGGTCAATTTAATTTAATTCATTAAATTTGTTATGGCCACTCACTTCATTAGACTTTAGAGGCAGAGAAGGGTAACATTATGTCCGTTTATTATGATTATGTAAGGGTACTATAATGTTATTAAGTCTTATTATTAAATCTCCGTTGTGGAAAATGAAATATCTCTGCCAGAAAATTATTAGTTGGGTATCAGGTTGATTCATCATCTTCTAAGCTTTCCCTTTTATATAGCCTCAGCCATTTATTGTGAACTTTCTTAGCTTTGCCATGAGAAATGAACCACTGCAAAAATATGTACTAGTAGAGTAAATTGAATGGGAGGAAATAAATCTCACATAACATTCTTTCCAGATAACACCAACAACTTGCTAGGATATAGAAAGTCATTCTCCACCACAAGAAATTTGACTAATGAGAGAAATCTTTACAGGTGTAGCATTTTTCCCCACCCAAAAAAATTGTCTGATGACATCTAAAGATCCTTTTTGGCAATGATGAAAATTGAAAATTTTCATACTTATTTAAATGCTCACTAAAGTCTTTTGGGAGGATTAAAAAAAACTCTTATGTTTCTCTGCTGTGTTTGATCCTCACCTCAGGTTGTCGAACATTTTATCTCTAATAATGATGTTTGCTTGCTCTAAATATTTGTCCTTGGAATTATAAGAAAATATTGTATATTGTCCTGCAATAGCCTCCCTCTTTGCTTTTAATTTTTTTTTTTCTGATAGGTCAAGCAGAGCATAGACATAGGACTTACCTATATTGTCCCATTACCAGAATGGGATGGCAACCATGGTTCACAAGCAGATTGGGGTCTTTACTCACGTCTGTTCCATTGTAACATAATCTC
This sequence comes from Pseudonaja textilis, assembly GCF_049901715.1. Taxonomy (NCBI): domain Eukaryota; kingdom Metazoa; phylum Chordata; class Lepidosauria; order Squamata; family Elapidae; genus Pseudonaja; species Pseudonaja textilis. The sequence goes on from NC_141993.1 coordinate 28,573,630, forward strand.
CCTTGTGCATTTTCCTGCTGTAGTATGAAAGCAGACTTTCCCTCAAGGATTTTTGTATGTTTAGGCTGAAGCCCTTTACTTTTCTAAAGGCTAATCCTAGCATTTTATTATCAAATTCATGGAGGAAGGAAAATGCCTTCAAATGACCCAGTGCTTATCATTGGTCTAAACACCCTTATGACCTTTTCTTCATGCTGATTGTTGCCATAGCTCAGTCATTGTAACTCTGGTCTTGTAAGTTAAACATTGTTGGTTTGAAACCTAGCAGAAACAGAATGTTTGCTTTCTGAGTTTCCTATGTGCAACCATGCTTTGTTTGTTTTGTTACAGTAAATTCAATTCCACTATTTTGCCACTTTTTTCAGATACCTGGGATAGAAAGCTTTGACCCTCGGTTCCCAGATACCAGACTGAGAGCTGGCATTGAAGCCCTTCAATATTAGATGAATGAAAAAATGGAATAATATATTTGGTGTCTTGAAATTTGCCTGTACCATTAGAAATTTGGCAAATATTAACAGGATTAGAGTAAAATTGCAAAATATAATATTTTTATTACACTTTAATAGATAAGGCATGAACTTCCACCCCTATTCTCATTTTACTAATACATGAGTTTGATATCCTGCGAGACTAAAATCCATCTCTTCTGGCCTTAAAATGAAACTAATGCAATATAAGCATTTTGTTTACTATATAGCAAATATCTCAGAAAGTGTTCAACTGATGCAGATTCCAAAGATAAGCCATTAATCTTCATGGTAAGGACTTATCTTATAACTGCAATTATTTTAGATGAAAATGGATTTATACTAATTCAGATATGTGAAGGATATATCCTTGGCTATACTGTAACCCCATTATTTGGAATCTACCAAGACATCAAATCAAATCTTTATTATGATCATAGACCAGCATAAATCAAGACATCAAGATCATACAAAAGACTAGAGGATCACTTTCATTCTTTCTTAAAACTAATTTTGTTGGTGTGTTATGTCTCTAGATAGATATTTTAAGATTTACAATAATTCAATAGATTATATTTGAATTACATATCAAGGTATTCAAATATATTATTCCATTATTCTTCTGTCCTGTCCAATTTGTTTTTATGATCCCAAACTGTTCTTTTTAAAAAAATTACCTATCTGTGATCTTTTCACTGGACACATGCATGAAAGTTTATATATCATAAGATTCTACAAATATATGTATGATGTTTATATATTCACGTATATGTGTGTGCATATATGAGCGTTTCTGTATTTGAGTATTTACCAACAGCTTTTCCACAGATCTCTACATTTCCTCTTCCTGCAGTATTTTTTTTCCAGTACGTTTTTGTTTCAATTTATGATGCCGAAAAACAAAACTATAACTCACCACATATCAACTGATTTTCTTTCAGACCGCGAAATGATGCTCCTTGTAAACTCCTTGGAAAAGCACACACAGTTTCCTCTGATATCCGCACTGAGGAATTTGTAGCCCAGTATAAGATCCATTTGAGATTACAATCACAAATGAGGGAATCAGTATAGAAATGTCTGAAAACAAATCCCAAACATTTCCTTTTTAAAATAAAACACCATATATCAAATTGATTATATCAACCAAGATATAGAAGTTGCAACTGCCTAGCTCTCAGATAAACTGCTATTGGGGATGGGGCTGAAACAGTGTCCATGCCTTCAATAGTTACAGCATAAATCATATGGATCGTCCATATTCAAATATGGATAAATGTATATGCTATGTATGTAGGGCTGTGCATGTGTCTATACATATACATGCACATATATACTGTGTATGGTGCGATGGCTCAGTCATTAAGACTCTGGATTTGTCAGTTGGAAAGCCAGCAGCCTAGCTTTGAGACCCAAGCACCACATGAAGAGCTGAGTTCTCATTCTCATCCCAAATCCTGCTAACCTAGCAGTTCAAAAGCATGCAAAGGAGAGTAGATAAATAGGTACCATGCTAGTGGAAAGGTAATAGCTTCTTCAGATGGCACTGACCCAATGCTCTTGAAACAGAGATCAGCATTGCCCCTTATAGTTAGCAACGACTAGCGGAATAAAATCCGCAGGGACTCCTTCACCTTCATATACTACACTGTATTTATTTAACAAACATGTGCTTTTCTCCTTAATGATCACCTATGAAATGGAAGAAGGGTCATCTTACATTTTCTGGTAAGAATTGCACAGATTTATTTTCTGTGTAATTTTCCTTGGGGTAAGGAAAATCATTTTACATTCACAATCATTTTCCTTTTGGTTAATGTGGTATTTTTCATTTGGGTAACTTTATGTTCCCTCAAGGTTACATTACACGCATTTCTCCCAGCAATATACATAGTTTTCACTTTGAATGCTTATGATATGTGCAGATGGGAAAAGGGCTGCTCACTTGATATATTTCCGGTTATCGTTAATTTCCCAAGACATACTATGCTTCTGCTTTCCTTTACAAACAGTGCTGCCATCAAGTTACACTGCTGTTTATTCAGATTTTGGTTTGTTGTCTTAGACAACAAGATGTTGATTTACTATCAGTGTGCATTTCTCAATTGATGATGAACACATTATTACCCTTTATGCTTGATCAATAGAATGCATTTAGATATTCAGAATAAAATGGATACTTGGAGTTATTAGTTTGATTATTTTAAACGACATTACTTTCACTTATCAATGACGAATAATGCCTTAGATACCATGTTTAATGAACCTGTGATTTCACAAATGGGGTATATGACACATGATGTGCATCAATATTTCATACCCAATTTACATCAGAAGTTTAGGTCACTAAATATACAGTTTCTACTGAAAAGATCCAGCAGGATCAGCATACTGCAGGAAAATCCTTGTAGCGGGTATTTGTAGAACTTCAACTGTCATAATCCCAATGATAGACTTTTCTCTATTGACTGAATAATATAGAAATTTCCAGCCAATATAGCTGACCAAAAGGTATGTTTGAAAGGTAGCTAGTGGCACAACCTGCTTATATCTCACTAATAATATATAATTATTGCCAGTCAAGTGTCAAGCCCTGGGGAAATCAGGAGATTCAGGAGTTCAAATGAGTATAAAGATTTATTGCAAGCCTAAGCTCTCTACAAGAATCTGACCAACCAGCAGACAAAGGAAATGACTGGGAGATAAGGAAGAAATTCAACGTGGGCTGGACTTAGATCTCTTGCAGGTGCAGGGACTCATGATTTATGACATATTTGACCCCTTCTTCAGTCTCAGCTTGGTCATCTCCTACATCAAAGTTTAAAAATTCATCCTGCAGTTTTGCTTCAGAATTCTTTTGAAAAAATGGAGTTTTGCTTTTAAGTTGGGGATTTGAAATTATCAGTTTGGAAGGAGAAAACTGGGCATAACCTTTAAAATTATCTGGACATGCAGTCTACCTTTGAGTTCTAATCATTCTTTAACAGCTCAACCCACCTGACAGGGCTGCTATGGGGAAAATAGGAGAAGGAAAGAGCACTAGGCATGTTCATTGCCTTGAGTTATTTATGAAGTAATTAAGGCAAGATGAAAAAATCTAATAAAAATACATTCCATTTCTAATCAAAAAGAAAAGTATTAATTTCCAGGTACATGCAATTATCAAAATACTATTTGGCCTGTATACTGTAATTAATTTTCCATCACTCTTTTTTATTGTTTAATAAAATCCTAACAAGGATAAAATATAAATATTTTAGCATAATATGTACATTTAATATAATCACAATTATAATGAACATCTAAGATATTTTATGTAAACACCATAATGAATTAATTTGTTTGTTTTCTGTTTCTACTCAACCTTTTACAAAATTTAAGGCAAATTAACCATGAAACTTTAATATTTTTAAAGGCAAGTTCAAATAATAAACAGTCATAAAATATGACTGTTCCTATTGTCAACTCCCTTAATATTTTTCAATATTTTAGAAGTATGAAATTATTTCAAGATTTAGGAGAGCATGCACTTTGAATATTATTTTCAGAATAACACTGGCAATACTAATATTTTTGCAAACTTTACATAAAAAAGACATACTTACAAAGCCCTCAAAGCGAGAAGCTCAGTGAAAAGTCCATTCGTGAGACTTGAAAAAATGTTCCCTGATAAATTCCTGAAGGGGAAAACAATTATTATTATTTTGTTAAAAAGTGAAGGATATTTCAGGTTTGATTATGTTATTTGGGATCATTAGTAGTGTATTTAAAATATGCATGTTTAACACTAAACAACACATGTGCAACTATTGTAATCTATTTTTGTCCCCCAATATGCAACTGCAGTATTGGATACATATTACCTATGTCTTAAGCAACCAAGGCTCTGAAGCAGGGATGGGATCTGACCGGTATAACTACCAGTTCTGTTGCTCTGCATCACACACGAGCCCCGTGAGCCACATGAGTGCAATTTACGACCTGCTGAACTGCCTGGACAACTGAGCAGTGCTGAATGCAAGTGCGCAGCGGTTGGAAAAGCTCTTTTTTCCTGCTTTTTCAAGTGCAGCTGTGTCACGCAAAGCAGCTGCGGTTGAAAACGCAGAAAATTAGATTAGATAGATTAGATTAGATTCAACTTTACTGTCATTGCACATGAACACAGGCAACGAAATGCAGTTAGCCTCTAACCAGAAGTACAAAACAAAATATATAACTATATATATAAAATAAAGGTCAGGTAAGAGCCTGGGCGGGTGGGTGGGCCAAAACAGCAGCAAACATAGAACCGGTTCTATATAAGCTCTCTGTCTGCTGCTCTTCAGAGCAACCGGTTCTACAGAAGTGGACAGAACTGATAGAATCCCGCCCCAGTAGGGAACCACCAAGTAAGCATGAAGTCTTTATGAAACTTTTGATGATGTTGTATTGATCCATCCAGAAGTCATACAACTGCTGCATGTACACCTATAAATGGAAAGTTACACAGATTTTTCTTTCCACTGAAGACAGTGGTAAGTGGTAAATAATATGTAGATTTAGAGACAGAGATATAGAGATAGAGATAGATAGATAAATGAAAATAGGAGGACCAGAAGAGGCAACATCTGAAATCAAGAGTGAATTATGCAGACACCGCCACTTTATTAGTTGAACATAAAGATGACAAAATTCAGAATTAATGCAAAAATATTAAGCATTTTTGAACCAATTAAACTTTAAACAGACAAAGACAATGTGAATCAACATACTTAGCTGACTGCAAAGAAATGAAGGTGGTAGAGAGTTTTGTTTTCTCAATCAAGAATAATTAAAGATGGGCAATGTGTTGGGGAAGTAAAAAGAAGTAATTACAGAGAGGAAGGCTGTGACAAACTTAGAATCAAAGAATGAAGGATGAATATTAAGAGAAATATCAGAACAGTTGTTGAAGTCGCGGTCTTTCCATTGATATGAATAACTGAAAATCCTAGATTGAGAAAGAACAAATTAGAAATATGTTTTACAATTCTAGATGTGAATTACCAATCATCCTTGACCAAATAATAAACAGTTTCCATAAGAGTCACTGTTAGGAATAACAAGGTTACCTAACGTAGTAATACTGTGATAGGTAATTGCTTCTATAAGCCCTATGCTTTAGGAAAGCTTTTAACGTTAATGTTAAAACCTTGAGCAACAGTTGAATATTTAGTAATGATGATTTTACAATGAAAGTGTAATGTAATCCAGGTGTTATATACCAGTGAACAGTCCAGCTATGGCACTGTAACAAGGTGAGCTGGTGATAATTTGGTCCCAGGTTAGGATTTTTTTTCTCTTCGATGCAAATTGATACTTAGATGCTGGGAAATGTTTTGCTTAATTAAGACAACTGGTAAGCATGCAAGCTTCCTTTTTTGGAAAGAATGTATGATATACATTATATCAAATATACCAGACATGAGTATTTTTGTGCTTTGTGTATCAAGAAGTAAAGACTGGAGCCACTTGAGGAGAGTAGCTGAAGAGAAGATTCCTGAGTGAAGGAAGAATCTGTAACTAAGGATCCAACAGAAGCAAGCAGAATTGGAAAGAAAGGACTGTGAAGCATACTAACTTTTTTTAAAAAGAAGTAATTAAGATTCTATTTGGAACAGACAGACAGAAGTCAACGAAGAAAAGCTTGACCAAAAGGCTGTTTCCAAGAAGCTCTCTTAAAAGCAAACCTAAATTTGAAACTATAACCAAAGGAGTGATAAATAATACCTTTGTGAACAAGGAAGGGAGCAAGTGCGATGATCTATAGAAATCTCTGTATATAAATGCATAATACTTTGGTAACTTTAGGCTTGGAAGTAAGTATAAATTATTTACTTGAGAAGACAGTAACAATAAATATCTCTTCAGTCTGGAGAAGAAACCTTTTGTGGATGTATAAGTTCCTGCTCCTTTCCCGCCTTCTAGAAGGCCTTATACTTTAATTGACGCTTGTGGGCATTTTTGAAGAGTACATCTGTACACAAGAGTATCACTTCAAGTTTCAATAGCTAACAAAAGAACTGTTTCCTCAATCCTAAATATGCTGCAAATAATCTCTAAAATTATTTTATTTTAAAACTAACCACCCCCCCAAAAAAAATCTAATACCTGCAGCTATAATAGTTATGTAGTACTAAAAAAAACTTTAGGTCACTAGTCATTGTCAATAGAAAGCGATATTAGCAAACCATAGTACCAAAATATTAAAAGCACCTTTTCTGACTAACAAATTTTATTAAAATGGAGTAAGTTTTTGTAAGCTGCAGCTCAGTTCATCAAGTGTGTTATATTCAGTAGTGTTTTATACATACTAAGATCTATATATTTAGATAATTCCAGATGTAATATAAAATTTGTAGTGAAGTCCTCATTTGAATAAATAATTTGAATAAAAACCTCCTTTCCCACAGGCCCTGGGTGACTCTCATCTCTAGAAAATTGCACCGCACACACAAATGTGACCTTGTTTTACCCAGATTTAAACATGAAAGGTGCTACATAAAATGCAGGGAATATATTTAGGAATCCCACTAAAATTTGATTAGATTATAAATTTCATAATTCCCAGTCATGATAGATGGAAGAGAAGAGTAAAAACACAATACAATTATTACTATAAAGCTTTTTAAAAACATTTGTTCCCGGGCAAGGAGATGCCCTGAGAAATCGCTCTGAACAATCAACACTGAACAGACGGATTAAAAGCTCTTGACTTTTAGGCTAGACAGAAAAAGGAAAGAAAATCATGTTTACTTCTTCACCTCTAGCAGAATTCTTTTAAGAGGAAACTGAAAAGCTTGCAACCAGCTCTAACTTCTCCTCCTTGCAAGAGAATGCTGATACAAGAAACATCATTGACACGAGAAACATCATTTCTCCATCAGCAGCTAAAGTCACTCAAGGAGAAGCTGTTGCGGCTGGCTGGGAAGGCCAAGTTGAACTTTCTCCTTTGTAAGTGTTTGTTTTTGCAGAAATAAAGATCTTTGTATGGTAAGATCTTCTGGATGGATTGGAGAAATCCAGCAAGCATGATTATTGAACAGGTCAGATCCTTTACTAAACCAGATTACAGTTTCAAGTACTGTAAACCAGGGATTCTCAACTCCTAATCCATGTATTGGCACCAGACTGCTACATGCCAGCAACCAGGCCGTACAATCAAGCAAAGCCCCATCCGCAGGATGCAGACAGCACACAAAACCATACCCGCTCTGGTCTGCAGAAAAACCTTTCTCCACAGAACCAGTCCCTGGTGTCCAAAAGGTTGGGGGCCGCTGCTGTAAACCACAACCATACGTTGTGAATATGTTGAGTCCTGAGACTCAAAGTGTAATCTTCTGGATCCTAGAACAGCCCCTGCTGACTTCCTTCCGTATTGTGGGATAGCCACTCAGCTTTCTCTGTTCAAGAGTCCTGACAAAGAACAGTATCTCAAAACCCCAACTTCAGGAGAACTATGGTTTTAGTTAAGCTGACCAAGCCAAAGGAATACTGGCAAGTAATTAGTGGTATCTTCCTTCCCCTGCTTCCATGAACTTCTACAACTTTATCTACCACCAATCTTCAAAAACAGTGCAATGGAAAGATATTCCAGTCCACCTTCCCCTTTCCCCAGTAAATCTATTAAACATTGTAACTGAAAGTTGGTTTCTTGGCCACCATTCTCCTCTTCTTCCTTGTCCTTTCTCTACCACCCTTACCTCATCTACATGTTACACAGGCTGTTTTTCAGTCCCCCTTTTCCTTTGCTCTGTTGCTGAACTTCTAACTGAAGACCACATGCTCAAACTGTGTTTCCTGCAGCTTCTCTGAAACCCTTGGCTCTTTTTCTAAGGAGAAGAAAGGGGCTTCTACTGAGCACACCTTGGGCATGCTCTCTTAACATTTGCTCTATTCATGCTGTTCAGTACACATGCTGAGCTACAGCTAGTCCCTGAGGAGCATTTGCTCTTTCCTCAATGCTCCTTAAAAGCTATTTCCACACTGAATGGGAACTGAAAGCTTTTCCCAATGACTACTCCTTTCTCCTTCGTTGCCATTTTCCATTGACTGAAACTTCCCCTACTGTATGCTTTGTGAATGTTTTTTTTGTGTGTTTTCACTGTATTCATTTAGTGCTGTTTATTACTTTTAAAGGCTACTTCTCCACTGAATGATATTTTCCCAATTATTGCTATTTTCTCTTTCAACTGCTACAGTATTTCCACTGACATTTTCATTGTGTTAATAAAACCTAATGTCCTTTTTAGAGGCATGTCCTTTTTAGAGGCATGTCCTTTTTAGAGGCATGTAGGCATTTTGAGGTACATATTCCTTCTTCAATGAATAGCTTTTAAATATTTACCGGTCCCTGTGTAGCAAGAACTACTTATGAAACAAACTAAAACACTGTAAAAAGAGAAGCATTTTCAAGCTTCTGTGACAGTAGGATAGTTAGAACTTCATCCTAACCCAATAAATTCCCAAATAGGTTTTTAGGAGTAATAACCTAACCCTCCCAGAGGCCATCAATTTGGGGAAGGTGATACAAATAAGATGGAGGATTACCTCTGTACTGTAAAATACACCTAGAGTTCTGCATCCAGTTTTGGTCACCACACTATAAAAAGATGTTGAGACTCTAGAAAAAGTGCAGAGAAGAGCAACCAGGATGATTAGGGGACTGGAGACTGAAACATATGAAGAACGGTTACAGGAACTGGGCTTGGCTAATCTAGTGAAGAGAAAGACCAGGGGAGACTTGATAGCAGTGTTCCAGTATTTCAGGGGCTACCACAGAGAGGAAAGGGTCAAACTATTTGCTAAAGCACCTGTAGGCCAGACAAAGAATAGTGGATGGAAACTGAACAAGGAGAGATTTAACAAGGAGAAATTTTCTGACAGTAAGAACAATCAACCAATGGAACAGCTTGCCCTCGGAAGCTGAGGAAGCTTCATCACTTGATACTTTCAAGAAGAGATTGGACTGCCATTTGTCAGAAGTGGTGCAGGGTCTCTTGCTTGGGCAGGGGGTTGGATGACATACAAGGTCCCTTCCAACTCTGTTAATCTGTTATTTGTTAATTGATGAGGAATTTAAGGGAAGTAGATCATGTTCAGTGGAGGCATAAAAGTTATCACTCAGAATCAGATTTCCATAAATGCTGGGCTTCGAGATGCCAACTCCCTTATGCACGAGTATTTCACAGCATACATACAAACAGGGAGAGGTTGAATCACAATTTTGCAATGCCAGTTGGTCATTTGCCTCTGCCTTCATGTATGCCTTCATTACAATTAAAATCTAAGCTGAATATTTTTTTTCAACCCTTTTCAAGAGCTGTTCCTGCAAAAAAAAAAAAATCTGACAATGTCTGCTACAGAATTGAGAAAATATCTGGCATTGTCTTTCATGGTTTTGTTTACAGCCTGTTATTTATTCTGAAGAACACAAGATATCAAACATAGTTCCAATTGATCTTCACAAGTCACAAGGACAATAAAAGAGATCAAAATAATTCTAACTGCACTGGAATTATATTAGAAATGTATTTATTAGTTTTATTTTCCTCCTTTCTCTCTGTCTTCCTTGGCATTCCTGATGGGAGAGCAACCTGATGAGCAAACAGCTAGGAGTGATTCAGCTGAAACACAGTTGCAGAAGGACAGCCCTGAGGCTTTGGGTGGGGAAAGCATTCAGCTGCAGCCGGTCAGGGATGAGGGAGAGGAGCTGCCTTCTCCAACTGATCCAAGAAACACGTAGAGTGGAGCCCAAAAGTGCTTTTTCAAGAGGCGGCTGGACTTCCTGGTTTTTCTTTGAAGACATTTCGCTTCTCATCCAAGAAGCTTCTTCAGCCTCTTGAAAAAGCGCTTTTGGGACAACCATGACTTGGATGACTGAGAAACTCCATAGACATGTTGGGTGAAAGAAAAGGCAGGAGCAGCGAAGATCAGCTCAACTACTCTCAAGGTGGTAGCCTCGTCCCTCTTGATGGGCTGCACCAGAAGCTGGCTATTTAGCACAGTATACAGAGATGGAGATGACACTGGAAACAATATGCTTGTTTCCTAGATGTTGTGTTTCCTGAGCATTGTGGTTCCTGCCTTGCTTTAGATTGACACCGTACCTTGACTTTTGATCATGCTTCATGGACTCTGGACTCTTCTTGCCTTGTGAACCTTCTTGTATTTTAGGTTTAATTTGATGGGTGGACTTATCTTGTTTGGGAACTTTCATATGCCTTATGGATTCATTGGGCCATTGTTCCATGGACTAGTGTTGGTTTGCTTTTGGCTGGACTCAGTTAGGACAATTCTGGGTTTTTGGTAAAGGGAACTGTTCGGGAATATTAATAAAACCACTAAACTACCGTCGTGTGTGTGTGTGTGTGTGTGTGTGACCTGGACAGCACAAATCATTACAAGTCTATGTGTTTTATTGTCGTACTTTCTGGCCAATAGGTCATAATGAATGTTTTTATTTCAACAATGGTTTGATAGCACGTCCTCAAACTGTAAGCAAACCCTGACACTGTCAGAAGCTGTACATTCAATCATGTAATGGGTGTTATAAACACAATGTTTCACAAAAAGTTGAATCCCAATCCAGGAACCAGGTTTATTGTAACATCTAATCTGAATTCAATCTCACCTTGCTCATGCATTATTAAGCTGAATTGTTTGAAGCCACTTCCTGAAAGCAACACTTTCTATTTATATAGGTAATCAATGGCTGTTTTAAATATTATTACAGTAAAAAGCTTCCACAAGGCTTTCTTTCAATTTAATATGGAGAATAAGTAGAGCTGGCATTCCATAAACACTGCTAAAATGCTCCGTACTTATGGCAGCATTTTTGCCTCAGGAGGCCTAATTGATATGTAAAGTAGGTACTAGTCTCAACGCGTACAGAACAAGGCATAAATAAATTCTGATTAATTCTAATGTACCCAGGGCAGAAATAGGATCTGTAATGTCATTACCATATTTAATTCTCAACTCTGTAATGCATGGATCAGAATCAGTAGGACAATAAGGATCTACAAAGAATATAGTTCAGTAGAGCTACATTGGTTTTCTACATGACTGAGTTCTTCTCTTTTTGTTTTTTTGTTTTTTTTTTGCACGAATGAGTATAATTAGATGCCTTCTCTAGTGACATTATTACAGTTGTATGTTATGATATTATACTGCTATCTGTTTGTGGTTATTCATGTTCAGGATTAAATAGGAATCAGATGTACTTGAGTCAAGTAAGTGAATACAGTTTAAAGAAGCTTAATTTGCATCACAAAGCATGTCTTATAGATTCAGTAGATCCATCAAATATGGCTGACATACATTACTGAAGGAAACCTGCTAATCTGCTACATCACCTGATATTCAGTGCAAAAAATTCCCAAAAGACAAATAAATTATGGAGAGTCCTATTACACTTACAAAATTACTTTGTATAGATCATTTGCAGAACAAGCAAGTTTACTGCTGATTGGAATCCCTTTCGGAGTTTGAAACAGAAAAAAATGAAAGGAGGATATATGAATTTGATGACTAGAAAAAAGATGTTAGAAAAAAATTAAAGTCATGTAACCATAGTAAGAATTAACTTAAATTTATAACTATAATTAATGTAAAAGAAAATTGGAAGTCATTTTTTTATATACATTTTTCTTTCTTTTCTGTACTTTTGGCTTTGTTCCTTCTTTTTTCTTCTCTTTATGTTCAATATTACTTTCTTTTATCTTGCTTGTTTACAAATCTAAGTTATTAGAATAGGCAACATGGCCACAAACTTTTAAAATATATATATAAAACAAAACGTTGTTGTTTTAAGATGTGTCAGAGCGAGAATCTGAGCAGCTCGTCAGAGATAAATATGAGCCAAGAGATAAACACGCCAGTGAAGAAATGTCAGCCTGGGACATTATTCAGACATTTATTTATTTTTTGCTATCAGCTACTATCTCCTATCTGTCATATCATGTGAATCATTTGAGAAAATGAAGAGGGAGAGAGAGGGGAAAGAATATGAATATATTCAGCTAAACCCATGGCAAAACAGGCAGACACATAGCACTAATACACAAATAACTGATCTTCCTAAACTGAACTTGCAAATGTATGAAAGGAACTTGGAGAATGTCAAGGTTCGAATCAAGTCCTTAAGGGCATCCCACATAACACCAACTAAAGGTGCTAATGGACCAGAGGTGGTATTCAGCAAGTTCTGGAGAATCAGTAGCGGAAATTTTGAGTAGTTCGGAGAACCGGCCAATCCCACCTCTGACTGGAGATTTTACAGTATCCTTCCCATGCCATGCCCACCAAGCCATGCCCACAGAACCAGTAGTAAAAAAATTTGAATCCCACCACTGTAATGGACCCAAGACCCATATATGAATATGAGTGCCAAATCTGCCAGTCACCAAAGAAAAATCTACTTCTCTCTGTTAGAAGGTATGCATACATTTTAAAAACAGAGAGGTCAACTAAGGAGATTATATTAGTGTGTTCATTTTGCCTGCCACACCTTACATTGTATCTTATGTTTTTGGTAATTTTTGTAATATTTTGAATTTCCAAACATTGTAGGTTTAAGAGATTTAAGTTACAAAAATGAGTAAGATGGAGAGAAAGTGGTAGAAATGTTCGTGGTCATAATGAACATGAGTTCACTGGCTAATTCTTTAAATCTAGTATTGGAAAAGACAGGGGGAAATGGTCATCCAAGGAAGCAGGATTTGTGTGGGATTTCCAAATATGGATAAGAACAACAAAATTTCAAGCTTATGGCATTAACTTAGGAATCATAAAATAAAGATGGAAAATTGGCCATGGTGGAAGATAGTAACATTAAGGAAACACACTTCTCTGAAACAATTCAGCTAAAAAAATATTTTTCCTGGTCAATTAATTTATGCCCAAATTTGATTAATTAATTTGATGTGAACACAAGTTCTATGATCATTTTGAAACTCATACATTTTTTAAAAGAGAATCAAAGAAATTCAGATAACATTTCTGACTATAAACCGGCATATAGTTGCGATATACGTATATGGAAAATATGCACTACAAAACAAATTTAAAAGTAGGTTTCCATGAAACAAACATGACCTGGTAATATTTTTTTCTGCCAACTCTTTCTAACTAGTGTGCAGCATCTCTGGGTATTGGACTTGGGATGGAAACCTCTACACATTCGGAGGAGTCTTCACATCGGCAGCTTCTATATCCTTCTTTGGCCAACTCACTATATACATGTTGATGGGATGGATCGTGTTCTTCTCATTGAGCTGGCTCTTCAGGATCTGCCTGATCCTTTGGTGGTACTTGGATGTTTCTGTCTCCTTATTTTCCTTTTTTAATAGAGGTTTTTGCAAACCTCTATTTACCATTCATCCACCAACACATTCCTCTCTCTCTCTCTCTCTCTCTCTCTCTCTCTCTCTCTCTCTCCCTCCCTCCCTCCCTCCCTCTCTCCCTCTCCCACTCTCTCCATACACACACACACACACACACACCGGTATGCACATGTATCAGCTCTCCTGCAGGAGCTGCATTGGCTGCCAATTTGCTTCTGGGTGCAATTCAAGGTGCTGGTTGTCACCTTTAAAGCCCTTCATGGCTTGGATCTAGGTTATCTGAGGAAACATCTCTTGCCAGTGACATCTACCCGACCCATTAGAGTGAGGTGGTAGGGAATGCTGTGGGCCCCACTCCCTGAGGAAGATACACCTGGTGGGACCTAGAAGAAGGGCCTTCTCTGGGGTGGCTCCATCTCTCTGGAACATCATTTCCCCAGAGATTAGAATGGCCCCCTCATTAATACTATTCTGAAAGGCACTGAAGACCTGGTTTTGCCAGTGGGCCTGGGGAACCCAGAGAGGGAAGGAACCCATCAAATGGCTAGTGTGACCCGCTGTCGTCGGGGGGGGGGGTATAGGTGGGAGTTGGTTTTTGGTTTTTTTTTGTTTTTTCCCAAATTTGGTTCTATTGTACTTTACTAATTTATTTGATTCTTTTTGTTAGTTCTTATTGTTTTTATTTTTATTTTTTGTTTTAAATATGATTTTACATTGTGTAAGCCGCTTTGGGTCGCCATGGGCGAATAGGCGGCAATATAAATCAAATAAATAAATGTGTGTGTGTGTGTGTGTGTGTAATCATATGCATATGTATACACACACACACACACACACACATACATACACACATACATACAGAGACAGAGAGAGACAGAGACAGAATGTGTGCATGTGTGTGTGTGTGTGTATGTATGTATGTATACGATAGAGAGAGAGAGAGAGAGAGAGAGAGAGATGCACAGAGAGAAAGAGAAAGAGAGAGAGTGGGGGGGGAGGGAGGGAGGGAGAGAGAGAGACTGACTGTATATTCTCCATAGTTAAGTTCAATACTATACAATACTATCAGAATTGCATCTTTATTCCAGTTTGACCAAAACTTTTTTCACTGCTGTAATACATCTCACTAAATTATAATATTTCTTGTAATTTTTCTGAGATTATACCTACTATGAAAATTTGTAGTTTCATTTCAGATTGAAATTGCAAGATTTTCTACATTATACGGTGTATGCCATTCTAGTTCATTGCAGGTTTTTTACATGACCACTATCAATGATAAAACATTCCTTCTGTCTCATGAGATGCCATGACAGTTGATGAATTTAGTGTTATGTTTTAAAATATTCAAATAGGGGGGGGGGGGGTTGCATGCCCCCATTTTCAGTGGACTGTAGAATTCTTAACATTTCTGAGTCTGGAGTAGCTTCCTTCATTTATCTTTCCTTCTTTTTCTTTCTTTCCTTTATATTTCTCCTACTTTTTTCACTTTTTCCTTTCCTTTTAATTTTTCTCTCTCTTCCTTTTCATTGTTTTTCTTTTTTTGCACAGCATTAAAAGCATTAGAAATATTCATTAGGTCACCTCCACACCATAAAGTCTCTCTCTCTAAAGGCACCCTGGGCACTTTTACATCACGCTTTTCTCCACTCCCAGATTCATCCGAAGAGTTCTGAAGATGTCTATAAAATTATTTTCACTCCTGTTAGCCTCAGAACACTAAAAAGAGCCAGGCAACAGAATAATGCAATCAACGCTGCCTCCCACTGACCAAAAATATATATTGTAGCCCTCCTTGCTATCTACAATATTTTCATTAATGCTGGCTGCTTTTGTCTCATTCTTTTACCAAAACAAAAACAAAAAATGTACATCTGAACTCTTGGTATAAGTGGAAAGCTTCTTCGCCATTAAGGCATTACATTTCCTCTATAGAAATCCTCATTGAAAGTTGTTATACATAACATTTTAGTTTTGCAGGTGACTGGTGTCCTGACCACGGTTCTCCATGACAGCGTAGAGCCCCTTTCTGAAGGGGGGGGGGAGAGAAAATAATAGCATATTGGAGCCCAGCGATCAATAGGTGGAATGAGGCAAGATTTTGGTGCAAAGAAAATCAAGGTAAGTGCTTTTTTCAGGAATTGTGAACCTGATTAGCAACAGACTAGAAGATTAATTTCAGGCACTCTCATAAATTGTCTGGGAAATCTACCACAGAGGTTGAAGTCGGGTGGCGGGAGGCAGTGTAGACAAGAGTTCCTGTAAATTAGTAAATAGGATAACTCAAGGGATAACTATTGTGTATGAAACCATGTCACAAATACTGTTTTTTAAATTTTTTTGGTATAGTTCTGCAAAAGGACATAATCAGTGGTGGGATTCAAAAAAATTTACTATTGGTTCTGTGGCCGTGGCTTGGTGGGTGTGTCAGGGGAAGGATACTGTAAAATCTCCATTCCTTTCCCATTCCTGGGAGAAAGTTACCACCGGTTCTCTGAACTACTAAAAATTTCCGCTACCGGTTCTCCAGAACTGGCCAGAACCTGCTGAAATAGAATACTTTATTAGAATACTTTATTGGCCAAGTGTGATTGGACACACAAGGAATTTGACTTGGTGTAAATAATCTCAGTATACATAAAAGAAAAGATATATTCGTCAAGAATC
Organism: Pseudonaja textilis; assembly: GCF_049901715.1. NCBI lineage: Eukaryota > Metazoa > Chordata > Lepidosauria > Squamata > Elapidae > Pseudonaja > Pseudonaja textilis. The sequence goes on from NC_141993.1 coordinate 28,590,131, forward strand.
GAGAATCATAATACCACCTCTGTTCTTGATCTATTTTACTTGCTTTTTTTTTTTTTACCCTGACCAGTTTAGATTTTACAGTTAGTAAAACTAGTAAAACTAGTTTCTGAATTATCAGGGGGGAAAAAAGCCCCGAGAACTGATTTAAATATCTAAAGCAAGTTGACTATAATAAGGGGCAAGAAACTGAACCAAAACATCTGCCCAGAGTGCCAGCTACTGTCATGTGCACGTGCAGAAGGACGTAGTAGAAAAAGAATGTAAAATGCAAATTGTTATACATAACAACGAATTTTTAAAAAGCATGGGTTGAATAAGAAGAAGGATGTCCAATCCTAAAGGTCTGAAGGCAATTCAACCTTCAGTGATAAATTAACTCAATTAGTTTCATGAGACTTATTTTATAAAAATCAATGTATAGTGAATGATGAGAACACAAAATATAGATAGGAAGACACTCCTTTTTACAAACAATTATTTCCCATGTCCTATTCTCTTGTCTCTTCCTTTAGATTAGGAAGAATGCTTCAAAGTTCAAATGCTCAATTTTATGATTATTTTTATGAAGCTTTTAAGATAAAAAAGGCCCTAAAATCTAGCCTGATCGTTGAACTCATGCTATAACTTACTCAAGAAACTAAAGAGGTCTGTGGCTTGAATGTTGTGACTCAGCCAGGGTGAAAAGAATGGAATGGTTGATTGAATGATCCGTGCATGGTATATTGAGCCAAACTGGAAATATCCTAGAAATAAATTTAGCAGAGATAATCAAACAAATACAGGGGTTTGGGAATCAGTTTGCCTGACGAAATACTCATGTTTCATTAGGCACAAAATTTTATATAAACATATTCTGCTTTCCTTGGGCCAATTTTAATACAGATGCATCTGAAAGATGGAATTTACATAGAGATCAGCCTGCTAACTGTAGGAGATATGCTGTATTCTTGGTGCTAAGTTAATGGGCAAATCCCACACAAAGAACTATATGATTGGTAAGTGTGTATGTGTATTCCTAAAGTCCAATTGGAATCAACAGAAGCAGCACAATGCTGCAACGTTATAAGTCATAAAATTGAAACTTGGTAATTTAAACTAAGTGCATTTGCACTGGAAGGAAAACAATTTGACTGCTCCCATAAGGTGTGATTATGAAAATGCATCAGCAAAGCTGGTAGGTGTAGATTCTCCATGGAAAGACCCCCAGATCAAAATATAGCTTCCTTCAAAGAGCAGAACTGAGAAAGTGTCTACTTTCTGCAAGTTTACTGGAGCAGATTCTGCCCTGTAGATGCTCCTTTTGAAAAAAGAATCATTCTAGGGGTGATTGGCCTCAAATGAAGTTTGGAACACTGCCTATGTTTGCTGCAGCATCAGTTTAAAAACAGATGGGGTGGGGGGGAGAAAGAAAAAGAGATAAGAAGAAATCTACAGAAAATGTGACAATGAAAATATGAAATCAGTTTGGCTCAGTACAGCAGGAAGAGGCATCCAGCAAGAAGGGAAGAGGTGGATCAAACCACAGCAACAACCTAACAACAGTAAATAGATATTTTTATAAAAGTATAAATTATGAAAACTTTTAAGCATGAAAACTTTAATTCAGTACTCATTTTGCATCAGAATTATATTATTTTTTTTCTTTTTCTTTTGTAAACCTAACACCAAATTATCCCCAAACACCTTCGGCCAAGCATGACCTGAATGACCGAGAATCTCCATAGACACCTTAACATTAATCCCAAAGTCCCCTTTTGTTCATGAAAGGAATCCCGGAACAAGCTTATTGTCAACAGAGGATTCCATGAACAGAGAAGATCAAGGCACTTCTTGCCAATTTGTCTATTTCCTCAAAAGAAGAACCCACGCCCTTTGGCCTGAGTTTAATTGTCTGAGGGGAAAAAAAAACACCACATTTTTTTTTCATTAATGGAGAAAGATAAGATAGGGAATGATGGAAGGCAATGATTTCCTCTAGGCTAACATTCACCTCTTAAATATTATTTTTCAAGAAATATAACACTCAAAGAAAAAAAAAACCCGCTCTCCATTGCACTAGTTTTCCACTTACCAACACACATCGCATTGTCTCCTGGTTCAAAGGGTGGAGGAGACCTTTTTGAACAGCTCAGGGGAACCTGAGACTCAGTGTGTTACACTGTAATACTGGAACACTACCAGTCAAGGTATAGATTCAACCAAATTATTTTGCCCTGTTACTTGTGTATCATTATGCTATTTTAACTTATGTGTGAAAGCTATTATAATTTATTTATTTAAATACTATACTCACAATTTATGAAGGTTTTTAAGACCCACAAATGTTTCAGGTGTTAAACAACCAATTCTGTTATTGGAAAGATCCCTGGAAGGAAAAAAAAATGAAACAACATTAATTATAATTACAACATGAACTCATTTTAATTGATCCAAATTCAGCCTTTAAATAATCCACACTGTAAAAACAAATGTATTTACACATTTTATTAACTCAAATAATATGCTCGCCCATCTCATGAATGCAACTTTGGGGAACTAAAAGCACATTAAAACAACATTACACAATTTTCACGGAATTAAAAAAAAAAACAAGAATGGTTACCAAGAATGAACTCAACAAGGCAGTAGCACAAACTTCTCAAGGGGACATCTGATCTTCGTCCAGAACTTTAGTGCTTTACACAAGGCTCGGAGGGCCCCTCTGATCTGAGGCAGTATGACGTTTCAGAGGACAGCCACTGAACCAGAAATGATGGGTTTCCAAGGTTTCATCAGATGGCATTCTTTATTATTCTTTAATTGAAGGAAACCAGAATTGGCAGGTTGAAAGAACTGGGCAGAGTTGGTCCCACAAATATTCTATGCCATGAAAGCTTTATAAATGACAATCTAAAGCAGCTTGAATTAATTTTATTTATTTATTTATCAAGCATGTATTAGATAACAGATACAAGTATAAACATGATTATTAATACATGAAATGTATTAAAAGGGAGCATTAGGATAGGGACAGTAAGCCTGTTGGTGCGCTTATGCATGCCCCTTAAAGATCTCTTAGGAATGGGGTGAGGTTAACAGTAGACAGTCTAAGGTTAACGCTTTTGTGGTTTGGGGAAGAAATCACAGAGTTGGGTAGAGTATTCCAGGCATTGACCACTCTGTTGCTGAAGTCGTATTTCCTGCAATCGAGTTTGCCTGGGGTAATTCAGAAAAAGAAAAAATGAACCTGGTGGAAACCCTGACATAACTGAATTAGTTCTAGAACCAATTACAGTGTAATTCATTCTTTTGAACTGCAATACCATAATATGAATTAAAATGATCATATTAAAAAGTGGGTATTGCTCTGTAATGAAGATATTTAAAGATAAATATATTATCATGACACTGTGGGCCTATTGGGCAAACAACACAATTAGTAATGATTGTTTAAGTGTGTGTGTGTTTATTCAATTTCTATAGCACTGATTCTTTTAAAGTACTCATAAAGGAGAATTAATTAGATTTTCACTAATTTTTAATTGTTTATGAGTTACAAACCTACAATCAGACAATATGTATGTCACAAACAAGCAAAGTTTGCTATGTGAATCCAATCAGTGAGAATTAGCACCAAGATTTTAATGGTATTCTGCAATTAGCATCTCTAAATTAAATAATGCAAAAAAGTTTATCAGTAAAAATATAGGTTTTTAGTATTCTGCTAAATAATATCTGTTGAGTTCGAAATAATTTCTCTTTAAGGAAAAATAGCATCTATCTAGCACCTGGCCCAGATATTCAAATATTTATATTAACTACCTTCTCACTAAGGATGCATATTCATTAAACAGCTTGCAGATTTATGCTACTTCACGTGTCATGACTACAGCAATTGAATAGCAAAGATTCAAAACCAAGTGCTATTCCCTCCACATACCAAATATGCTATATATTCTCATAGTGAATCATTTGCAGAAATATAAATAAGAAAAAGGGAAATATCATTATGCATCAGATTATTTCTACACATCTCTGAATTCCTTCCTATTTTTCCAGATCAAATCTTATGTCACATAAATCATGTTTTTCTCTTGTAAATGCTTATGTTAGAAATGCTGACTATAAAATTAATCTTGTGAAACCACCAGACACGTGGCCCGTGTCCTGGTGTTGTTTTTTCTGGTAGACACTGTTTTGCATTGATTCACAAGTTCTGCCACTGCAACTACAGCACTGAATTACTGCAATGCTGTCAGCCCATGAGAAGTGTTCCAAATGAAATTGATAATTTTATGAATTTGGCAGCCTGTGCTTTTTCCAACTGATTCACAAAACCTCCTGTCACTTACATATGTCTGCATTACGTTAGCTGCTTACTTTATACTCTGTGGAAAAGATAGGAAAGAATAAGAAACGGTATAGGAAGGAAGGAAGGAAGGAAGGAAGGAAGGAAGGAAGGAAGGAAGGAAGGAAGGAAGGAAGGAAGGAAGGATAAAATAATCTATTTTCTAATCATAATTTATGAGACAATAAGTATTCTCAATGTTTTATAGAAAACTTGTATTAACTCAGTAACAACCTTGCTTTACCATTATAACCAACCAATTCCCTGCCTCTGTAATGTTCCCCACAGGAGTGAAATCTATAGTTCTGTGATAACAAGAAATATTTTTGTACTTAAACATTATAGTGGCTTTTTGCTTTAAGTACACATATTTCAGGATATTTCCTCCAAGTATCTTCAGATTCAAGAGATTCTAATTCAATGGTCTCTGGTTTTCCTCAGTCTCATGCTTGAGAGTAAGCACAACCATTTCATAGCTTTATAGCTTCTCTATTTTTCCCACAAGAGGTCAGGGTTGTGTTATTATAATACATCATCTCCACAGCAGTAAGTTTCAATTGTTACAATTTTCGTATTTTCACATATTTTAATGACTTAAAAGTCACTCCACAGCAGTGTTTCAATTGTTTCAATTTTCATATTTTCACATATTTTGATGACTTAAAAGTCACTCATATTTACAGAGTAGAACATATGTTTAATTGGTGCTAATATCTTGCTATTATTTTCTCATATTTTTTTCACATTTGTAATTCTATAAAATATGTTTGTTAACTTTCTATTTTTGAAGTACAACTTTTGTGCAATCTTTTAATAGGATATAGCCATGCTGAGATATAAACATGTATATATTTAAGTATATGTGCCTATCTTTTGGTGTGAACTATAATTGTACATATAATTGAGAGGCAAAATGTAGTAGATAATATATCCATAAATTTTGATCTACTTTATTATCTAACAAGCCAAGCAAAACAGCATCCTATGTTTCATAACACACTCTTTTTACAGTAATTTTACTTAGTGTAGTATAACAAATACTGTAGTATCTTTATATTCTAATTTTTAGACTATTACTAGATGATCCATGTCCTCTTGGGTCCATCTCAGAAATATTATTTTTTTCTAACAGAGGAACAGAATGACTACACTGATGATGTTACCTAGTTTAGTAATGGAAAATCTGCAAGAAAAAGCCCAGCTCAGAAAGCACTATGGACTCCTCATTTGAACCCTGAGCTACAAATATTCTTTCCTATCAGTAGAATGGCAACAGCTGGGCAAAAAAGCAGTGGGAGCAGGAGTGATTTCCAACTTCCTGCCAGCTTCTCCCTAAGTTTACTTGCATATTCCACCCTTCTTTCCCTATTGAGGTCTTGTTATTCAAGGTGGATATTGTCACGTGGAGGAATTCTAGCAGTAATTAGTGCTTGCCACATGCAGGTGGTTCTCAACAGGTGGATCACATGACCTCAGGACACTGCAACCATCATAAATATGAGTCAGTTGCCAAGCATTTTAATTTTGATCACCAGACCATGGAGATGCTGCAATGTTCATAAGTGTGAAAAATGGTGATATCACTTGTTTGAAAGGTCACTAAATGAACTGTTGTAAGTCGAGGACTACCTGTATTCTCCAGTGGGTTTTCCCTTTCCTCCTTCATCTTCTGTCTCTTCATTCCGTACCTTTCCTTGTGATTCTGGAGATGTGCAGCCCTTTCATTCTCTGGTTCTTCATCTCTCCTCCTCTTTCTTACTACATCCGAACGACGTTTGGGATCATCTCTTGACCATAACATACCCCCTTCTCTTTCTGACATTATTTCATTTGGGTTTAATTTAACCGTTGTTGTTTTTTTACAATATTGTTCATTTCCATTCTCACCTCAAAACAGTTTAGAATTTTGTCAGCTTCTCCACTGAATTGAAAGAAGCTGTCAGAGACATTTTAAAAATAGAATCATGTGACCTCTTGAGAGTTGGGATAGGACCAGACTACCTGATCTTCAGCAGCTGAAGTAGAGGCAATCTACACTCACTTTCAGAGTAGAAAGCAGTTGAAAAAATAAATCAGGATGGGCAAGGACTAAGGTATAGTGGATAATGTATTTGACTAACACCAGAGAGATCCAGTTTCTATTCCATCTGCAACCAAAGCCTTAGTGACTTTCAGCCCAACCTACCTCACAAGATTATTATGAAGGGGATGCCCTGAATTCCTGAATAAAGGTGGGATACACACACACCTATATATATTTTTGTGCCAGAGGGGAGGCATATAAATATTTTTTGTGCCAGAGGGGAGGCATATAAAACAATAAAAATATCTAAGCCTTTCTTCATACATCTTAAAATTACTGCTTCTTTAAGAGTCAGCTGGGGGTCAATTCCTTGTTGCTGGGTAGTGGAGGGAGTGAGGGAGTGTGAGAGTGACAGGGAAACTGTCATAGAACATTCAGAAGAAGCATCATGTCATTGCAGCAGCAGCCTGAAACAGCCACAACTTTTTCAAATTTCATTCCCATAGGAATCACGGATTTTGACCACATTCTATACGTTAGCCCATTTGAGGTACCTTGGTTTTAAAATTGTTGGCCTATTATGTATTCTCTGCCTGGTTAATGATAATGACAATGAAAGATTTAGTATGTATAGATTTAAATTCTTTTGCACTGTCACCTACATCTACAAAAATTTTGGTGATACAAAAATGCTGAACACAGTGGGGTATTTTGGAATGTTCCAAATAGTATTTTTGTAGACTACTTAAAGATAAGAATCCACAAATTCAGTTTAACAGCATATAGTTATAGAGATCCCTAAAAGAACATCACATTTGTTAGATAGTTAGTTAAATAAATATTTTAGGATGCTTATTATGTTATATTGCTGGACCAAATCTTGTGACTGAATCTTAATACTGATGTTAATATCAGTGTTTCAAATTTTAAAATTTTACTGTTATGTTAAAATATTTTAGGGTTTTCTGAATTAACTAATTTTATAGGTACAGTACTTTATCACATTAGATGATCAATTTTTGGAAATATTAATACCACATAAATATTTTTGTTTACAATTTCTTTCATGTAGATTATTGCTATACTATTAGCATGCAACTTTACTCTTATTTTTCTGCACTTTTTTGCACTTAGCTCTATTTAAAATTACTAATGTTAGAAAGGGTAGAAGAAAGAGAAGAACAATCAGCAAATGTATAATTATGAATGGTCAAGGGTGCACTATTGGAAAACTGGCAGGACCAAGTTGAGGATAAATCATCCTGGAGAAAATCTATCTACATAGCCACCAGGAGCCAACACAGACTTAATGGTATATAATCATCATCAATTTTAGATATAAAACTGTAGCATGTACTGTCAATGACCCCCCATAAAGCCTATCCATTCTTCATTTCTTTATTTTTTTCATCTGGACTACATTGTTTTGTCAATATATGTTTATGATACCATCCAGCATATGCTGCAGGTAAACCTAAGTGAGAACACAATTTCTCATATGTTCAATTTCTTGTATGCTTGTAGCAAATATTTATTTAAAATAAATCATGCACAGGGGGAAAAAAAAAATCAAACTGCTATCATACAGTATCCTTTATCTTATAATTGCACGATGATATATTCCCAATTCTCTGGAGACCAAATAGCAATATCAATAGCGGTATAATTTTTAATTTCAGTTGCAATTAATACTTACAGGCGTTTCAGTTCTGAAAGTCCATAGAAGGCTCCTGGTTCAATGTTACTAATTAAATTATTCTTCAAATCTCTGGAGATAACAGAAAAGAAAACCCAATTAACGTCTAGTATACATGAAGCTTTATATTCACAGAAGTAGGAGGATAGAAAACAAAGCTTTGAAACTGCTTCTGCATATATTAAAATCAAAGAAAATATTCTTTTTAAAAATTGTTCCTTTCTCCTCTTACATTAGAATCCCTAATTAGAACTTCCCATCTTTAGTTCACCATCTTTAGGGAAAATATGCTATTAAACTAGCAGGAAATAACCATATGAAGAGTTGCATTGCACTACATCAATACACTACTATAGGTAGTCCTCGACTTACAATTGGTTCATTAGTGATCATTCAAAGTTACAACGGCCCTGAAAAAAATGACTTATGACTTTTTACACTTATGACCGGTACAGCATTCCCATGGTCACGTGATTTACATTTGGATGCTTGACAACTGACTCATATTTATGATAGTTGCAAGGTCCCGGGGTCAAGTGAACACCTTTTGCAACCTTCTGACAAGCAAAGTGAATGGGGAAACCAGATTTACTTAACAACTGTGTTACTAATTTAACAGCTGCAATGATTCACTTAACCAATGTGGCAAGAAAAGTTGTAAAAATAGGGCAAAACATACCAAATTTCTCACCTAGAAACATAAATGTTGGGATCAATTGTAACATTAAATTGGGGACTACCTGTACAATCTGTGTTCCAATCACTAGCACTATGTATAGATTTATGAAGTACAAGATATGCAGGCAAGGTTTCCTCTATTTTTTGACATGCCAAGTAGTTTTGTGCAGCTTTTTCCAAAGTATAAATTTGTGTGCCACAATACAAAAAAAGTAGTTAATTGTAAATACATGTAATAGAGACAGGTTAAAACGTTCACATATTTCTTAGTTAAAGTATAGAAAGTAGAAAGTGGAATACTGTAGCAAGTCACATATGCTTGTAAAGTCATTCCCTCAAATCATTTTTTACTCCTAGCAACTGTCCTGTGCAGTTTTCAGAAATGGCGTGCCACTTCCTTTTCCCCTAGAATTGAGAGAGGGGGACTGGTCCAAAATTAGTCAGTTAATTCATGTCTAAGGCAGGACAATTTCTTAAGTTTGATTTAGAGTAGCCCGATACCACACATAGGCTTCGCTGCATATCTACACCGCAAAGGGGTTGATGAGTAACCATAGATTGCAGATGGCTGCAATTAGGCTGATGCGCACATGTCCCAAATCCCAACTGCGTGTTGTACAGAGGTGTGTGTTCTATGTGATGATTGGTTGGTCTGAATTCCTGTTTTGTGCTGTTTGAATGCCCACTAGCCAGAACATTGCATTTGCTGAAATATAAACAGAACACCTCTGTAATATCCCACAAATGACAGAGGTATATATTTCCTAATGCTGGAGAGGTCTGCTTCAGTTTTAGGTCTGGTGCCTTAAATACTACACTAAATTGAGCCTACACATACCCACATACTTATAGATTATACTGCAAACTCAGTATTCACTGGTAATCGATAATTGGAATCAATATATTGTTAATCATTTTAAATTATTTTTCTTTTTTTAAAAATTTAATATTGTAATGAAGTGTTTTTAAAAAAAAACAGGAAAGAAAAATACACACACCCCACTTTCTTCTTATCCCATTCTTACTTTTCTAAAATGGATTCTGACCTATTTCAAATTGAATTTTTTGTAAAATTAACAATGATCATGGGTAAAATCCAAAACTCAGTAGATGTTTTGAAGGGAAAAATAAGGTGTGGCTCAATTTACAGCAGGCTGATTGCAACTGTATGGCTGGAAAAGTGCAAACACTGTCAAGTGCAAAAGGGATCTCCCCCAAAATTCTGACCCCCTGAGTTTTATGATGCCTAAAATAACTATTTTGGAGTAATTTAGTTTTTACCAAATTTTTATCATGTGTGCAGATTTGACAAGCAGTGCAACACATCTATAGCAGAAAAATCCTCAAAAGATTTTTCAAATTTGATATTAAAAAGAAAAACTACAAAAAAGAACTAAAACTACTTCTGTGAGTGTGAATTAATCCATTCTACCCAAGAGAAATAATTAAGATGATTCACAATATATTACAAACAAATGAAAAATAATGGAAAAAAATCTATCCATATTCAATGGGAGGGATTTTTCTTAGATTTAAATATATTTTACACAACTTTCTTTGCATTGCACTCTGCAAATTTTGTTTTTCAATCTATGTTGAAAGTTAGAAGAGTTTATTCAGTTTACAAAATGCATGTTTAAATCCTATTTTTATAAGGCATGAGACAACAAGATGAAATTCTGAGATTTTTATAAATTCTCTCTGTTACTTACCAAAAGACCTCAGATCTATTTTGGTGAGTGAGTTACAACATTTATAAAAATAAATCAGACTGATTGGTATTATCATTCTGGAGCAGTCTTTCTCAATCTTGACAACTTTAAGATATATAGACTTTAAGATGTCTTATAAAAGTCATCTTAAGTTCACACATCTTAAAGTTGAAAAGGTTGAGAAAAATTGCTTCAAAAATCACAAGATCCCCATTTGCTAACTTAAGGGCCCCTCTAACCATAACTGCTATGATTTTAAAGCCCCCCTACTATTTTGAGAAAAGAATCATAGTAGAAGGCCCCAAAATGGATATTATAACTCAAAATCAAAAGAAACCTCCAAAGCATAAGTGAGGTCGCTGGTCAACAAAATATTTCCTATCGTTGTCCTAAATGGAATCAAAATCAATGATCAATTGTTAATACATCATAATTTGAAGGCTGAAATAAGTTTGTGGAGCCAGTGACATGCAGTATAGTAGTTCAGATGTTATGTTGAGACTGGTTGTCACATAACTGGGTGATTCTAATCTGTCACACTCTCTCTGCCTAGTTTACCTCACTGAGGTGCTATAGGAAAAATCAGGGGAGACTCCCACATATAGCATCTGGACTTTCCAGAATATAAATATGTTGCCATTCTTAGGTGGATAATTATTATCTTTAAACAACTTATTATTACTTATTTATTTAACTTATATTGCTGCCTATTTGCCCATGGCGACTCAAGGTGGCTTACACAATGTAAAACCATATTTTTTTAAAAAAACCAAAAAATAAAAATAAAAACAATAAAAACTAACAAAAAGAATCAAATAAATTAGTAAAGTATAATAAAACAAAATTGGGGGGGGGGGAACCAACTCCCACCCCCTACCCCGATGACAGCAGATCACACTAGTCATTTGATGGATTCCATCCCTCTCTGGGTTCCCCAGGCCCAGGCAAAACCAGGTCTTCGGTGCCTTTCAGAAGAGTGCTAGAGTGGCGGCCATTCTAATCTCTGGGATAATGATATTCCAGAGAGAGGGAGACACCACGGAGAAGGCCCTCCTTCTGGGTCCCACCAGATGTATCTCCCTCAGGGGTGGGACCCGCAACATTCCCTGCCTCCCCGCTCTAATGGGTTGGGTAAATGTGACTGGCAAGAGACGTTCCCTCAGATAACCCAGTTATTTATGCTTAAAAGGGGAGGAAAAATAATGGACAATACTAGCTGTATTACTATGACACTTTATAAATTAAAGTTTTGATGATATTATCCATTCAGTCGAATCTGACTTTTGGCGATTCTTCGGGCCAGGTCTCTCCACATCTTCCGATCTTGTGCTATTTCTTTGAGTTTTTCTCTTCCAAGGATAATTACTTTCACCAGTGAATTCCCTTTCATGACATGGCCAAAGTGAGTGAGATGCAGTTTCCTGATTTTGTCTTAGTGTTTCCTTATTAGTCACTTTTTCTGTCCAAGAAATATACAGTAGCCTTCTCCAGCACCACAGCTAAAATGAGTCAATTTTCTTTCTGTTTTACTTTTTTAAGCTCCAATCTTCACAATAGAGCAAACTAGCCTACATTTGGTTGCCAGGTTGATGTCCTTGTTTTTCCATATTCAAATTAGTTTTAGGTAAGTAAATCACTACTAATGTAGCTTTGTTTTCTCATTATATCCAATGAGCTGCATGGCCCAATTGTGCCCTGTCATTGGGGAAATACACATTTATTTGGGTCTCCTTTCTTCTATCCTTCAAAAAATGACCCTATACTTGTGCTTCTATTTTCCAGTAACAGTCCCCAGATGACAATACATGCTTTGCTACACAAACATAAACAAAGTTCTAACAAGACCATGCAATTTAGGGTTTTAAGTAATTGCTGTGGGGCTGCTACATTTAGATTGCTATATTAGCTGGGTTGCTCTGAGCACACTGAGCTAATTCATTCCCAGACTCATAAATCAGAAAACTATAATTATTCCACTGTACACGCCTCTGAAATTTGTAATTCGGTTATCCGATAAAAATACAGATCTTTGCAAATGTGTCTTTAGTGGAACATGCATTTAAAATGTGTATTTTGGGATAAAAAATAATTAGGATCATATCTTTTTATTTTTCATTTGCAAAAACAGATGCTATAACTGTATAAAGGCATTCAACTTCACTTGACTCAAGGGAGAAGAGTGGATGGGCCCAGGGCTCATTTTGGGAGATAGATTCATAGGTATTAAGGGATAAATAGGGCGTACTGGGAACAGAAAACTAATACTGGCTGCCCCTAACCTACATATTTTGTATCTCCAAAAGCCTCTTACAACAATATGACTTTAACTAAGCAATTCTGTATTCTTCTGGAAGTCAGTCTCATTGAATTTAAGGAGATTTATTTACTTAGCATAAGTAATGCTTTGATCTTTGTCTCCCGATATGAATAAGAGAAAGATAGTGAGGCAAACTCACAATGCCATTCACATTCATTCATTCATTCATTCATTCTATGATAAGACAAATTGTGTAGCCAAAGGGACAAATATTGGGCCAACTATCTTTTGACCTAAGAACAAAGGTGGAAAAGTGAATCAGATACAATCTGAGCTATAATAAACCAATTATATTATAATTCATATAGGAACTATGGTTGATGATTCTTAAAATCTATGAATAAAAAGAATTTCTCTCAACTAGTTTTCAGCAAAGTTTGTCAGCCAACATGTTCAAACTATCAGCTTTCAGTCATCCATTCGTAAAATCAATTTAGAGTTGCAAGTCTCACACAACTTCTTAAATTGATTTTGGATTTATTTCCTTTTTTAAAAACAACAACAACAATACCACACTGCATTTGTTAAAATGTAGTATTTAGGAAAATGAAATATCAATATGTATATAGACTTGTCTCCTCTTTTCTGTTTCAGTTATCTGGAAAGGACAAAGAAAAATTATTGCCTTATAAACCCAACCAAACAAATGTAAAAGGAGGGACCTGGTAGAGATATGTACTATGTATCGTAATAAAAGCTGTATGTAACTCTTCTTGTGTTTTCTAAGAAGGCAATCAGCAGGTTTGCTACAGCTTGAAGCAAAAAAACAACAACAACCATGCAGTTCTGCATACAGAAATATCCATGCCTGATATTTCTGCTGACAAATAACTCCTTGTGTAAAGCAAAATTATTCATGCTTGTTGAACTCCAGGGAAGAATATGATACGTTGTTTGTGGATATTGTGATCTCCGTCTTATCCCTCTAAGAATCTATGCCTTAACCTTCACCAGCATGTTTATTTTCTCTTGGCAGTTCCGTGTTATTCGTTTTATGTAAATATCAACTCTAACCTAGTTCTCAGAACTATCATAAATACTAAAACTGTAACTGGTTGTAACTCTTTCCTGAGTGGCCACAAAGGCAGAATAAATGCAGCCAACTGAATGAATTGCTTCCCCTCCATTAATCATTCAAAAGATGAGGCTGACCCTACTTTTGTGAACAAGAACAACAGTTTGACCCTACAAGAAAACCAAGTTAGCCTTTGGTAATTGTCCTTTTCAGCACAGGTGGGCCAACTGCAAACAATGAAGTAAGTTAAGACTGTAAATTCAATATTATGGTGATGAAATTTTTATAAATCTGGCCAAAGTTTCACTGGAGAGTGTGGGTGGGGAATAGGAAAATACTGTAGTTGGGAGAAAGTCATGAAGCTCAAAGAATCAAATATCCTAATTTATATGTCTTTATTATTTTTCATGGAATTTGTATTTAATATAAAACATATGTACGTATATACTCATGCCAGTAATGCTGTAATCCTGTCATTAATCACTGTTGGCCTTAAAATAGCTTTGAGATCACTTATGCATTATTGTACAGAGGAGGAACTAATAATAAATTACTAAGATTACTTTTTTTTCTAAATGCCCAAAACAGAGAAACTTGGAACTTAGGTTAACAGCATAACAGAGTTGGAAGAAACCTTGGAGGTCTTCTAGTCCAACCCCCTGCTCAGACAGGAAATCCTATACTATTTCAGACAAATGGTTGTCCAATTTCTCCTTTAAAACTTCCAGTGTCGGAGCATTCACAACGTCTGGATGCAAGTTGTTCCACTGATTAATTGTTCTGGCAGGAAAGTTCTAAGGTTGCTTCTCTCCTCGATTAGTTTCCATCCATTGCTTCTTGTCCTGCCCTCAGGTGCTCTGGAGAATAGCTTGACTCCCTCTTCTTTGTGGCAGCCCCTGAGATATTGGAACACTGCTATCATGTCTCCCCATGTCCGTCTTTTCATTAAACTAGACTACCCAATTCCAGCAACCATTCTTCATATGTTTTAGCTGCCAGTCCCCTAATCATGTTTGTTGCTCTTCTCTGCACTCTTTCTAGAATCTCAACATTGTGGTGACCAAAACTGGATGCAGTATTCCAAGTATGGCCTTACCAAGGCATTCTAAAGTAGTATTAACACTTCACATGATCTTGATTCTATCCCTCTGTTTATGCACCCTAGAACTGTGTTGGCTTTTTTGGCAGCTGCAGCACACTGCTGGCTCACATTTAAGTGGCTAGCACTTCATTTAGCAAATTAATTTTTTTTAGTTATCTAGGAATAGTTTTTCAAGCCGCCAGAAACAGAAATGCTTATCTGGATTAAGTATTCTGCAACACACAGAGATCTACATCAGCTATGCAGACTTATTATTTTCCAGAGAAGCACAGTTTATTTCTGCTGCAATTAAGTTGTTTGCTGCTAAAGGCCAAACACAATTACCATACGGGCTCAATTAGGACCATATAACAAGCATGGTCACTTTAGAAAGGATTCAAACAACATTTCTATCTTCCAAGTAACTCACTGTGTTTCAAAGGTAGTGCTTCGACAGGAAGCAGGAGTCGGAAAATGTGAATCTAATCTCTGGATAAATATTTTTACCTACTGGTTGAAACTACATAATGACTCTAGTGGACTGACCCATCTAATATTGGAAGACAAGTATAAATCTTCCTGGGAAATAGGATCCAAAAGACACTGGGCCTCTTTGATTACTCCAGTGATGCCATCACCAATCTAATCTTAAGAGTCAGATTAAGCTAGATCGATACTGAGGCAAAGTAGGATCTTAGATTTAAGCCAAACAAAAAAATAATTCTGCTTATACCCATGGTTTTGATCTGCTGTGATTATAATCAAGACAGAGCGGTATTCCCAAAGAGATAAAGATGTAGGGGCAGAAACTTAAACTATATAGAGAGATCTCATGTGGTGGGATTCAAATAATTTAACAACCAGTTTTCTGACCTAATGATTCTTCCAACAGCCAGTTCACCAAACTGCTCAGAAAATTAACAACCAGTTCTCCCGAACTGGTGCAAACTGGCTGAATCCCACCACTGGAGATCCCCACCACTATGATTTCCCCTCAAGGTAACTGACATTATGAACTTTAGCTTAGACTGTTTGGAATATTTTGAATGTTCATTAAAAGCTTTATTCTATACTTGTTTGCATCAATTTTTTACAGAACTAAATAAGAAAACCAGAGCAATTTTGGTTGCATATTTTCAAGCCCCATTCTACGTCCCTCCAAATTTACTGCTGAGATCGGCAAAAACTGTTTGGTATTAATTACACCAAGCAGCAGCACAGATGGGGCCAAACACAGAGCACCAGTCATGACCAAATGTGGCCAAAAAACCCTATTTTGGATCATTTTGCAGAACTATTTTACACAACGTAATCCATTGTTTTTTAAAAAACCCAAATTACTAAAACTTAAGGGTTAGTATTGTTCTGGCAGAGAATTTTGAGTTAAATACCAATAATATGTTTTTTGTGGTATGCGTGTACACATCTGAAAATAAATGAAAACCAAACTTCTGTTATAATGCAATCATAGAATGCTACATTAAGTCAATGCATGCTACACCAATTGCTCAGTTGTACAGCTGCAGAAATACTGCTGGAATATTTATTGGAAGCATAAAACTTTTTGGCAGTTTTATTGCTGTTTTTAGAACAGTAATAACACCACAACAGTAATTAAACACTCAAAATGATTCTCTTTGCAACTCCCAAAGCATCAGGAAATAGTGATTATCTATACCTGTTTCACATAGACCAGAATATAGACATGGAACTTCTTACTTCTGCTGGATGTTCTACTTTGATAAATGTTGGAAAGTAAGTAACTTTACTTGTTCTCTGGTGTCTCTGAATAGTTTTCTCCCTCTTGTACTCCAAAGAACCTTTTTTATTGTAGCATCTGGCACCCCCACAGAGCCTTACTTTTTAAATCCTGTCATTGTGTTTTTCAGCAGTAAAGCTGAATTTCAGAAGGACAGCTTTACCAGTAGCAACTTCTGTATTCATGCCAATTAACTTACTGCACTAATAGCAAATACTCCTTAGAAAATACATTCTCTGTGTGTTTATCTATAATTTGTTAAATCATGATTAGACTACTACAATACATCAAATCACACTTGGTGTATGTTCCAAAAATACAACTGCTGCAAAATGTAGCAGTTAAGCTGAATACTATACAATGACCATATTGTGCCTACCATGAAAAATCTGTGCTGATTGTTTTCCAAGATGAATTCAGGGCATTGTTTTTTAACTTTTAAGCCCTAATCTGTTTAGTGGCTGGGTACTATTTGCCTGTGTCATTAGCAATATGCCATGAATTTAAAATCTACAGGGGAGACCACCCTGTTGAAGAGGTCTTCCTTTACATTCATTGATCAGTCACTAAATTTATTGATCAGTATGAGAAAAGGGGGTTTCTCCACAAATGCATAAAATATTTTCTCTGGAATTGCGATTGATTCATATTTTCTCTGCTTCCACATGCATACCTTCTTATTCAAATATTGCCAATACTTTTAATAGCTTGGTCATTTGGATACTAAAAAACCACTGCTTTACAGAAAGCAGGAAGTCCTTGACACTATAGTACAATACTTTGAACTGCAAAGTGGAACAAATAAGCAATACATTAAACATCTGGCTGCTGAATGAAGGTTAAGAATGCAACTGCTCTTTGCTTCAAGATTTGCTGACATATTACACTTCAGCACTTAGAGGAGACAGATAATATCCAGTCAGGGTGTTTTTTCCCCCCAGCAAATTACCATCACTACAAACAAGTCTATTGGAATGATAACAAATGCACTTATTCATGTATATATTAAATAAGCATATAACAGAGAATTAATGTTTCAATTTCAAGAGTAACATTGGTTAGTATATAAGGAATTTCCAGATACATAAATTAGCTAAGAAATTTATGAGCCTTAAAAGTGATGGGAGCAATTATATGCTATTTGGTCCACATATGCTTAATTTTAGCATATGCAATCCTATTGCTCATTGAGCAGTAAGTCTTTTTTAGATCATCTTTTAAAAGGAAGATAAATCTTTGGCCATTTATATTAGAGGCATTTTCAAACCCCCTGCCTCCTGCATTAAAAAAAATCAATGTAAATCTCTGGGCTTAATATTTTTATTCAGCATTAATCCATCCAAGTAAAATGTACAAAGCAATTATAGATGAATATCTATAATCTTTGGCTGACATCAAAGGAGAGAGAGAGAGATGATAATATGCTCTCTATTTATTCAACCTATGCACTGAATAAATATACTCAGGGAATTTGGATTGGGAAGCAGTATTAAAACCACTGCCTCACCAGCACAGCCCTCTGAAAGCCTGGCATCTTTTTAAAAAAGGACTTGTGCTGTTTTAATGTCTCAGAATATTGACATCAAGAGAGTGGGTCCTTCTGATAGTTAGAGTCTAACTATTTAGGGATCTGATGATTAAAAAACAGCAGTTTGAACTGCGCTCAGAAAAAAAACTGACAAACTAGTTCAAAATTTTTATTAGTTAATCAAAATATGAAATATAAAGAAAAGTGAAAATAGGGAAAGTAAGGGAGGAAAATGGGAAGAGAAAATTTGTAGGGGAAAAGGAGAAAAAGAAAGAAAAGCATTGACTTCTGACTCATTTTAGCGCAGTAGAATGAGATACAAATATACAGCCTCAATTTTTTACTTTTACAGTAATATATGCTAGTTATTATCTAATCAGCAAAACCCAAAGTCAAAGTATCATTTTTTTCCACCTCAAGCACAAAGGCCAGAAGTGGTTCCAAAGGCCAGAAGTCTATTCTTTTTTATTATTATTATTAAGGCAGTCAAATTTAGCCGTCTCTGCTAATTCCATCTACTTTTCCAGCCAGTCATCCAATGTGGAAATAAAAGCACCTTTCCTTTGTTTGTGCTCTATGCACAAAATTGCACAAAAACTGTCAAAAATCCGATAAGAACATATAATGTTTCTCACATCTGATCTCCACTCCATAGATGAATTTTGGGGGTACTCTAACCAACAAAAACAATTGAACTAAAGTGAAATCTGGCTTAACAACTGCAGTGGTTCACTTAACATATGTGGCAAGAAAAGTCATCAAATGAGGCAAAATTCACTTAGCAACGTAAATTCTGGCTTCAATTGTGGTCATAAGTCAAGGACTACCTGTATTTTCTCCATCTCAGAGGAATACCATGTAGCCCAATCCATTCTACTTGAAAGATTAAATGCCTGGCATGAGGTTTATGATTTCCTTTATCTTTATTTTTATAATTTTATTTTTATAACTGTATTCCCTTTATATTTTAGGGGAAAGTAATAGTTTGATTAACTAAGACATTTCCAGAGAATAATAAGAGAACTTCTTAATATTTAAAATACTACAATTCAGTCAATCTCCATGAGGCTTCTGTCTTACAATTCAACTGCACTTAATTAAATAGAGGAACAGACCTCAATAGTCTGTTCATATTTCCTCTCTATTCATTGTTAAAATGAATGTCCAGTTAATATGGGAAGACAGATTCACTATTGGAAGGAATATTCTCAAGGCAATCCTGTTTTTAAAGGTAATTAGGAGGGAACCAACTTGAATTATGTTGCCTAAAATAATAGACTTTAAATAACTAAAACTATTTATCAGTTCAAAAAAGTTGAGGAATCTGATTTAGTTTGGTTCTGATATTGGTATCTTGGCAATCACTACTTGCTATGAACCTGATTTAAGACAAAAATCCTTTTTAAAGTTGATTTCCAGATTCTAAAGTTATTGTTTTTCTCAAAACAATGCAGCACAAATAACTGTTATAGCAATTTTATTAAACATTACAATTAAAAAGATAAACAATAATGCAAACAAGAAAATAACAAATAGAAAATACAGAAAAGAAAAAAAGTAGAAAAATATTAGGCAATAAAGCCAAAACTATAGCAAAGAAAAGAATATATAAAGAAGTTACTTCCCCTTTCTTTACAAGTAGAAACAATTTGAGTAACTTATCAGATACAAATAATCTCTTCTTCTTCCCATATTCCATCTCTTATCTATAAAAAATCCTTAAAGCCTCATCATTCAGTTCTAGTCAGCAAAAATCTATGTTTTAGAGCTTTGTTTTTATTTTTTACTTCATTCCTTTTCATAAAATCCTTCAAAATTTTAACAAATATTTTTGCGAATTCAATTTTCAAAAGTTATCCAAGTCATGCTCTTAGTTTGTCATTTGTAAATCCCTTCTAATTATTAAGACATAAGATGGTTTCATTTGTATATTCACTGTAACATGCTTATGCTTATGTCTTCATTTCCCATTTTTTCCCCAGAAATCCCACAAATAACTCAATACAACAAAATATATCTCTAGAGATCTCAATTATTGATATAATTATGCTCTCAAAACCTTTTTTTTTTGGGGGGGGGGAGGAGGGAGACAGGCTGTTTTTATGAAGGCATCAGGCGAAAACCAGGAGACTGTAAGTTCCTCCCCTTAGGTCTGAAAGTCAGCTGGGAGACTTTGGGCCAATGACTCTCTCAGCCCAACTCACCTCAGAGGGTAGTTGTTGTGGGGAAAAGGAGGAAAGAATTATCTATAAAAACCTTTTAAAAATGTTTTTTATTCTACCTTCATTAAATAAATAATAATGGCAGGATAATATTTTTTTAAAAAAACTGATACTTAAAATTGAGAAAAATACATTGTTTAGAATCAAGAATCTAAAGCAGGAATACAAAACAGTGAAAAAACACTAAATGAATCTGAAAATACCTCCTAAAATATTTTCTCGAGCCTTTTTAATTTAGAAGTTATAACTTAAATAACTTGGTTCTATTTTAACTTTTTTTAAAAATGTGGGCAAGAAAGGATCAAGTAGGAAATGAATCTCTAGAATTTGTGACAGCTTAAATTGTCCTGTTTTTTGGCGGGGGCCGGTGGTTTAAATCACCTATTCCCACAAATGTCTATCTTTACTTTCTTTAAACACATAAACAATTCATTATTTTATTTACAGAATTATATTCCACTACTGACTACTCCTACAATTATATTCCCAAAACTATAGTTAAAAGCATTTTTAAAAATTAATCTGATCTCATAGTGACATTACTATATCTCAAATACTGATATTAAATAGTTAAATCTTACTCATTTTTATAATATGAACTCTATACAAGCTCCATTCTTATCCCTCCTCTCCTCTGGCTGATAAGTGGTGGGAAAGGCCAGCTCTTAAACAATGACCTTCCATATCTGGCTTCTATTCAATATACCCTAAACACATTCTTCCCCGTCTCATCACACTGTTCCAACTCATTAAATTCAAGTAAAGTCTGAGAATTGAGATGTGCCACCAAATGTGCACAGTTTGTGTTTACCAGCTAAAACAGTATAGAGAGTGTTGCTTACAATCCTCTAGTGCAGAAGCAATTTTGCTGGCATGCTCTGACAATTTATCTATTCATGTTGGAGTGGAACAGCGTCTGCTTTAAAACTTGAGCTGCTAATGGGAAAAACGGGGATATTAAAATCCATCACAGTGAAATCTTTGCTGCCATGAAGGGGTCATTGATCCAAGAGACAAACAACTTAGTGTTGATGGTTTAACAAAACATTTTTCACAGAGATTACATGCTCATCCATCAATTTACAATATTTTCCCATCACAAAACAATAATAATACTTGCTCCACAGTTGCCAATTATAAATATTAGCAACTAAATCTAATGCTGAAATCCTTGCATTTTTATGCTTTGGGCATGTGCATTGACAAACGCTGCCATATTAAGAATGGTGATTACATTTAAAAATCTGGACACAATAGATAAGTTACTTAATTAAAAGGAAAAGTGAATATAGAAATGTTGTTAAGTTCCAGCTCTGGCTCTTTGAATAGGCCAAGTATTCTGAATAACCAATGAATACTACTGTAGGGCCTGAACCTGGATAATTTTCAGCCATCTGGTTTTGCAAGACAAGGAAGAATATTATGACTTCTCTTGTAGGATTCAAGGCCAAGTTCAGTAACTCTTTCTGGCTAGAGTACATATGTGGCATTCTTGACTGACTTAACACAAAACAGTGTGTATTAACAAAAAATTCCAGTGGAACAGACAAGGCTGCCTCTATTTCTGGAAGAGGATGAGCAACAATCAGAAACAGAGGATTAAGTTGATTTGGTTAGGAGAGACCAGGTTTTTTTTTTCAGTTCATCAGGTTAGTAGTCTTTATTTTCTGAATTTTTTGAAGATGCTGAGATCCTCAATACACCCAAGATCCTTGAACACACAAGGAAAAGAATTCTAATAAATTCAAGTATCACTTGAAAATATGTGGATATGAAAATGCTAAAGCTACTTGAATTTGAAGATTAGAATGAAAACATCATATCTATAACTCATGCATTCACATTTCTTATCATCTCATTCAACTTTAGAACAATATTTGTCATAAATTACAAAGCAAAATAGATTAGCAGTATTTTCTTGTTAGTAGTTAAGTAGATTCCATTATGCTGATGATTTACAAATATTAGGGAACAAGGAATGCTTCTGTTGCATATTAGCTTAGTAACTAATTTCACTTTTGACACACAGCAATAGTTTGTGATATTAAAGAAAGGTCTCGTTATCACAAAGCTAATAAAAAAATGAATGCAAGCTGATAGAGAGGAAATTAAACATTATTATCTTATGAATTCTGGCAAATACTTTTTAATTAGTGTTATTATTACATTGTGCATAGCCAAAGAAAACTCCAGATCTATTTTTATTCTCAGAAAACAACTTTAACATCAAATACAAGATAAACTTCATTTTAATATATTCATTGGTATTTAGCTGAAGTCAAAATCCAATGCATTCTCTTGCTAATGTTTTTCAGTAAAGAGAATTCTCCCAGACTACCTCCCTTCTTCTAAGTAGCAGCAATTTTCATTACTTACATTACATTATTGAAAATCAAATAAGCTTTCTTCTGAAGAACAGAACATTTAGCTCATAACCTTAACAATTCAGAGTGATTGTTTATATCTAATGCAGTAGTAAAAGATAATTGCTGTGTAGTAATTATTATTATTGTAATAATTATGTAAGTTTCTTCACTGTTCCTATGTAGTTAAATCTCCAGGAGCCAGCGGAGCCTATAAACTACCATCCTAAATATTCGCACAATGAATGATAGGATTCAATCATACAATTTATACCTAGTTCCTTTTGAAAATTCATTTAATTGATGACTGCTGAAAGCCTTCTCTTTGTATTCTGTTGTTGCATTTCTAATAGCACGTGGGACAGAAAAATGCTTTTTCTGCTTTCCCTCATTCTACTTGCTTTGATCTACCTCAACTTTTGAAAAAGGTACTGAATCTTCTGTTCAATATGGCATACTTTTGTCAAGACATTCCTTTATGTTCTCCATTAAAAATGCTGGTCTTAAAATAAAACTCACAAGAGGAAATAAAATACCCTAGAACATTTATTTGTGACATGAATCCAGTTTCTTATGCTGAGAATATCAATTAAGTATAGTTCACTTTACAGTTTGGTAAATTATTCAGTGAAATACGAATATTTCACAAGAGCAATCCTGTGTATTTAAATTTAAAAGTGACACTCTATTAAATATACATGAACTTCAATAAAACATAATGGCAACTGCCAAAGGATAATTTCTTGCCAATACAGCTGTATGACTTCAATAAAATGTGGAATGCAGGGCTGTGTGTTTAGTATTATAAGATAGTTTTTGTTCTACTTGATCTAATGAAATCGGGCTTAAAAGATTTTCTACTCATAAAAATAACTAATTACTAAAGAATGCATTAGAACTGGACAGGGTTGTTTTTCCCCCACTTCACTTCAAGTCCTTCTGTATCAACTAAACTTTAAAAACTGATCGTCATAAAATTGTACATCCTGAGGGCTCTGGCATTTATTACATTGTAAAATAATTAGTTCAGCTGTATATGATTTTTCTCACATTCAGGAACAGCTTTTAAAAACAAAACATTATTAAAGTAATTTAATACACATCTTAAAGTACTATATTTAATGCTTTGTTTTTTAAACAAACCAGCATAAATTTGGTATGTGCCCAGAATACTCTTTACTGCAGAAAAATTCTAATAAATTTTAATACTGATTGCCATCTTTCCACTGAAATCTATCATTGTTGATAGATGTATTAAAATGTCACTGGCAGGATCAAGACAATTCTGAGGTTTGTAAATACCAAATATGTTAAATTTACAGCAGGCATATCCAACCCACAGTTCACAGGCCACATGCAGCCCCGGACAGTTAGGTATACAGTCCCACAAGATCATAGATTTTTAACATTATTATATGATTTTATATTATACAAGCATATTATATATTTTATATGCAGCCCATGACATTTCCTATTCATTCAATGCAGTCCAGGCAAGCCAAAAGATTGGACATGCATGGGTTTGGAGGGAGAAAAAAGCCACCTAATTAGAAGAAAACCTCCCCCTCCCAAAGTTGGCCGGTTGGGTCCACTCTGCGCCCAATGCAATGTATCACGCAGGCAAAAATTATTGGAGACAGGTGGTCCTGCAGATAATCAGATCCTATGCCATGAAAGTATTTACAGGTGATAACACCTTGAATTACACATAGTAGCCAACTATCACCCAATAAAACTGTCATAGCAGCAATGACACAGGGGCATAACAAGTATACCTTGCTGCTCATGCCAATGGATTTTGGAACAGACATATTTCCCAGATGGACTTCAAGAGCAGCCCTATGTACAGTGGTACCTGGGTACTCAACTGCTTTGAAACAAATTTGTTTGGTACTTAGCATTTCTGGTGCTCATTGCACTTCCCAGAACCAATTAACAATAAGTGGTACAGGTACCACTGTAGGGTACATTACTGTATGTAAGATGTGAGCAACTGTCAGAAGGGCTTCTTAGTCAAGGAAAGGCAGAACTGGCTCACAAGTGGAACCTATGCAAAGGCCTCCTGGGCACAGCTGTTACTGGCTCATTAAGCAATAGCTGTGAGAATCCCAATTTGCACACCAGTCTCAAATGGGGAAGTGCAACCCCAGCACAGACCACTGACGAAACTGTCCCCAATTCAGGAGGCCAAAACAGCTGTAGCCACTAAGTCTTGTCAGGAATGAACTAAAATCTGTATGTATTTTATATAACATATATAGATTTTAAGAGCTTCTGGGCTGGGTTAGTACACTTGACAGTTTCAACTGCACATTCCAGGTTGAGAGCTACAGTTGAATATCATCTATGTACTCAGACTGAATCCTGAACTGATAGATGACCTCACTCAACACTTACATGTGGATCTTTTAACGGGAATACAAAGAGTACATGTAAGTGGTATTATATTTCCCCTCCTGTCAGCATTGACTGGAAATGACCATGGAGCAAGAAGTGAAGCATTACAACTCAATGACCCCATTCCTAAGTCAGTCCAGAGGGATATTATGGTTAACAATACCGAAAACTGTGAAAGTTCAATGAGCATATGGATGAATGCACCACCCCCTTTCTAGCTTTATTAAAGGTCATTGACAAGCACAATCAATGCTGTCTACCTACTATACCCTGATCTGATTAAAACAGCATCGATGTGGATATGCTGAGTATTGGATATAAATAATATACCAAGGACTCAGTATGGAGAAATGTAAAGGTATAAGAATTATAAAAATACATCCCTATGGAATGTACCACAGGAGAAGTGATAATATGTGTCCACTGGAATTGTTGCAGAACCAAGGTTAATACAACAGAGAAAAATTGGTTTATGGGGTGAAACAACAGAGAGCAGGGGTGTCAAACTGGCAGCCCACAGGCCGATGCATCAAATGCAGGCCAACCCACCCCAGGTCCACGAAGGGGAAAAAACATCATGAAACGTCACATGATGGCAACGTGATGCTGCGAATTTGACACCTGGAACTTAGAGGAACAAAGATTTAAAAGGATTTTCCTGATTACTCTATCATAGGTGTAATAGAAGCACATTCCATGCTCATGCTTGGGTGCAGTAGATGAGAATATATGTTTTGCAGGAGGAAGGAGCTGGCAATTGTATAGAAGAAGAACAGATCTGAGAGACTGAAAAGGAAAGAAACGGGAATATAGAATTAAATGGTAGAAAGAATAATCAGGAATGACACCAAGAGTTTCCCACTGGTGTTCAAGAAGATCAACTAGTATTGGGAGTCCAACTGACAAAAGAAAGTTCAAGACTACATTGGTTGGAAATATGCAGAAGAAGCCTTTATTCTGCAGTGGATAGACAATGGCTATGATGTTGGTGATGATGATGATGATGATGATGATGATGATGATGATGATGATGATGATGATTCAAGATGATTGCAGCTGCAAATAATATACTTTGTCTACCAGCATCCCATTCTCCCCAAAACACCCCAAGTAATAGAGAAAAATCCCTAGACAGATCATATTCAAATGATACCTGTGAGTACAGTGAGAATGAAAATATACTTAGCTCAATGAGTGACCTTAAATTACACACTATTCTGTGATGCCTGAGAACACTTCAACCCAAAGTAACAATCGGGGGGAAAAAAGATTGCAAAAATGTACATTTTTTTTCTCTTTATCTTCTGTTTTGTTATTTTTATCTGAAGTTGAGATATATTTTTCATCAACAGACATTGTAGTCTGTTTTTAAATGTAGCCCAAGGCCTTCAAGAGCATTTATTACAAGTTTAAGTTTATAATCTTCAGTATATTTCACTATGAAAGCAACATTCACCGATGTCAGGTTTACTGAAAAAATAAATACACCAGAACTCTATAAATAATTTTAGAAAACTTCTATATGGCCTGCCAAAAAGCCCAAATGATTGGTTCATGAACTCTTCCACTGCTTACCTTAATGATATGAGGAGGGTGTCTGTCTGTCTGTCTTGTTATTGCTTTTAAAATAAGTGAGCATTACATTTCAGCACTATTTCTATCAATGTACAAATTTTTAAAATGTATTCCAAACTTTTAAAGGTCTGACTAAATCAAACAAATTGGGGGCAAGTGACAGATATCCACAAACCAAGAATATGTCTAGGTCAGTGGTGGCTAACCTTTTTGGGCTCCTGTGCCAAAAATTGTGTGCATGTACAAATCAGCCCCCAGCCCTTATGCCCCCTGCGCATGCATGCCAGATACCTGACAATCAGCTGGCATGTGGGCTGCGCACATGAATGCACAGTGGGGCTCTTCCGGGCGACCTCTCGCATGCCAGCAGAAGTGGCTCTGCGTGTCACTTCCAGCACACGTGCCATAGGTTCGCCATCACAAGTCTAGGTGATCACTGTGCACAACTGAATTTACTCTATAGTGTATTTGCAGCAGAAAAAAACACATATTTAACCAGAAAAAGGCTTCAACTTTTTAAAGATCAAAAAGAATCAAAATTAGTCCCTCCTTCCCTGAAATGGAAATAAAAATATTTCCATGCAAGCAGCTAGATTTTATTCATATTATTTTATTCATGAATAATATTGTTTTAAACTTAAGCAAGAACTCCTAAACTGATTTGATGTAACAATGAAAATTACAACTTGTACTTTGCCTTAATTTTTAATAACGGCAAATGACATTGATATAAAATCACAGCTACACTTCCATCAAAGAACCCAGTGTCTTGTCTCAGAGTTGAGTTCTGGATTCCAAATACCAGCTCATAATAATAGTTGTTATTGTTATTACCAGATGATAATGATGGTGGTGGTGGTGGTGGTTGGTCACACAATCAATCAAATGTTTAAATTGAATTTGGCATTTTGTCCACTTATTAAGCCCTTCCCAAAGACATGAGATAGGCAGATGCTGTTATTTAATAGTATTAAAGATACCATTTGCAGGATGAAGCCATGCCAAGTAAAGATACCATTTGATGGTGATTTAGTCAATATCAATAGCGTTTAAGTTGTGTTTCAGATGTTTTGGAATTGCCTCCAAAGTGCCTATTACTATTGGTACTATCTTTGCTTTCTTTATTTTGCTACAGCTCTACTTCTATTTGCAGGTCTTTATATTTTGTGATCTCTCTGGCTCTTTCTCTTCTATTCTACAGCACCGACATATAACAATGTCCACTATCCAGACTTTTTTTGGTCTTTCTTATCAATAGTTGTTAAGTCTGCAATGTTGTGTGGCAGATGCTCATCTGTTTGAAGCCCTTTACTTTCTTCGTTTTGTGTTGCTTTGTCTATGTTGTGATCCTGCCAATTCTTGCTTGTAGGCAAGTGATATTTGCCTGATCCTCAGTGACTTTGGTTGGCTCACAACAATCAAATAAATTACAAAAAAAATCAGTTAAGAAAATGAGGTGTCTTATTCTCTCTCAAAGGTGAACTGTCAGTTGTGGCCAAGACCACTGGAGAAATAAAACTGTTCTTCAAGTTATCTATGAGTTACCAGCCTCATGCTAGAATACTGTATTTTGATAAAATACTGTTGTAGATAGAGACAGTATGAAGATCAGCTTTACAGTCTGGAATCATCAGGTAGTATGGAATAGAGCTATCCAAGGCTTCAAATTTGATTTCCAAAAGTGCTCAACAGACAATCTAGTTACAAAGCTTCATTGCTGGAATGGAAAAATTGAATTCTTTCATTATCACTGGTTTTTGTTCGTGTTATAGTTATTGTGCAGATTGACTTGGTTATTTATTTTTCTGTATGCAATAAGGCTATGCAAAATGTGATAAAGACAGTCCATCAAAGCAGATTTATGAATCAAGTGGAATCCACATTTCTGAGGGTGTTAGACACAATATGCAACATTGCAACTTTCCTTGCATCAATGGATATTTCTAAGACAGTCAAGTTGTGTGATTGGGTCTCTCACACTGCCAGGAGCAGCTGTCCAATCAATCTTGGTCCCTCACTGAATTCTACCAATCAATTATGAATCTTTAGTGTAGTCATTCACAAGCCTTCATTTTCTCTTCTCTCTTGTGTTAATGGGATTTTAGATTCCTGTACTGCTCCTCTCAACACCAATAGGAATTCAGCTCAATTTCATTACTCTGCATATCGGCTTATCCATTAGGTATACATTCTTCTGTGAAATCTTACTTCATTCTGTATGTCAGGGGAAGGTTAACCTCTCATGATAGTGAGTGAATGGATATCAGTCTGACATTATCTAGCATTTATTTATTTAACTATTAAATGTATATACTGCCCATCTCACTTTTTAGGATAATTTTAGGTGGCATAAGAATATACTTTTTTTAAAAACATGGAAGGACAAGGCTATTACTTTTGTCTATGCCAAACTTCTTTCTCTGTCACTGCCTGTCTTTATGGACATGCTTCCATTGTCATCATTTTTGATGCCAGTAATGAGCAGGAATGGGCAACCATGCCAATTAGTTCTGCCAAGTCTCCTGAAACTCCTGAAATCCAGCAATGAGAGGAAGCAAAACTTTTGATTTTACAAGGTCAAGTCAACAGTCAATCTTCCTTGACTGCACCAGAAAATGCCAAGCTTTGAATATTATTAAAAGAAATGCCAAACACATCATTCCAGAAAGGTATGTGAAAAATAAAAAAGAACAGGATACTTTCTAAAAGGTTTCTGAACATTTTTTAATTTTTAAGCTCGAGGAAATCACTTAGTACAGGGGTCCCCAACCACCAGGCCCCAGACCGGTGCTGGTCCGTGGATCATTTTGTACCGGGCCGCAAAGAATGAATAATCGTGATTAAAATATATATATAAATATGTTTTTGCTTCCGGGTGTCTTATTTTGAAAGACAACCATTTCCGCCCTCGCCTAACTTCCGCGCTTGACTCTTTGGCGCGTATTTATCCTGCATCAGCAATACAAGCTAGCCCTCGCAAAATGAGCCAGAAATAGAGTTCACTGGAAAGTTTTTTTGGAAAGGGTAAACGAAACAACGATGAAGCCATGAAACCATCAAAACTGCGCTGCCACATGGAGACAAAACACCCAGCATTGATTAAGGATCTTGTTATTAGACCCTTCACGCCCCTACCCGGTCCTTGAAAAAGTGTTTCTGCGTGAAACTGGTCCCTGGTACAAAAAAGGTTGGGGACCACTGACTTCGTGCACTGGTCAGCCAGTTCTTTGCAGGACAATCTCATTTTTTTTTTATTTCTAATGTTCTTGCTTCAAAAAAGGCGCTTAAAATATCTGAAAATGAATTGCATTGAAATCCAGCTAAAACATTAAGTTTACCTCACTGCTGTTTTATCCTATTCTGCCCAAAATTAAAAAAAAACAGCAACAACAAGGCATTTTAATACTTGCTCATTACAGTCTATGTTCAAATCTTTTTAAAAAAAAAAATATTGAAGGAACTTCAAATCAGTTTGAGCAGGGTCTTGAGCAGCTTGAGCAGGGAAGACTCATGCCTTCTTGAAATCTTTAACCTCCAATTTGAACTGAAGTTAGGCTGATTTGTATAATGTTAATTTTCTAGAATGATCTAAGACATAAAGAATTCTAAAATGTAATGCTGGAGATGCCATCTGAGTTTGAACTGAATCCTCTTTAATGATTCAACAAGAACATGTTTCTTGGCTATAAATAAATGCCATAGATTCACAACATTTTTCCTTTATGACTGTCGCATAAAAAGTCCGAATCAATTGCAGCATGTATTCTTCATATACATGGAGTGTATGCATCATTGAAAAGGAAGAAAAGAAATACACAGAGCATTTTTGGTAAATAACTATTGGTTGTCTAGGGAGCAATGGGAAGCTGAGTAAAAATGCATCTGCAAATGAACAAAATTATTATGAATTCAGAAGAAAATCTGCTGGATCTGTCTCCCCACGCGACTCCATTATGAAGCAATGTTCTGTTTATGTTACATTTTGTTTTGATAAACAATTAAGTCATGAACTTATGTAAGCAATAATAAGTATTTAATTAACAAACTGTATGTACATTATTAGAAGCCTTATTTGGAGTCAATGCATAATTCATTATTTCCAAGCGCACAGCATAACATAAATGAGCTATGGTTTCCTTTTGAATTCTGGCACTAATCAGAAGCTGTCAGTTATCTTTCAAGAAAATAATTAGCAATTTTATTTACTGAATAAATAAAAATAGAATTATACAGGAGACGTATTTGTTGCTTTTCAAAATGATTAGGGCTGTGGAAATTTTGAAGGGATGCTGCAAATTGAGGAAAGTTTAAGCAAAGCAGCCAATTTTGCATGAGCTGGAGGAACCTGAAAGGAGACTATACTCATGAACAGAGGAGTAAGGATCTTCCATACTTCTCTTTTTCCATCTAGAAAATTGGGATTTTTGCAGTCATGATCTGGTAATCTTTCCAAACCAACAGCATTATTTAAACTATAAAATTCTGTTGGTCTCAAGGGAAGTAAAGTTACCAAACAAATGGTAAGTCAGGATTTTCTTAGAAAAGGAAGAAAAACCTACCAGTAGCTCATTTGGACTTTTTTTCAACTGAAGGATTCTCCTTCAATGCTCTAAATTATCTGGAGCATAAAAATTAATATTTTTTATAACTTCATAAAGTAACATTCCATATCAAGTACATTGATATTATGCAAAAATAGATCACTGACGCTGCACTTAATGATTGATAATTGGTCGAAACGCTTGAAGAGTGGCTTGTATTATGCTGACAAAAGATCTAGGGAAGCTTCAAGCTTGCCTAAATTATTCCTTCACATGAAACCTTTGCAAGAAGAATTAGTGTTTATAAGGAATGATAATCAGATTTCCAAATGGTATCAAAACTATTCTTATGGAAAGGCAACAAAAGACATACGATTTTATTATCATTGAAAGTTCTAGTGTTTTTGTAGTACTGTACATAGATAATCGTTTAAATAACTGAAATCACACATTGGTTAGGTAAAGTTCAATACTTTTCTATTCTTATTTCAACAATGCAATGGAATGAAAACTACCAGATGTACAGGCTGGATTTAGAAAAGACATCCAAGAACACATCCGTAAATGTGATGGATAATGGGAATAACTTAAGAAGAATTTAAACAACAGACCATCTTCCTAAACTCAAAAATTTACAGATATGGTCGCTGTAGTCATGAAATACAGCAGTGTTTCATAGACATAAATGAGACACAGTATTTATTCCAGACAGTCACTTATTGACACTTAAATTGGAAATAAACAGCTTTATATCCATTAACTGTATCTACTTTCACAAAGATTAATTATCTGACATTAAACAAAGCAGCAGAAAAAAGGAGGCATGCATTATTTATCTCTAAACAATTAAGTAGATGGATAGAATAAATAATGCTCTTCTGGATTAATTAATAGCCTCCAATATCACAAATGTGTATCAGCAAAATTGAAAACAAGATTATTGTCTAGATTACACTAAAATAGATCCAGCTTCTTATCCTCACTTCAGCCAGAACAAACAATTCCTCACCAAAGTGCAAACAAACACTGTGAGTTCACTTCTCGTTCTTCCCAAGTTCCTGGTATTCAACACTGACTACTCACTAATTTCCTCCCCTCAAGCCACACTTATTGAAAGCTTTTTTTCCCCCAGCTTATAAAATTTTATACAGTGAGCAGGCCTCTTATCCCAAAGAGTGGATGCACTTCTTGAATATAGTGCACATAGCACTCGAGCAGTCATATTGGTTCAGAAGCCATGACCCAGCATAGTATCTATGAAAAAATTAACAATATGTCAACTGCAAACAAGATCCACTTATGAACAGTCCAAGTCAGCAAGTTTTTTGTGTTCTACCTTTTATACAACAATCTCCTCTTCTCTTGGGAACAACTAGATAAGGTTCCCTGGAACTTAGAGAGGGTCAGGCTTATGCCTCTTCAGGCTATGCCTCAAGGCTAGTTCCTCGCTTGACCTCTCTCTCTCTCTCCACCTAGCTTCCCAACATAATAGGGTCTTACAGATCAGGTCAAAAGAACTTGATAATAAAAAAATGGCCACCTGCTATTACTGTGAATATCACTATGACACTATTACTATTATAGTTTTATAATGTCTTTCCCAAAAGTTCCAAGACAGCCTACATGAAGGATCAGTCATTCATTCCTTCATTAAATTTGTTTGCAACCCATCTTGCTTCAAAGTGACTCTGAGCAGTTTACAACATTAAAAACAATAAAACCATAAAAGATAAATATTTCTAAAAACAATAAAAATAGAATTACAATCCAAGTGAAATTGTAATTAACAGATGGGGAGAGGAAGCAGAATGTGCGTGGGGAGGTGGGACTTTTTTTAAAAAAAAATCATCAACTACCTCAGCCACAGGGCCAATTCGCCATGGGAAAACTTGCTGCAGGACAATTCAACAATTCAATTTAATTATTTAAAATGCTTAAAAAATATTTTAACTTTTTGTCATTCACATTTCATTTTGTCCTTCCACTGGCATCCTTTCTTTAATGATTCTATTCCACCATTTCTTTGATATTAATGTAACCCTTGTCCTATGGCAAATTGTCCCATGGTGAGTTGGTTGTGGAGAGTTATCCTAGACCACATCTCTATTGTCTGATGGCATACTATAATATTAAACTATGTGAACAAAGCTTAGGCTCATTCACACTTCCCTCACCTCTTTCTCTCTTAAGGCATTTCTTTCCAAATATGCAATTATTTTCAACTGTATTTTGTTGAAATGGTGGGGGCGGGTATTTTTTCCCAAAGAAATCTACTTGAACCCCTGCTTTCAATGCTTTGCAATTAGTTATAATTTGTCTTTTCAAATAAAATTACTAATGAATATCAAAGGAGACACTTCTGATCTCAAAACTGTGTGGGGAAGAAACTAGAATTACATGGATAATATTATGATGCAGTCTATAGTTCTCAATAAAATATGTTCATTGCACTGTTTATGTCATTGTTTATAGGATGAAGCTTTTGGGGGGAGATAAATTCAATATATTTAAATTCAATAGAGAAACCATAATCATATAATTTAATGCATAGATCTTGACTTCCTAAATGAGTAAAACTTTGAAAGTTATTAATAAGAGAAGATTCAATAAAAAGACAGTAGTTTGTATTGAAATTAAATGAACTTTTTAGTGTCCATTTGTGTCCACTTATTCTAATTTCAAATAACCAGTTATTCTGTACTACCTAGAGCTATAATAAATAGCTCTTAGGAAGATAAGTAACTAAGCAATTTGGTTCTGGGGTGTTTTTATCAAAGGAAGGCCAAAAGTGCAGCCAAAATACATAATGATTTTGTGAATCTAAAGATTTTTCAGCCATACACTCAACAGACTACTGAAAACAGATGTTTTTGCTTGTTCTTTTTAACTGTAAATGAAGCCAACTACATGGCAAAGAAATATTTTTAAGGGAAATATGTTTATCTTTTATTAAAATATATGTGGGGCAGCAAATATGGACTAAGAGAACAGCTTCAAAAAAACTCATTGAATAGAAAACAGCAATCCTCCCCAAAACCAGTAATACAAACATTTGTAAATTATTATAATTTGGTGTTGTGCTCTGCTGAAATAAAAAGATTGCCAGAAAAATATCTCATAATTGGATGTGGATACAACTGGGAAACCCTATACTGAAACTTTCATTCTATATTGAATTACTGGAAACACTCTGAGAAGTCATTGTCTATTTCATTACACTAAACAAGAATATCTCCTTTTGAGATGATCCAAAAGAAGCAAAATAGGATCCAAAATTTTATAATAGATTTCAGGAATGGAAAATTCAACTATAAGAGTGGCTCTATATTACCCCTATATCTTCACTTCTAATGAAAAATTCTGGGGAGAATGTAAGAAATATCACATAATGTTAGCACAATGCTCTTTTCATTATTTAATAAGTAACACCAAGTTTGGATGTGCCATTTGATATGAGATTAGCAACAATACCAGATTTATGTCATTTGTTATGCTCCATATACTTGTTTTTGATGAATAAATTATCTAGATACTTTGTATACAGGACACTTGAAATTGTAACATATATTGCAGTATTTTTCAATCTTGGCAACTTTAAGATGGGTGGACTTTGACTGGGGAAAGACTTCGACCGGATAATTTGAGAAGTTGAATTCCACTCATTGTAAAGTTGACAAGGTTAAGAAAGACAGATATATTGTAAAGCATAAAAATTAAATTTCCAAATTCAATCTCATTAATTCAAAGTCAATCCTGATATTTTAACTTTCCTTTGAAACCAAGTAAATGTTATTTAAAACTAAGAACTGAAAATTAATTATTTAACATTATCATTGAAATTACAGAAAAAATTGAAAATTAAATTTAGAATATTTTCTAGAAATAAAGGGTTAAAAAAGCTTTTAGAATAATACACAGAAAAAGTCAAAGTCAATAAATAACCAAATAAAACCATACTTTAAAAATCCTTTAACTCGAACGCTTGGTAGGCAAAAGCTGATTAAAAATGGGAAGAGCCTTTAGCACTCAGCAGGGCTATCTATTCTGCAATATTCTGCAATAATCCTAACACAGAATTTAAGTAGACCGCTTAAGACAGATAGTTATCAGGTTACTATGGCACCTCTTAAAACCTTAGTTTTACGGTAACATTTACTTGGAAGTTGTATTGTAAAGCAATGAAGTCATAAAGAGTAACATCGCATGACTACATTGCTTAGTGATAGCATTCCTAGCAGTCCCCATACCTGTGAAGAAATAAATAGAACAAATAGAATAAATGAATAAATAGAACATGATTGAAAAAAATGCCTTCCAACTCAGAAATGGGAAAGAGTCTCCAGAACTCAGCAAGGCTATATATTCTGCAATATTGGTGCAGTCCCTAAGAAGGCCCTAACTGTTAACAACTCACTTCAATCTTAAACTTGACAGAAAAAGTCCGCTTCTGATATTAGGAGAAGGCTCCAATTGACATGAGAGTAGGCAGACTGTTACACAATGATGCTTCCAGCATTATGGATGAAAATCTTTATGAAAGCTAATTACCAGCTATTTAAATGGTGCCAGAAGTGAATGGGGAGCCAAGACAAATGTTTTAGGAAAGGTGAAATATGTGCCAATACTAATCTGAGGCTCCTTTAGCCTCCAAAGATTCTTCTAAGAGAGGCCCAATTTAGAATGTGCCGCAGCATATTATGTAACACTATCATCTACCAGTGGGACAGGAACTTACTTTTTCACAAAGTATGCATCAACAAATCCATATGAGGTACTGAAAATACTCTTATTAGGTACAGCTTGGGACTCCAGTGTGACAATATTCCTGCTGAGATACATTCCTTAATGCCTGCCAAGCTCCCTGCCTTGCCTTTTAAGATTATTTAATTTAAAAACAAAAGAAAAACTAGTTCTGCAAAGCACCAGCTTTAAACATGTATTCTAGGTTATATAAATCCATTGGGCTTTCTTAGAAAATGAAATAATTAGGTGCAGCAGAATGTTTTCATTCCTTTCTGGGGATTTGTGATTGACCACAGATACCATAATAATCTTTTGTGACAGTGCTAGTATTGCTGCCCAATAAATTATTACCTAATAGTTTTAAGGGGTATACTAAATTTAGTTGTGTAGTCATAACTAACATCATAATGGAATTTTCAGGCCTAACTCCATTCAGAAACTTGGAGATGATTCAGTCAGAAACTAGTTTCTTTTTCTGAACTTTTACATGTAAATGTCCACTACAGAGGCACCATCTATATCCTGTACTCCAAACCGTGGTTTTTTGCTAATGGCAATAGTGTAGCTCCGTGATGGCAAGCCTATGGCACGCATGCTACAGGTGGCACCCAGAGCCATTTGTGCTGGCATGGAAGCTGCAGGCAAACTTATCTCATGGGGCATGCGCGCATCTCACAGCTGATTTCCGGCCAATTTGAGGCCTTTTTCGGCCTCCCAAAGGCTTGTGGAAGGCGTCTGCAGGCTTTGCAGGGCAAAAACTAACCCCGTTTCATCACTTCCTGTTTTTCCAAAAATACCAGAAGTTACGAAACGGGGCCTGCAAAGCCTGCAGACGCCTTCCTCAAGCCTTTGGGAGGCCGAAAAAGGCCTCAAACAGGCCAAAACTCAGCTGTGAGATGCATTGCAGGTAAGGGGGTAGCGGGAGTGGGTGGGGATTATGCATGCATGTATAGGGGGCATGGGGGTGCACATTGCCTTCTGGGTGCTGGCATGCCAGAGTGAGCATGCAAGTGCATGCACATTTTTTGGCACAGCCGCCCAAAAAGGTTAGCCACCACTGGTATAGCTGTATGGTAGTTTCTACCAGAGGTGGTATTCAGCAGGTTCTGACCAGTTCTGGAGAATTGGTAATGGAAATTTTGAGTAGTTCAGAAAATGGGCCAATCCCACCTCTGACTGGAGATTTTACAGTATCCTTCCCCTGCCACGCCCACCAAGCCATACCCACAGAACCGTAAAAATTTTTGAATCCCATCACTGGTTTCTACAATAGGGCAAGTTTGCAAAGACAATTTGCCTTACTAGACGCCTTGAAAAGGTGCAACTGTGACTTTGGGAGAGGTTGATTATTAGATATTATTTAAGAAAGTCGGATGATTGTTGACTGCCCATTTGAATTCAGCAATGACATGCACAGAATAAAGATAACACATGCTGTTTTTGGCACGCTGGTGATCTATGGGGTCGCAAAGAGCCAGCCACGACTTAGTGACTGAACAACATAGGCTATTTTTACACTAAGTCATTTCCCAATAAACCCAATGTTATAAAAATATGGCTTAACATTTTTATTGTTGTGGAGGTGATCCAAAGTTCTTTTTTTGTTTTGTTTTGTTTTATAAAAGAATCAAATCATCACAGTAGACTGTAAGAATAAGTCATGCTGGACAATCATTCTGAGTACACATTTATTCCTTCCCTCCTTTTCGCATTTGTATTCTTTGGCACTTTCCTCACTATAGATAGATCAGCTAAAATCAAGCCAACAGTTCATTTCCAATGCCAACTAAATTTAATCGAATGTGCATGTGTAATTACATAGTACATCATGGGAGAAAACTAGGCCTCAGGGAAATCAAACATGTCTATCATTAATAAAACAAACAAAAAGAAAATAGAACAGAGGCAATTTACATAATTCTGAGATATCTATATTTCCTTAATTTCTTTTTAAAGAGATAGGTCCATATGAAAAGTTTTAGGGAAACCCTAGTAATTGGGACTGGACAGACAGCAGGTTAAATTATGCTCAGTTGAGGGGGGTCTAACATTAATCAAATCCATATCAGTTTGTTTTTACGAATTTTTAAAGCAATGACATTGTAAAGATTATAATCTTTTAAAAAATGTAGCTGTTACTGTGGTACAATCACATTAATTTTAAATGTAATAAATATTATAGATTTATTTTGGCTTCCTGCATGAACTTAGCAAAGTCCATACGATTTACTCTTCCCCATTTAATTCTCAAAATTTAGACAGCCAAAAAGTATTCCCTCTCCCACACAATTTCAGAATAACATGACATGGCTGGGGTTTTGAAGTCCTCACATCTTAAAGTTGGCAAAACCTTCGTAAAAACTAAGTAAAAATCTTTTTACTAAGGCAAAATCTTAGTAAAAAGCATTAAGTGTTGAAAAACAGAGTTCCAATCTACTACATGTCCTTATCTCATCCATTGCTATGATGCAAATTACCTTCATAATGGATTTAGATAATCCTGACACAGAACTGAAGTAGACTGCTTCAGAGGTAGTCTGCATTGTCCTACATGGTATGTGGGACTGGAATTTATATTGCGATGTAATGAAATCATAAAGAGTGACATCACATGATTTTATTTCTTAGTGATTTAACAATCCTGGCAGTCACCATATCTGCGAAGATTTTAAGAATAATTTCGTATATCAATGTATTTATTTTTTACAGAAAGTGAGACAAGTATGCTTTGGTGAATATATCAAAGGCAGGATATATAATCTTTGGGAAAAATCCAAGCAAAGAGGCAAAATATTGCCCCTGAATAAATTTAAAAAATCCTACCAACTCAGTTCAGAAATGTACATAAAGATATAAAGATATTTTCTTTGGCATCCACTGTACCACCTACACCTGCAGCCTTTACAGTACTGTTAAGCATTTAAATTGTATTTAGTATTATTTCAAGTTTTCAATAGAAAATGGACATCAAAGGATTTCTTAGGAAACAATAATCACAGTGGACTATTATTCGAACTATTACTATCTGGCAGACTGTTACAGGATAATAAAAACAAGGACAAATAGGCTGACAAACAGCTTCTATCCCAGGGCAGTAACTATATTGAATTCTACTGTATAGTGCAATATTAATGCAATATTAAGTTCTCAATTCAATTGTATAGAATGTGAAGGATGTGTGTTTGTGTTTTATTTTTATAGTTATAATGTACACTGAAGATGGCATTTAATTTCCTTGTATGAGGTACAATGACAATAAACTAAACTAAACTAAAAGGAAGGAAGGGAGGGAGGGAGGGAGAGAGGGAGGAGAGAGGTTAAGGTATATTCAGATGAACTTTGGAAAGAGTGGGAGAAAAATCTCACCGATATGTGCTTGATAAATGGTTGTTTTATGACTCCCTATGCAAGCCATTCTGTAGACATGTCAATGACATTCTGTAAAAGAGTGAAGGCAAACTGCTGTTCCCCATCACATACATTCCATAATTATGAGTTGTATACACTGTAACTGCCAATTATCCATTTTCGGGGGTTGTTTTGGGATGATCATTGAGATATACGAGATAAACTCTTCCGTGATATTTTAGTGATTATACTACCATACAGAATAGTCAAACTACAGGTAGTCCTCCACTTACGAACACAATTGGGCCCAATAATTATTTTCTTAAGTGAGACATTTGTTAAGTGAGTTTGCCCCATTTTATGACCTTTCTTGACACGGTTGTTAAGTGAATCACTGCATTTGTTAAAATAAAGTAATCTGATTGTTGTGTGAATCTGGCTTCCCCACTGACTTTGTTTATCAGAAAGTCCGAAAAGCGATCACATTACCCCAGAATACTGCAACCGTCTTAAATATCCTGCTAAGCACCTTAATTTTTATTATGTGACTATGGAGTACTGCAATGGTGATAAGTGTGAAAAACAGTCATAAGTCACATTTTTCAGTGCCATTGTAACTTTGAACCGTCACTAGAGTTGTAAATTGAGAACTATCTATAATTTAGACAATATAAACATCAGAAGAACCAGAACTGCAAAGGGGGGAGAAGGCCAAGATTGGCTTTTTCAAGTCATTATGTTTATTTGCTTTAGATATAACTGTTTGGTCCTGGGATCAAAGTATGACTCGTTGGTTTAATCACAAGGTTTCAACTTGCATTGAAGCATAAGTTAGAAATAGAAATAAATTATATAATTTCCCATAACCAAGTTTTTATGGTGACTGTTTTATTATCACCTATTTGAATAATTATCTTCAGTTTGCTACAAATCTGAAAGCCAAGTTATAGAAAAGAGAATGTGCTTTTTGATATATGCTGCTTTCAATTTTCAGAAGCAAATGTTTCTGAAAGTTAATCTTTTATTCAAAATTTTGCCTGCATTTAATAATTCTGGTAGAATTTGACATGCCGTGAGCAAAACTTTCTGCATTTCTATTGAGAAGACTTTACATTCATAAGTTGCAGTACTATAAAAACATTTGCAAAAAAAAAAAAAAAACTGCTGTGTAGCCGAAATTCACAGAAAATTAAATTTAATGATTGCAACTATAATATCCTTCAGAATCTATTAGACACAAAGCAAACAAACTACAGATATACTGATGCAGGCTTTCATAGTCAGTATTGCTCCAGTAAAGATGAAGCTCTTCACCATTGGATGACTTCATTCTGACCATGTGCTAGTGCCAGATTGCTAATACAAATCTTGATTTTATTTTCTTCCCTCAACCTGCATATAACCTTTTTTCAAAATGTTTGGCATGGAATTCAGTAAAGACTTAAAAGCCAAGAGCACATCAGTATGTCATACATACATATGCACAGTTGTATTATATCCAAAATAAGGGTTCCTCAAACTTTCCAGGAGGATTGTAAGCAAATTTGATGAGGGGTTTCCAATTTTTCAAGGACTACAGCACTCAGCGCAGACTAACCATCAGTCCTGCTCTGCCTGAACAATTCAGCAGCTGGCTTGTCCACGCAAAGCCTAAAGTGCATTTTGACAGGGCTCTGGCTTGTGCACTCGAAATTGGATTGCTATCAGAACTTGCTCTCACTCAGCTTGGATAAACTGGTATCCAACTTGTTCAAACAAAGCTCAGAATACAGCCTAAATGCTTACATATGTAAAGCTGGATGCTGCAAGGAGATAATTTTACATATATAAAAATAACGAGCACCCTATCAAACCCTGCACCAGTTAACAGCGGTGTCCCCCAAGACAGCGTTCTTGGACCCAAACTCTTTATACTCTACATAAATGACCTTTGCGATCACCTTATAAGCAACTGTGTCCTCTTCGCTGATGATGTAAAACTATTCAACACCACCGACAATGCTACCTGTCCTTCAAAGCGACCTTGATTATGTGTCTGAATGATCAAACAATTGGCAATTCCAAATCTCGACCAACAAATGCTCTGTCCTACACATTGGTAAAAAAAAATCAGTACACCAAATACAAGCTAGGTATATATGACCTCATTGATGACCCTCACTCTGTCAAGGACTTTGGAATACTCATATCAAATGACCTAAGCTCCAGAGCTCACTGTAACAGCATTGCCAAAAAGGCATTAAGTGTAATAAATGTAATCTTACGAAGCTTCTCCTCTGGTAATATTGAATTGCTAACTAGGGCATACAAAACCTTTGCTAGACAATACTCGAATACAGCTCATCTGTCTAGAATCCACACTGTATATAAGGCATTAATACAATTGAGAGAGTCCAGAAGTATTTCACGAGAAGAGTATTACACTCCTCTACTCGCAACAAAATACTCTACACCAGTGGTCGCCAACTGGTGGGCCGCAGCCCACTGGTGGGCTGTGAGAAAATTTTGGTGGGCCACAGAGAAATCTCACCCACAGAGCACCCTCACAAAGCAATTAATCCAGGCTGTGCAGAAACACAAGGCTGCTCAGCCCACATGGCCCGCGGGAACCCTCCCCACCCACTTACTCCTTACCCGGCAAACTTGTCTGCTAAGTTACTATTTTTTCTTTTTCTGACCATCAGCTGTTCTGCTGTGCCAAGAGATTTAGATTAGCTAGGAAGCAGGAAATGGTTGGATTTCTTGCTTTCTTGCTAAGCACAGCCGAATCTCCCTTAGGACTGAAGGTTTGCTTACAAGCAAATTCAGTGCAGACTTACAGCAAGCAAATTTGAGAGACTGAGCTAGCCGGTGGCAGATAGATAGATCACTGAATGATTCTGTGAGCAACTCAATCTGCCTGCTTTGCCTGATTTTGGATAAAAGTTGCTTTTTTAATTAAAAAAATCAATATTTACATATATGGTGTGTTGCGAGTTAATTTTGTGAGTTTGCTTGTTAGCAAATTTTATGTGACAGACTGAGCTAGCCAATGGCAGATCGATTTCTAAATGAATCTGTGATTCTGTGACCAACTCAATCTGCCTGCTCTGCCTGATTTTGGGTAAAAGTTGCTCTTTTTTATCAAAAAATCAATATTTATATAAATATTTATAATATTTACATATAAGCTATGCCCAGCCAGTCACATGACCACCAAGCCACACCCACAGAACCAGTTAGTGGTCTCTGGCATCTAAAATTATGAGTCTGGTGGTCCCTGAGGTCCAAAAGGTTGGCAACCCCTGCCCTACACCACCAGGCTTGAAATTTTGGGCTTGGACAACCTAGAACTACGCTGCCTATGTTTGGACTTAAGCGTAGCACACAAAAGTATCTGCTACAATGTCCTACCAGTCAACGACTACTTCAGCTTCAACCGCAACAATACAAAAGCACACAACAGATACAAACTAAATGTAAACCACTCCAAACTTGATTGCAGAAAGTACGACTTCAGCAACACAGTGGTCAACGCCTGGAATGCACTACCTGACTCTGTTGTTACATCCTCAAACCCCTAAAACTTTAATCTCAAACT
The DNA here is from genome assembly GCF_049901715.1 of Pseudonaja textilis. Classification (NCBI taxonomy): domain Eukaryota; kingdom Metazoa; phylum Chordata; class Lepidosauria; order Squamata; family Elapidae; genus Pseudonaja; species Pseudonaja textilis. Next base: position 28,633,036 of record NC_141993.1, read on the forward strand.
ATCCACTATTGACCTCACCCCATTCCTAAGATGTCTGTAAGGGGCATGCATAAGTGCACCATCCTGCCTCTCGTCCCTGTCCTATTGTCCCCATTTATTCATACATATTTCCTGTATTCTTACTCATGTTTATTCTTATATCTATAATCTTGTAGCCAATTGACAAATTAAAAAAAAAATTGTCCAAGCAAAGCCTGGAGCAAATTCTGATAGAGGACCAGCTTTAATGTATGTGTGCAAATCTTATGGTGTATATTCCTTAAATGGGATCACTGTAAAAATTTGCTCCTATTCTGCCTAGGCTCCAAACTCTTCAGCTCACCAAACGCTTCATGAAGTGATGAAAAGAGATTTATTTTCTTCCTGTTACTTCTCTGTTTTGGGTTTGGCACAAACCTGTGCTATTTGTGATTACTGGCTTGTATAATTTTATTTTTAAGGAGAATTTTGCCATTAAAGCTGACCTAGAAATATGTTCATTAAATAAGATATGTGGGTAAAAAAGGCTTTATTTTTTACATTAGTCACACTTGCTGCATTTTCACCTCATTCAAAGCCTAGAGACTGGCTAACATCAATGTATCCACTTGTGGCATGCAACTTTCTTTTCTTTCCCCACTATATGAGAAGTAGCATGGTTAACAGACCACCCATCCGTTGTTTGGATTACTATGAACAAATGCAGGTTGTTTTATCCCAGAATTAAACACAGCCATGGTTTGTTATGCATTGGCCTATACACAGGTGGGATTCAGCCAGTTCTCACCAGTTCGCCCAAACTCTTACTTAATTGCTTATGCAGTTCGGAGAACCGGCTAAAAATAAAGTACAAGAGAAGTTTTTTTTCCTCTCTCCCTTCAGTTAATAGCTCCAGGCAAACAGCCAAGAACCACTTAAGCGTTGTAGCTGGAATGCAGCCATACACGCTGAATCAAGTCAATAAACAACAAAAACTGACAGGATTAGGGCAAGGAAATCCAACTACCGCCCACCTAGGAACGGATTAACCTCTTCCCTTCAGGAAGGAGGACAAGATTACAAACATTTTCATTATAAAGAGTATTAGGTAACACTTCTGTGATCAGCTAATACTCCATGGAGTTCTCCAAGACTTTTTTTAGCTGCTGCAATGTTATCTACTTCTTGTTTCTTCCTGGAGGAAAAGATACAGAAGGGGACAATGATGCAGTTTGATCATTTATTGCATGTGTGGTCCAGGTAGCTATATTGCTTCTGCTGTAAAGCACCCAATTTAGAACATAGAGAACATAGAATAGAATAGCTGCTGTGTTGATTTTTATTTATTTATTTTTATTTTGTCAAGAGATTATAAGATAACAGGTATAAGTATAACATAGTTATGAATACATGAAATGGATACATATAAGAAAAGTAAAAAGAAACAATAGGACAGGGACGGTAGGCAGGTTGGTGCTTTGGGGTTGACTTTTTAAAAAAGGGGGAATGGCTGTTTTAAGTTTTCTGCATTGTTTTAGTGCAAGGGTCTTCAAACTTGGCAAGTTTAAGACTTGTGGACTTCAGCTCCCAGAATTCCTGAGCTTAATGTGTAATGGAGGAGGAATTCTGGGAGTTGAAGTCCACAAGTCTTAAAGCTGTCAAGTTTGAAGACCCCTGTTTTAGTGGTCTGTGGTACTGTCCTTTTGGGGTATACTTCCCTCACCCTCTTTGAAAGCCTCTAGTGATGGAGCACCCACAACTTCTGAAGACAAGCTATTCCATGGGTTGATTGGTCTCACCCTTAGGAAATTTCTCCTTAGTCCTAGGTTGCTTCCAGGGGTGGGATTCAAATTTATTAACCACCAGTTCTGTGGGCATGGCCTAATTTGTGGGTGTGGCTTGGTGGGCATGTGACTGGGCGGGCATGGCTTGCTGACTCGGCATGGCTTTGTGGTAATGTGACTGGCTGGGTATGGCTTGTATGTAAATATTGTAAATATTTATGTAAATAGTGAATTTTTTATTAAAAAAGAACAACATTTACCCAAAATCAGGCAAAACAGGAAAGCGGGCAGAGTTGCTCACAGAATCACAGAGTAAGGCTCCATTCAAAATCCAAGAAAGAAACCATTAGACTCTATTGTTATAGAGAAAAGGACTTTTATTGGAAATCAAGTGGTAGCATCAAAAGAATTCAAGATCTGAGGCATTAGGTGCGAAAATCACATATACAAAGTTATGGCAATGTTCCCACCCACAATAGTTCAAACTGGGCATCCAATCTGAGATGTGTATAATGTCATGTGGGGCAGGGATGGGATCCGAGCGGTACAACTACCAGTTCTGTTGCTCCGCGTCGCGCACACATGCACGAGTCGTGTGAGTGCAATTTACGACCTGCTGGGCTGCCTGGACAACTGAGCAGTGCTGCGTGCAAGTGCGCAGCAGTTGGAAAAGCCCCTTTTTCCTGCTTTTTCAACCCAGCTGTGTCGCGCAAAGCAGCTGCGGTTGAAGAAGCAGGAAATAAACGTCAGGTAAGAACCCGGGAAGGCGGGTGGGCCAAAACAGCAGCAGACATAGAACCAGTTCTATGTCTGCTGCTCTTCAGAACTACCAGTTCTACAGAGGTGGACAGAACTGGTAGAATCCCACCCCTGATGTGGGGCATCTTCAAGTGGTGATTTACACATCTGGCCATTGACCTTGGCCTGGATAGATAAGATGCTGCGGATGCGTAGTAAGCAAGTAACATAAATGATAAAATTTTCCCAAGTGTTACAGTTCACCCTGTCAAGCCTCCAGCACTCTTCCCCACACCCCAAAGCCCAATTTATCTTCCCTCCTCCCGTTACTATGGCAGCCGGAAAGACAAGCAGAAGAAAGATTCTTGAAGGCTGACACAGAGTCACTCACAGATCTACCTTTCTGCAATCTGCTGCCTGAGTCTGTCACATAACATTTGCTTGCAAGCAAACTCACAAAATTAACTCACAACACACCATGTATGTAAATATTGAATTTTTTATTAAAAAAAGAGCATCTTTTTACCCAAAATCAGGCAAAGCAAGCAGGAAGATCGAGTTGCTTGCAGAATCACAGAGTCACTCACAGATATATCTTTCCGCAATCTGCTGCCTGACTCTGCACTGAAAAATAGAAGCTTCAGTCCAAAGGAAGATTCAGCTCTGCTCTCAGGCCACTTCTCCCCCCCAACTCCCTGAATACCACCACTGACTTGCCCTCAGGGAAGCCTCCTAGGTGAAGGCAAAGCAGTACAACAGTGATTTAAATTAGCTAGAAAGCAAGAAATCCAATGATTTCCTGCTTTCTAGCTAATCTGAATCATGCGGCACAGCTGATAGTCAAAACAGCTGATTGTTGGGGGAACAAAAGGAAAAACAGCAACTTACCAAAAATTAGGCGAAGGCACAATGCAGGCAAGTTAGATGGCGTGCATGCGAGAAAAGGAGTGACTGGGTGGGTGGGGTGAGGCCAGCCAGTGGCGCGATTTGCCGGTTCTCCAAACTGCACAGAATCATAATAACCGGTTCTAGAGAACTGGTCCGAACCGGTAGAATACCACCCCTGGTTGCTTCTCTCTTTGGCTAGTTTCCATCCATTGTTTCTTGTTGTGCCTTTTGGTGCTTTGGAAAATAGGTTGACTCCCTCATTTTTGTAGGAGCCCCTCAAATTTCCTGACAGAACAATAAATCACTGGAACAACTTGCCTCCAGAAGTTGTAAATGTTCCAACACTGGAAGTTTTTAAGAAGAGATTGGATAACCATTTGTCTGAAGTGGTGTAGGGTTTCCTGCTTAAGCAGGGGGTTTGGACTAGAAGACCTCCAAGGTTCCTTCCAACTCTGTTATTCTATTCTATTTTATTCTAAATATTGGAACAGTGCTATTTTTTTGTGAGTTGGACTAAGGAGAAATTTCCTAGGGTTAAGACCAATCAAGTTGGCCACGCCCACCCAGTCACCTGACCACCCAGCCATGCCCAACCAGTCATTAGTGCAGCGAACCCATTGTTAAATTATTTGAATCCCACCAGCCTATGGTTATGTTCTTTAGCAAATATTAATACAATTAGCGTCTATCGTGCATTCAGATGGCACTTTTCACAGTATAGAAACCACAAATGGGTTGTTTGCTAGCCAAACCATTTAGAAAAAGAATCACAAGTGAGAAATTTCAAATTAGGCATGCCACATGATTTAGAATAACAATAAAATGCTGCCGCCAATGGCTTCTTCCAAATTCAAAGAAAATCTAGGTTGAAATTCCTGCATTAACAAATAAATCTGAGCTCCTATTACAAAGGTAACATACATATCTAATAGGAAGGAAGGAAGGAAGGAAGGAAGGAAGGAAGGAAGGAAGGAAGGAAGGAAGGAAGGAAGGAAGGAAGGAATAGTTGTTACCCTAGCCTATGGTCATTTATTCATAGAATGATAGAACAATAGAATTATGACACGTTTAATTCTGCAGAATAATTAAAAGCTAAAGCATCCCAAATGGTTGCTGATAACAGTTTCTAACTGAACATATCCAATTAGGAGGATCACACCACCATACAGGTTAATTGCTAATATGCGTGCTTTGGAAAAACCAGACATATTATCAGAGACCAGACTGAAAAGCTCTTCACTCACTATCACTATCAGCACTTGGAAAGATAAAAGCAAACCAAATTTCAGTGGGATCCTTATTCATATCCGGAATAAAATTCTGTCTGTCTGTTTTTCTTTTCTATTCTATTCTATTTTTCAGAAGTCCCAATGAATTTATCATTATTTGCTGACAGGTAGGAATTTTACTCTCATCACAGGTAGGATTGTAAATGTAATTTAATATATAGTCAGTCAATGACCAGCAACATAAAACAGACAAAAAGGAATAAAAGGTAACAAGTAGAATCAGAATCAGGCAAATGAAAACAACTGTATAATGGCCAATGTAAGCAAATCAAGTAGAGTACTTTTGACCATCCCTATTGCAGCAATGTCATATTTTGCTCATTTAAACACTAATAAATTCGATGTAATAAGACTATACATCAGAATATATATCCCCCCAAAATTATTAAATGACAACTGAACAAATATTAATGAAAATAAATGTCATTACTTCTTTAATTGGTTTTAGCTTATTTTCATTGCAGCATCACAAAATTTGGTTACTGCAATACTACATAAGTGATGGCGAGATTTAAGTCATGCAGAAGATGGATAATGTAAAAATTGTATGATCTCCTTAGAACTCTCTCTCTGGGCTCTGAGGATATATATTGTTCTAATACCCTGCAGCATTTTCAGTGTAACAAAACATGTGAGAAGTTTTCAATCTCCTTATTACCACATGTATATATATATTCAACCTGCTATGGGGTTTTTATTTTATCTGACTTGCAGGAGTGCTCTAGCTCTAAAATATTATTCTATTCTTATATTCTATTATTGTATTCTAAATCTATTCCCCTTAGGGAAGGTTAGGTCTTTCAGGTAACTTGCTACTTCCTATACACTCTTATCTTATCCAATTTCTATCATGTAGGGGTACCCTACTGTTGTCTAACTGGAACTACTTATCCCTTGTTCTACTGAAAACCAATTTCTTCACTTATTCATAGTGTAATAATGAGATTAAAAATAATGGAGAAAGTCCACATAACACCAACGTATGCTCTATAGCCTGTATAGAGAGTAGGGAGAGTAGAAGTTATCTATTAGAACTAGAGGAGACAGGCCAGCCAGGAAGAATCGAATTTCACGTTTCATTAGGTGTGGCTAGAATTGAAAGGAGCAATTTTATTTCCACAATTCCCTGCTTGAGCCCCATAAAGAATCCATGTTGGGGGGGTTTGGCTTCGAAATGTTTCAAGGCTACCGGGATCCAGGTAGGATTAGCTAAGCTAATAAATTGGTTAACAAAACACAGAGTGTATTGTCAAATAGCTAACATTATCATAAATTTAAAATAGTGTTTAACATTAAAGTAGGTTTACAGTTGCATATAGTAATGCATTATTTTAAATTGCAACACCACAACATCTGGAAATTCTGAGAACTATTTGGAATATTCCCAAGTGGGATACTTGGTGTTTCTCTGTTGCGTGACTGTAGTTACTGCACTAAAATTAAAGGTAAATGAAGAGTGGTTCCTAAAAATATACTTATACAGAGACTTTTCAATAAGTTCCCAGAAAAAAAGGGGTTATATAAAGTCACTTATTGAATAAGTACATTGAATTGTCTTAATTTCCTAAGTTTAATTAAATTTTAAAAAAACTAAAAGATTTGATTTTCACCTGCTATAGCAGGGGTGTTAAACTCATGTCGTCAAGGCGGCATCACGTGACATATTGGGACTTTTTTCCTCTTCACTAAACTGGGTGTGAGTGTGGCCAGCACATGATACATCCGGCCCACAGGATAGGAGTTTGACAGCCTTGATCTATAGCATGCTGTAGCATGACCAGTATTACTCATAGCTATCCCTAGGATGCACTAGAGTAAGATTAGAAACAGCCAGGTTCCCCTCAGCTTTGGAAAGAACGGCTCTGAACCAGTCACTCTCTAATTCTAGCTATTTCACAGTTTTGGAAAATAAAATACTGTAAAAGATGACTCCCTACATCAGCCACCTTAAATCTCTGGAGAAAAGGCAAATAAAATACTTTAATAAATCTTTTTTTGCCAAGTGGGTTTCATTTTATTTATGTTTGAGTACAGCAGTCATTTTCAAGACTGAAATATTTATCTATGTTCATAGTCTGTTCACTGTCCTAATGATATCAGTGCAGATCACAAGCCACATATTTCTTAGGATAAAATCACAAAATGTGTTTGAAAAATAAACAGCAATGTGATTTAATCATAGGGAAGCACACACTGTTTACAATAAATGTTATCTCATGGACAGATTGGCACAGTTAAATCCCAAATGCGTAAACAAATGTATTATGTAACTACAGCAGAAGTGAATATATGGAGCTCACAGGGACTATTCCAGTGGTGGGATTCAATTTTTTTTACTACCGGTTCTCTGGGCGTGGCTTGGTGGGCGTGGCAAGGGAAGGATACTGTCAAATCTCCAGTCAGAGGTGCTATTTTGCCAGTTCTCTGAATTACTCAAAATTTCCGCTATCAGTTCTCCAGAACTGGTCAGCACCTGCTGAATACCACCTCTGGACTATTTCCAAAACTTTAGATCCACTTTGCAAAGTTTTTTTAATACGTACTTTCTTTTTTCTTGGCCAGTTGAAATTTTTTCAGACTTGCTTTATAGTTCATTTGGCAGTGATGGTTTCCACAGAGGTTTCAATATTTGCAGTGTTTTTTGCAAGATTGTTTTTCTGACTGGTGGGGCCAGTCAGAGGTGGTATTTGCCAGTTCTCCAAACTACTCAAAATTTCCGCTACCGGTTCTCCAGAACTGGTGAGAACCTGCTGAATACCACCTCTGATGGTAGTGTAATCATTTCATTTCTGGATTATTTGGGAATATGTGTTTCAAATTTTGCACTGCAAAATAGCAGTGACATATATGTTTGGATGTTTTCAAGTGAGAAGGCATCTAGGTTTGTGAAATATGGTTACCAAACCTTACTGAATGCTTTGCCATAATAATAGCATTTTTCTTGGACTACAGGCATTTGTAGAACTTGCACAGACATATAAAGTTTGTTACAGCTTAAATGGCCTTTGAAGTTTACTACCTCCCCTCCATGATTTATAAAAATATAAAATTGGAATGTATTTATTTGCATTATTTTTTCCAAACAATGTATGAACTTTTCATTTGTGGATTTAGAAATCTTAATCAAAAATGCTACATACTTTTACAAGAATTTCCAAGTTATATATCAATCTGGATGAACCTTTTAGAGATTAAAAATGGAGTAAATTGTTGGATGATATATTCTAAATGTGGTTAATTAATATTTTAATAGAGATAATATATATTACATAAATAAGACTAAACATAATCTAGTAAAATCAAAGTGAATTTGTTGCAATTGTATAGAGAACAAATCCTATCGTCCAGTATACCCTATTCCCTTGTTTGTTTCTCAAATATTTTTGCTGTTGTATTGCATTCTTCTGTTTCATATTTCATGTCTGTAATGTTTTCCTCTAATGCATAAATCTTATACAAGCTTGTAGACAATGTACTTACAAATAGAAACCATACTTAATAGTACTTTTATATCTTTAGGGCAACATTAACCTTTATTTCAATGACCTTGGAAACAGATGTGGCTAAATGAGGATGGCTTTCAAATAGATAAATGGTATAGCCTTTGATAATTCTCCAATCAACTTTAAACTGTTGTATTGTTCCATGAAAATGGCACCCAGATGGAATACATACATAATTGAAGGAAATAATACTTAAAAGCTACATATATATTTAAGCAGGTCATGTCTCACTCCTTAAGATTAAAGTTTGCTTTCTTAGCAACTCTTTTTTAATCCTGATAAAAATATTTGTTGTTCATCCAATTTTAATTATCTATAATTCAAGAGGATGAAAACAAGCTGTAACTGTTCCAAAGAACAAATATCATTCTCCCGGGAACCTATGCCGTGACTATGATAACACCTTATATCAGAGGCAAATTAATAAAACAAATGTGAATCAACCAAGTTAAAAGATACTTGGGTGTACAAAGTGGGAGGGGGGGAGGACAAGGTAGACAGCCATCTTGAAGCTGTCAGCAAAGCTGGTTGTATGATCATCCAATAAAGGTCATACTGGAGAAGTGGGGAAACCCGATTGTTCTTGACTTGGTTGTTGTCATAGTCAGCAACCCAATTCTACTTTTCCTCCTCTTAGTCAGATTACTTTCCTCCTATAATCAGTTGGAAGTCCTGGATCAAGGAAGGGCTAAAACAGGCAACTGAATCCTTAGAGGCCTTGAATTCTTCCTGGGGTTCAGCGTCTTGGTAGTGGTGAAGAAACAGCTATGTGATCCTCCACGTCTTTCTTTTTCTTTCTCCTGTCAACCCTCAACTACTGCAGCTCAGAGCCTGAGAGATCTCACTGATGGGGAACTTCACTTAAGAAATTTGGGACTGCACAATTCTACTTATTATTTTTTTAATTTATTAGTCGGATTTATATAGCCGCCCATCTCTCTCTGTTTATGCACTGCTTTAAAAGATAAACATCATACAGTAAACAGCCAATATATTAATTCATTTGGTTAAAAGCAGTGGATATTGATGGAAAGTTACAATATTTAAATTGTGAACCTTTACCCCAGCAAGTAAAAGTTTGAAGGAATTTCTTCAATACTTTAACAAAACTTTTGTTAGACATTTCTGATATTTAGAAATCAACAGAGCAATTTCTCTTGTGCCAGCTTATAAAAATCAACTACATTATGACATTCTGTCATTAAAAAATGGGTATTTAAAAACATGGCATTCTTTTTCATATACTTCTTTCAATATTGTGCCTTAAACCATTAATATTGTAAAACTGAACAAAATGATAGAAATCACCATTTATTAAAGAAAGCAATATTAAATTCTTTTTAATAGGGATATCAATAACAGTCTTTCAAAATAAATGCTTAGAACAGAATTGGAGTGGGTGTATTAAACTGGCAACTTTTGTGCAGCAAGGAAAAAGGTTTTTCAAAAGTTATATGGCATTGGGATAACAATTTTTAGATAATGCCAGAAAGTTTTCAAATGAGTTCTAACAACATCTTGAGGTCATAAACATTAATTGTAAATGTAGATAGAAAACAAACACAAACACCAAAAAAAAATCCAGCCGAATATGTTATTAGGAAACAAAGAAATTTAACTATTGTGCTACATTTTCAACATCATTCACTAAGCAGGCAAATTTAAGGGAGCATTTAGATGCTCAGTGTTATAATAATAAATATATCAGAAAAGGAAAAGGGAAATACAACTTTCTTTTAAAAACATATGAGAGCAATTAGTATATGACTGTATTTGTGAAAAGCCAAATAGTTATTTTCTAAGACATAAAACAGTACTGTAGTTTACCCACTCAGTAACGAGTACAAGGTAACCCCTGATTTACAACAGTTTGCTTAGTGACCATTCAAAGTTACAATAGCACTGAAAAAAAATAATTCATGACTATTTTTCACACCTACAACCATTGCAGCCTCCCCATGGTCACAGGATCAAAGTTCAGATACTTGACAACTGATTCATATGTATGACTGTTGCACTGTCCTGGGATCATGTGGTGACCTTTTGTGACTTTCTGACAAATGAAGTCAATGGAGAAGTCAGTTTCACTTAATAACTGTGTTAGTAACTTAACTTCAGTGATTCACTTAACAAAGGTGGCAAGAAATGTCATTAAAAAAGGTGGCAAGAAATGTCATAAAATGGGGAAAAACTCACTTAACAATGTCTCTCTGTTTAAAAATAAAATCAATTGGTGCATCACTAGAAGATATGAAGAATTAGGTCGAGAACAGATAATCTTGGAGAAATTTATCTGTTGAGTCAACCCTAATTTAATGGCACATAAACAAGTAAAATCAACTTAATATAAGCTAATCATGCAATTATTTCCCCATATTATCATATACTTATTAGAAAGAGTTAAATCACGTCAAATCTAATTCAAACCCCCAAAACATAATATATTATTGTAATATTTATTATCGAATATAAAACTTAAAGAAAATTATCAGAGTCAATATAATTCATAAAGCTGGTTGGAATTTTTTTTTAAATGTTTTGGACCATGCACAATTCAGTTTTATAACCAAGGCCAAATATGCAAGTCACTTCAGAAATTGATTTTATCTGAAGATTTAATTAAATCTCCATTAATACTCCATTCACAGAACTCAAGGGTTTTTTTCCTATTGTGTTCTATTATAATTTCAAGAAAGATTTTCAGAAATCTCTGGTGATTACAAGAAAGACTTATCATTGTTGTTCTACTGAAATCTTCAAAGGCTTCTAAATCTCTAATTTAGCTACATAGTTCTCCTGACTGTGATTTTGTTTCTTTATCTATAATGCTATTTATCATTAGCCATAAACTAATCAACACCACCACAATCTGATTTTATTAAAATTTAAAGCTAGAGGATCCAATGACTTGTGACAATCCAGGATCTCTTGCCTTTCAGGTTTATTTGATGACATTGAATTATAGTTTCAAATTATTGCTTTACTTTAAATATATGTAATGGATCATTTTATAACATTCTGTAACAATTTTCATTTTATAACAATTTGAATCCCACCACTGGTTGGAAGGCACCTTGAAGATCTACCCCATACTCAAGCAGGAGACCATATACCATACTGGACAAATGGTTGTCCACAGGGGTGGGATTCAAATTTTTAACAACCAGTTCCGTGGGCATGGCTTTGGTGGTGGGCATGGTTTGGTGGTCATGTGACTGGGTGGACGTGGCTTGGTGGTCATGTTATTGGCTGGGTGTGGCCAACTCAACATCACTCACATCAAGGCACGCATCTTCTCGCCTGGCCTCTCATGACTGTGGGGATGCTGCAACAGTCGTAAGTGTGAAAAACGGTCATAAGTCACTTTTTTTCAATGCCATTGTAACTTTGAATGGTCACTCCACACAAGCAAAGTACCAGCAAAGGAGGAAAAAAAACTCCAGAGAAGTTCCTGAAACAGGAAGTCTAGTCCTGCCAAGAATGTAATAAGGGTTAACGGAGAGGCAGTTTCTGTAAGCAACACCAGAATGTTTCCTTCCTGCCTTCCTTACAGGATTAGGCCAGTAATTTCTCCTAACAACCGGTTCTCTGAACTGCTTAGAATGTTAACAACTGGTTCTAGCAAATAAGTGTGAACTGGTAGAATCCCATCCCTGGTTGTCCAGTCTCCTTTTTGCAGACCTCCAGTAATGTAGCATCCACAACTTCTTGAAGCAAGCTGTCCCACTAATTAACTGTTCTTGCCGATAGGATTTTTTTCTTTAATTCTAAGTTGGGTCTCCCTTTGATAAGCATTCATCCATTACTTCCTGTCCTGCTCTAGTGTCGAAAAAGACAACTGAGACTCAATATTGTGCATCCAAGACCTGTACTACAAAAAGTATAATGATAGTAATTATTAAAACTTTATTACAGCTATTGACTATGTTGTTTTGTGCAATTATTACATGATATTTAATTAAATATATTATCTGGGATTCTTTTAAGTTTACCTAAGTCAGCGAACTCCAAAACACCAGACAGCCAGTACAACCACAGAAGGCAACATACACACAAGTTTTCAAAAATTATGCTCTCTGCTCACTACTCCACTATGTCCCATTTCTATTACACCTCCACCTACTGCTCCTCCAACTATTACTTCTAGTACTACTATTACTTCTTATGAGTCCTGCTGGTGGAGACCAGCATGTCTCTCTACCTGCTTTAGGTTACATCAGGCTGCTTTATGAACACACAAACCCCCTTCCTTCACACCAACACCACCACAACCACCACTGCTGCTCTGCTCAGCTTTTACAGCCTACAGTTGTTGTGCTAGCTAGAGAGAAGTCTTAAAGGGACAGGCCAACAATAGCAAAGGTGCTGTCCTGTCCTTTAAGTATCTTAAAAGCATACATGTTTTTTAAATCAATATGGAAGTAAATAAAATAATTCACTGTAACTATATGGAAAGTGAGTTTGATGTACTGTTTAAGTTACCAGTTAGAAACTGGGAGACCTGAGTTCTTGTCCTATCTTTATAAGAAAGCTAAGTAGATGAACTTAGGCCAGTCACTTGATCTCAGCCCTAGGAAGTCGGCAAGGGCAAACCACTTCCAAAAATGCTTGCCCAGAAAATTCTAAGGATTTTCCATTGTATTCACCAGGGGTGAATACACAAATGTACTCAGACAGTTCAAGTAGATGTTTACACACTTACATGCAACTATGTGAGAAAGACACATTTGAAACTGCTGTTAGAAAGCTATACTGGCATATTTACTAATAAATTACTTAACATATGGACATCTGCTTTATGATTCCATAAACCTACTTTTTTTAGACAAGATTAAAATTAGCTCTCCTTGAATTTCACTTCTCAAATTTAACAAAATACTTCTTTTCAATTTACGCTCCAACAATTAATATTTTTCTTCCATTACCTCCTTGCATATAGTGTTTAATCCTATATAGGACAAAAGTTACTGTATTCCAAACTAGCCTCGCCTGCTGCAACCTGGAATTCATCTAAAATGTCTGAACATTTCATTCACCAACTTATTCTCATATTTGCAGGCAAGAGCTGTTTAATACACTGGTGCTGCATGGCAATATTTCATTTACTCTAGTCAGATATTTTGATAATCATATATTTAAACAGTTCTAGAGCATTTCTGTTTGCTAGTTCTCCCTTTGCAATTAAATTGTTAATAAACTTTATCTGAACTTGCATCCTGCCCAATATTTCCATTTCAATGAAGACATTACACAGTGCCTTGTTAGAAACAGAGAACCTTACAAATATTTTAAGAGAGTTTCCCCTCTCCTATTACAAATATACTCATTTAATATGAATTATGCTAAAAAAAATTGAATGAATCTGAAACAGCCAGTGTGTGATGAACTACTGTAAGTGATCAATAGGCACAAATTCCTTCTCGTTAATTGTCCTGAACTTTGTTTCTACTAAAACATGAAGAGATTGCCAGAGCCCAAAAGCTTGAAAATGCCTGAAAAGGAGAAGAAAATGCTTATAGTGAAGGACAAGAGAAATCATAGGTAGTTTTATAAGTGCAAAATGATAAATTTACCAAACGTCTGACAAAGCAAAATCTATGATAATCTGAATGTTTACACTTGTAAAGAAAAGCATTATCTGTTCAAATTCCTCATTAAATCAGCATCAATGTATCTGTAGCACATGGTGGCTTTTAAAATAACTACTGGTAGTGACCGTATGATATGTAGTTATCATTAAAAAAATAAAGATATTTAGTTATCATTAAAAATCACTTCTATGAACTACATAATTCATCTATTACTATAATGTTGCACTGACCTTGAAACCAGATCAATTGTGTTACAAACTCCTTTATATAGTCAATGAAATTAATATGACTTCTGCTCTGTAAAAACCAAAAAGAAAATAAAAGAAACTTACAACAGTCTCCTACTCTACTGGTATTAACTACTACTACTACAACTACTACAAGTAGTATTATCCATAATGGGCTAGGACTATATAAATTCATAGGTTTGATTTGATGTACAACAGCTTTCTATTATTCAATGCTACCAGCAAGATATCAAAACATAGATAAACATGAACAAAGAATTCAGTATTTTAGAATTCTGAAAACAGTTTAACAAAGACATGTTGGTCTTTAGCAGATAAAGTTTTTGAATTCAAAGGTTATTACCTTCTTTCGAGGGGCCATTTAAAAGACAAACAATCTAAATGTTGCCACTTAAGGTTCACTTCATTAGAAGCATCCTACGAGTGCAAGTAATAAATAAACCTAGGATTAGACAAACCCATTAGTACAATTTACTATGAAAAGAATAATTTACTCCAGTTAAAACTGTGGGCCATGTAATTAAATGTAATGAATTCAAACACAGCTGTCACTTGTTCTAATTTCTTTTTTAATTTTATTTGTTCTTGATTAATTCCTGCACTAAATTACAATAAGTAGCAGCATTGCCTTGGTAGCTGTAGATTTCCTCCATACTTTAATACTGCCCTTCTGATATCAACTCTGGGTATACTTAGTTTATATAGAAAGTAGCCTTTTTTTGTCTAGAATACAGAAGGACATTACATTGAGTACATCATATATGGCTTGGAACTGTAACAGTGCTCCAAAATAAGTAGATTTAAGAAAAATTTACAACACTTGGTGTCTGACTATTTGCAATCTGTTGTCTGTTCAGGAACAGTTGTTGGCAAACAAGTGAAGATCTATCTTCTGTGAGAAGCTGGTTTCTGTCTGACTTTCATGAAGTTTTCAAAGATGCTCTTACAAACAATAACAGAAATTTGGTGGGGGTGGGTGGGCGCAGTGCTGGGATTCAAATTGTTTTTACTACCGGTTCTGTTGGCATGGCTTGGTGAGCGTGGCATTGCTTGGTGGGCATTTCTTGGTGGGTGTGACAAGGGAAGAATACTGTTAAATCTCCATTTCCACCCCACTCCCGGGGGAAGGTTACTGCAAAATCCCATTCCCTCCCCACCCCACTAACCTGCTTTCCACCTCTGTTCTCCTGTGCAGGGCAACAAAAGAAGACCCAGCCAATCAGTTGGGACTCAGGAGGCAGAGAATAGATGGGGGCGGGACTAGTCAGAAGTGGTATTTACTGGGTCTTTGAACTACTCAAAATTTCTGCTATCAGTTCTCCAGAACTGGTCAGAACTTGCTGAATATCACCTCTGGGGGAGGGGCAGAGTTCACCTATCCTTAACTTTATTTCCCATAGGTCCCACTTAGTTATGGCACAATCTTGGTGACAATTTATTAACTGTTATTATTCCTAGATCTGTCCAATTTTAAATGAGATCAGTAAAGACTCTGAAAAACTTAATGGATGTATAAATATCTTTGGGATTGGGTATCATCACTAAAGTGATGATTTGAGATAATATGGGATGAATTTGATTGAGCTCTCGTGAAATTAATGTAGTTTTTTAAATAATGCTAAAGAACTTTCTTGCTTTTGTTCTAGTAAGCTAATATGGCTATCACTGAAGGAAATAACAGAAAAATCTTAATCAAAATTTATCAAAGAAAATCAATATTTTCTATATAGCACAGTCAGCATTGATTGTAGAACTGATTAACCCTTAGTTATCTAACAAGATATCTTTTAAAATATGGATTAAATTTTAAAATATGGTTTAGCACAGAAAAATGATTATTAAGATTTATAAGACAAAATAGGCATGCTGAATCAATATCAATCGGCATCTGCTTTGAAAAATATTTCTGTGCTTAAGTAAATCACAGCTGTGACAATATAATGAAGTTTTAAAATGAATGAAACAAATAAACTCTTATTTTTTTTCTATTTTTAAGTTTTAGATGGGGGAGCCTTCTTTCAATTACTAAAACATTTTTAAAGTAAGACATATTTGGTCATACTATTCCATCCTGATTACATTTGTATCATACTACTTTGGGAAAAATGTATTTGTCACACTTTAAGAAATTCTTTCCATTAGAACAACATACATGGTTTATTTTTAAAAGTTCATGCTCCCACTTACTTAATGTAATCATAAATACCACTGGACAACAATTTTTTTTACTTGTTGCTTCCTGCAAAACTTTTGGTCATTATGATAGACCTTTCAACCTAAACACATAGTTCAGGTTGAACTATGTGCATAGTTCAGAATGACAATATCATATAGGAATCTTGAGAATGATAGTTTCAGATTTACAGCATCATATAGGAATCTTGAGAAATAAGAAATTAACTTTTAATGACTCTAATATATTTAATTGCATTATGTTTTGTTTTTACTCAGTGTCTGATGCATCTTGTTGCAGTGTCCAAAAGTAAAGAGCCAGCACTGATGGATTCCAGGTGCTGATACCATTTTTCCATTGTAGCAATGACCCTGTGAAACCTTTCACAAAGTTTCTCACTGAATACACCTAGGTTTTTAGGAAAGAAGTCCAAGTGTGAATACAGAAAATGAATTTTCAGTGACAGGTTGTACTCCATGGTCTTGTATTCTGTAAGAAGTTTGTCAACCAGCTGAATATAGTTTGGTGCTCGGGGGTTGCCAAAAATATTTCAACGACATCCTTTCTCTATGTCATTTCTCCATGACAAATTATCCTTAACTTGTTCTTTCACCAACGGTGCATCAATTGCCACTGTAATTGAATCCATCCACTTTACTTCTGGTCATTCTCCTTTCCCTTTCCTTCCATCATTCCCAGCATTAAGAGGCTTTTCCAAGAAAGCCAAGTCTTTCCATAACAGGCCTGAAGTAGGATAATTTGAGCCTGGTCATCCATCTAAACAGGAACACTGTGTGCCCAAATTTACTATACCTGGGATCAAGCCAAGCATGGTATGTTAAATACATAAATTATGTGCTTTTGAAGTCCAATTTCATGAAAATGAATGCCTTTTGAAAGTGCTCCCAATAAGTCTGAAATAAGAGGCAGTGGGCAGTGATATCAAATAATTATACTGCTCAGAAATCTACAGTCATGTACAGTTCGAAAAGAATTATCCAACCTAGGGATGAAAAATGAGTGCCTACCAGAGTTTTCCTCTGCCCCCTCTTATGTCGTAGAGAATCAAATTATGATTATTTTATCTCTCTCTCTCTCTTATGCTCACTCCTGCACCAAGGCTGAGATATATTCACTATTTATTTTTTCTCCTAAGGTTGCTTTCATATCTTTTACATCTTTATTTCTTAGAGGTCAGACAGAACACGAAACAGACTCATAAGTAACACTAGAAACTCTACCTTATAGATATAGGTTTGGAAGCCTGAGAGCATTTTCAAGCACCTTTCTAATGCTTTCTTTCTGTTTCAGATTTAAATTCTATTTTGCTAACAGCCATTCTATACTTCTTCCAAAGTTATTTCTATTATCTACAGTTTCTCTCTACAATTTTTCCTATATATTCTGTGGTTGGCCAGATCACATGTAGAACATTGTGGTTAATTCTGGGCACCATACCTTTGGAAGGAAATTAATAAATCAGCAAGTATTCAGGGGAGAGAAACCAAGATGATAAGAACCTGTAAAGATAATTTGTGAGGAACAGTTGGAGGCAATGGATATATTTAGACTGGGAAGCAGATGAACTGAAGGTCCTCTAGCCCTGGGGTCTCCAACCTTGGCAACTTTAAGACTTGTGGACTTCAACTTCCAGAATTGCTCAGCCAGCAAAGCTTTTAAAGTTACCAAGGTTGGAGAGCCCTGCTCCAGAATATGGAACAAAAAACTATGGGTTTAAATTGAAAGGAAGTAGCAGGTAATGGATTCTCCTTTACTGAGGAGATACTCTGTAAATACTCTGTATTTACAGAGGCTGGATAACCAACTGTTGAGGATACTGTAGTAGTAGATCCAATACTACCCAAGGGGCTGAATAAGATGTCTTTCAACACTTACATTCTATGATTTTATGAACAATCTAACATTCATTTTCTCTGTTATAATGTTGAACATAGTTTTTATGTTGATAATACAATAAATAGCAACAATCCTTCTGCTGAAATTAAAAGGAAAATAAATTTTATATATTTTATATATTTATATTAAGTTCACAAAATCAGTCTGCCATCCCAAATCCCATTGTCACACCTATTTGTGAAAGACCAACACTCAAACAATGGACCCCTTTAAGGTGTTCACAGATTTTCATCTGTAAAATTCAAACAAAGAAGTTTGATTTTTTTTAAAAAAAGTTAACACTTTATGTAAACAGATCATCACTGGGATCCATTTATTATATTGCACAACATTGCAAATGCCTTGAAAGTGTGTGTCTGTACCTGTGAATCAGTACTGATTCCTTGTGACTAGACCTTGTAGTTTTCTCAACCACATTTTTGGAAGTGGTTTGCCATTGCCTGCTTTCTTAGGCTGGAAGAGAGTAACTGGGCTGAGGTCACTCAGCTGCAGAGGTGGTATTCAGCCAGTTCTGACAGGTTCTAGAGAACCGGTAGCGGAAATTTTGAGGAGTTCGGAGAACTGGTAAATACCACCTCTGGTTGGCCCTGCCATGCCCCCATCTATTCACTGCCTCCCGAGTCCCAGCTGATCAGCTGGGTCTTCTTTTATTGCCCTGCATAGGAGAACGGAACTGGAAAGCAGGTTAGTGGAGTGAGGAGGGAATGGGATTTTGCAGTAACCTTCCCCCAGGAGTGGGGTGGAAATGGGGATTTTACAGTATCCTTCACCTGCCACAATCACCACACCACACCATACCCACCAAGCCATCCCACCTCACCAAGCCATGCCCACAGAACCAGTAGTAAAAAAAAATTGAATACCACCACTCCTCAGCTGGCATCCTGCTTTAAGGCAAGACTAGAACTAAGTCTCCCAGTTTCCAGCCTGGTGCCTCAACCATTGCACAAAATGTGCTAATATTTCAGTATATAATTTCAGCCGCAAACTAATCACAGAAGAAAACGTCTGTAACAAAAATGTGAGTTCTCTGTGAGGAAGCCGGCAGGATAATCAGAGTGACAAGACTGGCAGGAGCAGATGTGAAGCAGATGAGACTGATTTACTTCCAAGCAGAGAAGATCTGTTGTCTCAAGGTAACAGTGACAGACTGAAAGGAAAGCTGGGAAGGCAGGCCTGAGAACAGGAAAAGTCAGAATGCTTATAAAATGATGCCACAGAAACAGTTAACAAGGGAAAATCGACTTCAATTTATTGGCGATCTGCCATAAAAAAGATAACAAAGCAGGATTATTCATCTTTAAGCTTAGGTCTTCATGGCTGCTCTTCACTGGTAACTTATTTTTGAGTAATGCATATGACACATTATAATGAAGATAAATGTAGCACTATCAACAGTTAAGACTAATACAAACAGGTATACATAAAACTAAGGATTTAATTAGGCCATGCTGTTTAACCTAAAATAAATTACCATTCAGTTTCCATTCTTCCTTTTAAAAGATCCTGCAGATACACACGTCCCATTTTCTTTCCATTAATTTTGGGTCCAAATTGACACTACTTACTTTTGTGCAGTTCAATTTTATTTAGGCTTATTTATCATAAAAAAAGGCTGAGCAGGGAATTCCAATACTCATTACAGAGCTTGTATCTTGCATAATGATTTAGAAAATTCAAATCAGTACCTGAAAAAAAAGTAAGAAGAACACAGAAAAGCTACTTACAGTCTCTCTAGGGATCTCAGTCCAATGAAAGAGTTGCTCTTTAGCCATAGGATCTTGTTATTACTCAGAATTCTGAAAAGGAATTAAAAGGATTTTTTTTTGTTAGCAGAACACAGCAGCAATTTTACTCATTAAAAACATGTAATTACAGTAAGTGACAGTTCTGTTAAACACTAATTACAGACTTCTCTGCTCCATTTACATTTCCTCTTAAGCAGCAAATAAAATCATTTGTAAACAATTATCGCTTTAACCTGTTCCTGTTTAATCAACAACATAAAATAATATATGATGCTTTAGTTCATAATGAAATTTAGAATAAAAATTTAACACCTGCAGCTGAGTAACATGCTTAATGAACGCTTTTTTTTTTTTTAGAACACATCAATTGTGGGAACAGTTGTTCATGAAAATAAGTAGCATTAACTCCCCACTGAGATATTTATTACAAGCTCTCTCCACTGTATTAACCATGACATTGTATTGGTTCAACATAGTATTTAATTTCCCAAACCTCCTTCCATAGAATGTGTAGTGTGAATTTTGTAAATCATCAGTAAATGTGGGGTCGGTGCCCTCTAACCTTGCTTGTTTTCTTGCAGATGTTTCACTACCAGACTAGGCAACATCCTCTGTGCTTGATGATGTCACCTAATTTGGTAAGGAAATGTCTACAAGAAAATAGTCAAGCTCAGAGAGCATCAAGGGTCCCATAGTTCAACCCTGAGCTATAAATATTCTCCTCTGTCTAGTTCTGCAAATGATTGTCCACTAAGGCTTTCTCTTCCTCCATCACCACTTCCTCTTCCTTCACAGTCACGAGTGACAATACAACTTATGTGTCAAACAAACTGATTTAGAACAAAATAGGCCCTATTGCTTAAGCAATTCTGAGGAACAATTAACTTTATTCAAATACTGGTGTAATCTATGTTTTGCTTTTCTCCTTCACATGTGATACACTTGAATTTCCTTCTTTCCTTCCCTCCACTTATTTTGATGGGATAAAATTTCTGCATCTTGGAGGCTCATTCGCTATGTCAATAAATAGAAACATTATGTTTCTATGAAAAACATATGTATCAGCATACTCTTATTAAATTCTGATTATTTGCATTTCCAACAATGAAAATGAAAACTTTCTCTCTTTTAATAGAATGATAGACTAAGTAGTTTGAAAACCTACTGAGAAAATGAGCACATACTGTTGTAAAGAACTACCTGGACCAGCGGTGGGATTCAATTTTTTTTTAATTACTGCTTCTGTGGGCGTGGCTTGGTGGGCGTGGCAGGGAAAGGATAAAATCTCCTGTCAGAGGTGATATTTGTCGGTTCTCTGAACTACTCAAAATTTCTACTACCGGTTCTCCAGAACTGGTCAGAACCTGCTGAATACCATCTCTGACCTAGACACAGTCTCACTGCCTATTATATGTCCTTTAACATGGCCCACGTAATTTGGTTAGAGGTTTGAAACAGTTCTTAGATTTCAGGCACTTAACTTGAGGGGGAAAAAAGGAATTCCTTGAATCAAAGTTAGGGATAGAGATAATGAAGCTGCACAGGAAAAAACTTCAACAAGGCCTTAAGCAGATGTATACACTGAATTGGCATTTGTCTTTTCTTGCTGGATAATAGACATTTAAAAAAAACCTATCCAGCTGGCAGGAAGTGCTGTTGATGGAGCCATTTTAGCAATTTACATTTCTTAAGGTAAGGCTTGGCAGTCTTTTGGGTACAAAACATAGGCCAAGTACTCTAGCAAGATTTCTTTCTTTGTGACTCTCCCTTCCAAATGCACATGCAAGTAATCTTCTTTTAATGACTGCCTTATTTTAGCAATCACACTTATGACAGTGATGAAAAACTAACCTTGCAATCAACTCTCATATTTACAATTTTTAAAGATTTTTAAAATAAAAAGAAAGCTGAAGATGTAAAATTGTGATGTTCCACTTAGCAATTACTTTGCTTAATAACTGAGTTGCTGATCGCAATCATGGTCATTAAATTAGGACCATCTGTACACTTTCTCTTCCTCACACCATTAACATCCACACATTTATTTATTCATTTGATTTGTCAATCGCTTACAAGATAATAGGCATAAGTATAAACATGAGTAAGAATACAGGAAATAGGTACGAATAAATGGGGACAATAGGACAGGGATGGTAGACACGATGGTACATTCATATACGCTCCTTACAGACATCTTAGGAATGGGTGAGGTCAATAGTGAATAGTTCGAGGTTAAAGTTTTGGGAGTTTGAGGATGTAATAACAGAGTCAGGTAATGCATTCCAGGCATTGACCACTCTGTTGCTGAAGTCGTACTTTCTGCAATCAAGTTTGGAGCGGTTAACATTGAGTTTGTATCTGTGGTGTGCTCTTGTATTGTTGCGGTTGAAGCTGAAGTAGTCATTGATTGGTAGGACATCGTAGCAGATACTTTTGTGTACTACGCTCAAGTCCAACCGTAGGCAGCATAGTTCAAGTTTGTCCAAGCCCAACATTTCAAGCCTGGTGATATGGGGTATTATGTTGCGAGCAGAGGAGTGTAGTACTCTTCTCGTGAAATGCTTCTGGGCTCGCTTAATTGTATGTCTGATATACAGTGTGGATTCCAGACAGATGAGCTGTATTCGAGTATTGGTCTAGCAAAGGTTTTGTATGCCCTAGTTAGCATACTTCCTCTATTCACAAACATACATAATCCTCTCTATATACACTACTCTCTTTCTCTCACACATTCACACATACATAGACACAAAGTAATACATAACAAAACAAATAGCCAAGGGGAAGTCAATTGGAATGCTGCTTTTTACGCTTTTGAACACAATTTAGAAGAGCTGCCAACTTCAGGGAAAAACTGAAGTCAGCTCCAGGGTCGCAGGCAGCTAATACAATGACTCAATGCTGGGATCCCAAAACATACAGTTCTATCATTGCGAAAAAATATGCAGAATCACATTACTATAGAATTGGAGTGGGGCATTTATGCCATTAAGTCCAACTCCTGCTCTGAAAAAACTGTAGAAAGAATTCCGTAAATCGTATTAAATTTAAGCTAGTTATATGAAAGGACTTGCTGCCTTCTATCTTTAGATACATTCTCAAGGTATCCTCAATTATTTTGAGGCAAAGAGAATTTTCACTGTGCTCTATGTAAATAAAAAAAATCTTTTATTTTTTTTCAATTAGACAATTTGCAGCTTTTATTTTGGACGACTGGAATAGTAGATATATTTGAACATGGGGGTTAGATATTTCGCTGAGATATATTATACTTATGAAATAATTGCAATTCCTATAATCCTGATTTGTTCCCTTATTTTTGGAAATCCCATAGTCTGAGGAAGGAAGGAAGGAAGGAAGGAAGGAAGGAAGGAAGGAAGGAACGAAGGAAGGAACGAAGGAGAGAGGGAGGGAGGAAGGATTGAGCTTGATCCTGATATACTAACTACCTGGCCACAAATTGTTAGAATTCTTTCAGTTAAGATAAAAGCCCATCTGTAATGCCAGATGTCTCATCAGATATCAAATCTCTTTAAATTAAAATAAAACTGTTTTACTTTTTTCTTACAGAGCAGATGAAAATAGTTTTTAGGCCTCTGTAACTGAAAACACACATTGATTTCTATGCTCATTTTCCATTTTAATAGGGTCAGCTCCTTCTGTCTAGATGATTTTGCCTATGAGTGCCAGACAAAACCTAGAAGCACTAAAGAAAAACGTAAATGCAGAAAATTTTTAGTCCCTAACTGAATTCGATTCTGGCTCACCAAGGACACTGCATATTGATTCAAACTGAAAAATTAATTCACATTTTTAGCAACAAAACAATATTAGGTATAAATAAATCAAAGCATCATACTGAAATATTTTTTAAAAAATTGACAGTACTTCTGTATCTTAAATTTGATTAAATATTACAAAGATTCAATACCAAGTATCAGATTCTCCATCTTTTATGAAAAAGATGTAACAAGAACTCTGAGTGAGCAGCAATATATTAGAGATAAAATAGTTTTAGGTAGGCCATTAAAATTTTGAAATGTGCCCTTTCCCGCAGATTCAACATTACTGAATGACCACAGTGCCTTCATTTCGCATACTATTATTATTCATTATAAAACTAGGACGCATGGGAAGCATACACTTTATATTATAACATATGAGATAGTATTCGGGCGCACAGGCAAGAAAAATTAAAATATGGAGAATGTACTTCAGTTGCCTCCAGTATATGCAATAAAAGATTGAGACTATTACAAAGGATATAATGTAATAAGACGTTCTATATGTAGAATAGATTTGGTATTACTGAGAGTAGATCTTGGAAAGAATGGACATGGAAGAAAAGGAAATATATGGAACAAACAAACTAGAGTGAAATCAGAACTGCAGGAAGATAAAAAAAAAATATTGCATGAAAAATACGAGTGTAGGTTTACCTAGGTTGAACAGAATAAAAAAAGAATAGAAAACCGGGGGAAAGGAAGGAAGAAAAATTACATCCAGTGAATGGTAGTCATTTGTCAGCAAGTAGAATTGAAAAACATAAGTTCATGCCAACGTTTTAATGAAACAGAACTCACAAATGCTGAAAAATGATAAAGTGGCAGGCATGGAAGATAAAGTTTAAGTTATTTTAAAATGCTGCATGGTTTGCTTATAAAGAGGCTTTGTGATTTGTTTAGCATGTATGAAGAAGGCTTCTGTGCTCGTGAATAGGAAGAATGTCATATTTTTCCACTATGCCAATGGAAAGCAAAAATGAAAACTATTATTGCAAGTTTGTTAAATGTGCCTGAGAGGTGTTTGGCAGAGTTCAGATTCAAAGGTTACAAGAGATGCAAACAAGTAACATTTGAGAAATGAAGTGTGGCTTTATGCCAAGCAGAAGATGCAAACGTGGTTTTGCTTCTTCAGCAAGAAAAATACATGAATCAACGTAAGGAATATATTTCTTCTCTCTTCGTGAATGCCATCAAGAGGAACCACAGAGTCAGGCCTTCTCCATTGCTGCCTCATTTCTATAGAACAAGCATCCTCCCTGAAATTTGAGTAGCCCAACCTTACTGAGATTTACAAAAGCCATTCAGACTTGGTGGTTCCAGTAGACTACAGATATGGACATGGTACAAATTGTTTCTTCCTGAAGTAAGATGATTTATTTTATTTATTTATTTTTGTCAATTGCTTACAAGACAATAGGTATAAGTAAAAACATAGTTATGAATACATGGATACATATAAGAAAAAAAGATAAAAGAAACATAGGACAGGGACGTTAGGCACATTGGTGCACTTATGCACGCCCCCTACAGGCCTCTTATGAAAGGAGTGAGGTCTTAGGTTAATCTTAGGTTGATCTGTTTATTTGATGGTAATTGTTCTGATCTGTTTATTTGATGGTAATTGTTCTGAGGAGCTTGAAACAGACATAGCAATATGTTGTTCTAATTATTGTTTATTATAATGTATTTAATTTGTGCACTGTCCAATGATATTGCTTCTCTGTTATTCAACTTGGTACATAAGCTGTTTAGAATTGGTAGCAATTAGAGCAACATATAAGCCAAATAAAATAAAATCTGAAAAATATGTTTAATCTTGCTTTAAGAACATGAGAAGTACAGTGTGTAATAGACCTTAAAGCCTGAAACCAATGATCTCTTTCTTTTTTTAAAAAAATTGTCTAATCATGCATTCAAAACTATAGGAGTTATATTGAAGGGCTAACAACTGATTTAACAAAATATATTTCTATTCAGCAGTTTTTGGTAAATCATACTCTTTCTGTATTCTTTCAGAAGTTTTAAAATTATCATAGATAAGCAATTCAGCATACTTAACCTACTTACCCACATTTTCCCAAAAAGGAATCTTCTGCCATTTTTAAATAAAGTTATTTTAAAAACCAACCAATTTTTCATGATAACTACAATCAGATTTTAATTTTTTATTCATCAGCACCATAATTTGTATCAACTATAAGTACTGGGAAATATCAAAAGAATTTCTATTATATCTAGATAGAATTGCATTTGCCAACATTTCAAAGATGCCAATAATAATGTTTAAATTAGGTCAACACTTGTAGCTATTCTGTATCATTTTCATTTCAGAGTTATAAATACACCAAATATTATAATTTAAAGTGGAGATATTACAATATTAATTTGCATTTGATCATTCCAGAGGAATAGTGCTGCCCAGCCAGTGTATGGGAATTAGATAGTTAGGTAGCAATTGTGAGCAGTTCCCTTAAAGGAATACATCATGGTAAATGTAGTTAAGGTAGCCTAGGAAATGTAGTCCATGTCACGTGACCCTATCTGTAATCCTAATTGGTCACTAAATTGACCCTCAATGGGTTGGGGGAGTTTTCCTCATTCCTGGCTGAACTCATGGACTCGTGGTAACTGTTCCACTTCTATCGTTACAAGATGGGAGATAAAGGATAGGAGATAAACCATCTTTTTACCTACGAAACAGATATACAAAGGATTGGTCATTAAAGAAGAACTTCACCACAAATGTGAGTTATGAGGATACCCGATGAATGAATAAAAGTACTTTGTTATGGATGTTTTGTTGAGTTTATCTATCTGCATCTGTACAGGATACAGAATAGTAAACAGATAATTATTTGAAGTCCTGAAGTCCATCAGTATAAAGACAGTTAATTTGGATTTGTGATAAAGCAAAGTAATGTTGAAGCCAGGACTGAATGTGGAATGCTAAGCTCTGTGCCTCAGTTTGAATTGCAGGGAGGAGCATGGATCCCCCGCTTCCCCTTTTACGCAAGAGACTTTTCAAATATCCTATGCTTTGGCTTTCAAAGGCAATCAAATTTGCCTCCTTCGATCCTTTTTTTTTCTTTTCCTTTACTGAGACAGGATTCCTTTGTCTTTGTATCAAGCCAGGAAGGGACAAATTCCCCCTCCTTTTCTCTTCAGCGAAAGAAGTGCTATGTCTCAAATTACAACTCCTAACTCAGAAAGAACCAATTTGTAAAAGAAAGGGAGGGGCCAAGTATCTCTCATCCATCCCTGTATTCATCCAATTACAAACCCTTTCCAAACGCAATGAGAAAGTTTCAGAAATCTTGCTGGCATTTCTAGAAAGGAAAACTAACATTGCCCTGCTCATTTCAGCTGAAAGGCTTTGCATTTTTCCAGCTCAGAGGCAGTAAGAGAAGCTCTCCAGCTATTTTTACAATTACTCTGGCCATTTTATTGGGGGTCATAATTCATTACTGATAGACCATCTTCAAAGCAAAGAAGGCTAATCTAACAACGTTTTAAAAAGGAACAATTTCTCTTTCTGTTCAAAACCTTAAAATTTCTTTATGTTCCCCTATCTTTATTAAACAATTAAAAAAAACATATAACACTGCAAGCAAACCTTTGGAGTGTTGTATTCAATTGATTGGTTTTTCTTCCAGCAAGGAAACAATAAATTCCTCTGGAGTTCACCCCCCACAAAGACTCCAGCAAAGCAGCCCACAGCACCATCTGGGGGTCAAGGAGAAATTTCCCAGAGTTTATAAGTTTACATAATTGGTTAACTATAGTGAGTGAAATTGACATAGTTTACTCCCTAAGCATGTATAACAATCATGAGACTGTTCATTTGAACTGTATTTCTTCTTCCCACAAATCCATAGATATTTTCATCCACCTATTAATCTTCCCATTAATTATGCTATGCAATTTGAAATACCAAAATAGGTATTCTTCTACAAATAACTACCCTTAAGCATTGATAAAATCTTAATAGATTGTCATTGATTTACCCTACTGTATACAGTCCTAGTTACTGCAGCTCTATAATTAAGTCTTCTTTGAGTCCAGCTCAACTTCTGGTAAAGTCATGTATTACATCCATGTAATTTTTTTAGCAACGTAAGGAAATGTTTGGAATTTCTGGCTGTCTTCCATATAATGTTCAACCCTCTTAGGTTTTCATGATGAACTACAGCTGACAAGGTGTTGCTACCAGCTAAGCATAAGGTAATATAATAAATTGTAAAAGGCACAGAGAACACTCAAAAATGACTTGCATCCCGGTCAATAAAGTTTTCAAAACTGCAAGTATTAAATAATTCAAGTCATGGAAATAGATTGAGAACACATACAATGCATGCCTCAGTGTAGGAAAAAGGGATTTAAAACTTTAAATTAAGTTTCCTATTAAGTATCGTATTTGCCAACGTGGCATACATAATTCATTTGAAAGTTGGAATGTTCCACTAGACTGAAACAGTATTTACTAAATTAAATCAGCTGTTTCAATACAGCAGCTTCCAGAAAGGCTAGGTATACTGCTACTGAAAATCACAGTCATCATTATCGCTGATATTAAAAAGCAACAACTAAAGCAAAGCAATATGATGCACAGATCTGAATAGATCAAAAGCCCAAGCATCTAAACATTCAAAGATCATATATCTCATCACACTTTTGTTCAGATTTATGTCAGCAGCAAACATAATGGATAAATAAAGACAGAGGAACAAGCAGTTGAGTCAGGCAAAAGCATTAAAATCAGGAAGAATTCTCAGAATGAATATTAGATGTGCTCTCTCAGTGATGTGGATTAAATGTTTTAATGGGTAGTAAATATGACAGCCTACATTGTGGCAAATACCTTTTCAGGCACAAGTTTTTTTTCATTTTTTCCTGCAATGGACAATTTCAGAGGTAGGATGATCCCATGTCAGTGAGATGTATTTTTCACACAATTGTGTTTTAGAGTTTTTTTATTGTCAGTGAAAAAATCATCAAGAAATCAGTTTCTACTCAATGACTTGCTATGCAATTAAAACAACTTTACTTCTGGAAGTATTGATTGCCATAAAAATCATATTCAGGGTCTTCAGATTGGTAGATTAAAAAAGGATAACATTCTCCATACAGTACATGGACATAGCTAGCATTTCAAAGATAAATTATTATGTAGATCATTTCCCCCACACACTGACTGCTTGATATTTGTTTTTAAAATGTGGCTAGTGCCCAACAGTCTTTAGACTCAAGCACATAGTTGCAATGAATAATTAACATGCAAAATAAAGGCTACAAGGTTAGCACTATCAAATGTTTAAAACTTCAGTATATCATTTTTCCAAGATGGGTTTCCATAACTTCTAGAACAATGATGGATAACCTTTTTGGGCTCCCATGCCAAAAACTGTGTGTGTGCTTGTGTGCGCGGTCGTGTGCCAGCACCCAGAAGGCAATGCACGTGCTCCCCACATCCTCCTGCACATGCATGCACAGGCACCCCCAACACGAGGACGTTGAGCTGGCCACGCCCACACCAGCCCCCTGAGGTCAAACGCAACCCTATGCGGCCCTCAGTGAAATCAAGTTTGACACCCCTGCTTTGAAGCAAGGCTCCCAGGATGCGTCATGCACTGGCCACGCCCATGCCAAATTTAGCGAAGGGGGGGAAAGTCCCGATACATCATGTGACGCCACCATGTGAGTTTGACTCCCTTGCTTTACAGCATTGTTTCTCAACCTTGACAAGTTAAAGACTTCAACTCCCAGAATTCCCCAGCCAACCCTGCTGGGAGTTGAAGTCCCCTCTGTCTTAAGGTCGAGAAACACAGCATTAGAGGAAGTACTTCCCCATCCTTGTTTGGCTGCTATATTTGAAGGACTGCGATGTTCCTGCTCAATACTTACGTCCACCTGCATCTCTGCGCACGTGCATCTCCCACGCCCCCACACCCCCTGTGCATTTGTGCCAGATACCCGACAATCAGCTGTCTGCCAGATACAGGTAGCCCTCAATTTAAAACGTTCATCTAGTGGCTGTTCAAAATTACAACAGCCTTGAAAAAACTGACTTATAACTGGTCTTCAGACTTACAACGGCCACAACATCCCCACGGTCATGTGATAAAACTTCAGGCACTTGGCAAGTGGTATGTATTTACAAAAGTTTCAGGGTCCTGAGATCTTGTGATTGTCACTTGCAATCTTCCCAGCTGGCTTCCAACAAGCAAAGGAAATAGCCAGATTGGTTTAACAACTGCGTGATTCACTTAACAACTGTAGTGATTTACTGTGTTTAAATAATAAACACTGAATGGTAGTTTGGATGGATTTCCCTCTATAAAAGAAGACCAGGAAATTGCCTTAATAAAATCCCACTCTTCCTCCAGGCTTTTAAGCTTATTTTTAAGAAACCAGTTAGTCCAGTTATCACAATTCTGTTATTAAACAAGGCAGTCAATAAATGAGTTGCGCCTGATTTTACAACCTTTTTTTTACCATGATCATTAAGTGAATAACTGCAGTTGTTAAGAATCACATGGCAAATGCAGCTTCCTCCATTGACTTTGCTTGTCAGAAGCTGACAGAGGACACAAATCAATGGTGGGATTCAAAAAAATTTTTTACTACCAGTTCTGTGGGCGTGGCTTGGTTGGTGAGGCAAGGGAAGGATACCGTAAAATCTCCAGTCAGAGGTGGTATTTGCTGGTTCTCCGAACGACTCAAAATTTCCGTTACCGTTCTCCAGACCTGGTGAATACCACCTCTGACACAAATGGTGATCATTTGACACTGAGATGCTCCTACCTTTGTAAATGCATACTGGTTGCCAAGCACCTGACTCTGATCATGTGACCACTGGAACTCTGCAACAGTTGTAAGTGTGAAAGACCAGCCATAAGTCACTTTTTTCAATGTTGCTGTAATTTTGAATAGTTGCTAAATGAATGGTGGTAAATCAAGAACTAACTATTTGCAATTCTTAAATAAATCTACCTAAAACATAACTAGTGATGTTGTAAATTAATGCAGGTACCCACCATTCTTTGGTGGTGAAAGAGGAAGTACGATATAAATAATCAGTGATAAAATCTTATTTTGTTTGTATAATAAAATTATCCTACAATTAATTTTGGTGACTTTTTAAAAAAATCATTATTGACATAATATTCTATTTTCTATACATATTTGAACATAGTGATGATGACATGTACTTTTGATTTGTTTATGAAGGAAAGAGTCTAGATAGACAAATAAAGGAGAAGAAGGAAAAATGTAAAACCCAGGTTTAAAAAAACCATTTGCTTAATTTGTCAACAGTACCAACCTTTGAACCATTCAAGTTAAATATACTGTTTCTATTTGTTTCTGAAAAATGAATTTGTCTGCACAAATATTCTCAGTTCTAAAGGTCAGATTTATAGATCTCTCGTGACTGGAAATGATTGCCTGGAAGCTACAATCAAGTGTATCCATGAAATTTAACACCTGGAAACTCTACTGAAATGGCATGTGGCAGTGGAAACAGCTGTGGCAGGATAAACAATAGAGAAAAAATACAGAGCTAGACAATATTCCAATTATAAAATCATAATACTTCAAAATATAAAATCATGCATACTTTGAATCACTGTTCTAATTCACTTAAGTTTACAGCTTTACTTTTTTTGGCTGAAATATAAATATTCATATCCAATTTTCATTTATTTAATTTACAGTCATAGACCAAAACACAAATGGAAAAAAGAAAATTGTGGTTTTTAGTTATTGTTTAATAGCTGATTATGATTTCCATTTCTTCAAATTATCTATCCAATTCTCTGGCTCAGTATAACTCAGTATGGGAACTGAGGAACAGCACATTTTTAAGCGCAAATTCAATTTAACAATGCAAACTGCATGAACAATTGTTGGGAGGCCAAAGTCCAAAATAAAATCCATCATAAAAAAAGTTTGCCAAATCCTATTGGCTCTCAGATGCTTCTTTATCTCTTGCATGCACCCATTCTATGCTTCATTTCTTATGCCAACTAGAGTTCCTTCTCTCCATGTTCTTAATCACAGCAAGCATGAAAAATAAACCAGAGAAAGTGCCCCCCTTTAACTCTTAATTGATGCTAGATGTTATACTTCCCTTGTTATATATTCCACAAAAAGGAAATACATTCAGAGAGAGGAGAAAACGGCTAAATGGAGAGGAGAAAAACGGTGGTCAGGGAAATACCGTATGCAGAATCCTGCAGAATGTCAAAGGACAAGTGTTGTGGTTAGCCGGTAGCAGGCGGGCAGTTGAGGAGAGTGAGGAGTCAGATGAGGGGCCAGGACCATTAGGGAGTGGACTGCTGCCTTCAGAGATTGTGGGGGCTGGCAGCAGTGATGAGGTTCCCGAGGATCCTGTGCTGAGTGCGCGTGCGCGCAGGATTGCTCGGAGGAAAGAGCAGCTACAACAGCATGGGCAATTTGGGAATAAGGCTGCAAGGTAATGGCCCCTCCTTCAAGAAGATAAAAGCCAGGTGTGAAACAAACGTACTTTGCAGAAGGCACAGACGTTTTGAAACTCCAGCCCTGTGGACATTCCAGTATCCTGAGTTTGTATTTGAAGATTCTTATTTTGCAAATTATTTCTTGTCTGTTATCTTTTGGCAAGTCTTGCACAGTTTGGCAAGGCTTGTGCTTATCACAGCTTATTTTGTAAAAATAAGGTTTACAAGGTTTCTGTTCCTTTTAGATTGTGTTTGATTTGTTGGAAAAGGGCGTGGCCCAGAACAACAAGTAACATATTTGTTGAGATTGCTATATTTAAATACTGTTACGACTCATGATAAAACAATAATTTCATAAGCTATAAGAAATACAGATACAGCATATCTTAAACGTATCTTAGGTTTTGCCATCTTTCACTTTTATCTTTATGGAATCATTATTTGATTTGCAATGCTGTTTCTCTTGTTCCTATTTATCATAAGATGGTATTGTGGATATTTCAAACAGTTTTATTTATTCTGTATAAATTACTGTGAATACTTTTATTGAGGCAAGATTGAAATATGTTAAAGAAATAAAGAAATCATATATTAAAACTCTTTTGAACATCTCTATTAAACTACTTACAGAATTACCAGGAGGGAGTATATCATATGGATTTCTAGGGAGAAGTCTTCCACTGCATCTTTGGCTAATATTGATGTTAACTTCTACCAGACCAGTGGGTAACTTGACTTTTCCTAATAGCTTTGCCTAAAAGTAAATAATTAGTAAGGGAAAAGAAATGTTTTGTCAGCAACCAATAGATGGATGTTTCATCACACCCTTGGACTAAACTGCTCACTTAGAAAGTAACAAACTACTGCAGGTAGTTATTACTTCCATAAACAGGAGCCCCCTTCAAGAAGACAAATCTTATAGTTTTACTCCAAAATAATAATTATAAAATGATGGCAGTAGAAAGCCATTTTATTGCCTTAGCCTAGGTTTAGTGAAAGGAGAAAAAAGAAATGTAATATCAACTGGTGTGTGTGTGTGTGTGTGTGTGTGTGCATGCGTGTAGGAGTTTCCTGTATAAAAGTATATATCTACATAAGAAGTTTTAAGAGAGGCAGGAATGTGTAATAAAATCTTACAATAGTTCTTCAAAGTTACTGTTACAATGACTGAAGATACAGTAATGTTATCTTCATGACTCATATTAATTACAAAATCTAAATATCCAAATTAAATCTGATGTGTTATGAGCCAAGGCTTTATCAGTTTGTGTTCAGAAATTGCACAATATTTTAATCTATTCATTTTCAATTACTATTTCAACTAGATGTTCCCATCAATTTTTCATTACTGGTAGATGATAATTTTTACAGATGTTCCTATTAATCATTTTGACAACTATGTCATTGCTTATAATCAGTTTGTACATGCCTCTTGCATAAGATGAATATATGATCTATGAGGACAGGAGGGGGGAAAGGGAAGCAGTGGTGGGATTCAAATTTTTTTACTACTGGTTCTGCGGGTGTGGCTTGGTGGGCGTGGCATGGGAAGGATACTGTAAAATCTCCAGTGAGAGGTGGTATTTGCCAATTCTCTGAACTACTCAAAATTTCTGCTCCCGGTACTCCAGAACTGGTGCAATTCCCTGAGTATTCCATTGATATCTAAACCAACCTGGATTAACACTATTATCATATCTTGGGTGCCTTGATAAATTAACTTATCAATATTTTACCTGCTGAGTTAAATTTCTTTCATTCCAGCCCACATTTTGAGTTTAAATTCAGCCACATACTCCAGCACTGAAAGATTACACTGCCTAAGTGTCCTTCCTTCCTACCCAAAATCACTTTAATCTTTAGAATAGCTTTAAACAGTTAACAGTTGCCAGTTAACAGTTGACCATATCCCTAAAATTATGACTCAGGCATGCAATTTATTCTTTGTAGCCATTCAAATCTGGGCTGTGGAGAATTCAAACGAGAGTTTCCCAATTTAAAACTTGTTTTATCATTGGTTGAAATATGCACGATTGATTAATGGACAAGTCATCTAAGGTTCACTGTATTTTCACACTGAGTAAGGAAATCTATAAATTTGCTTAGATTCCCACCATATCTGACTGTCAGAAAAAGTGGGCATTCAGTGTTTAGTGCCTATCATGGTTGCAGTTGCACTAGCAGCAGCAACAGAATCAACCTGGGACTTTGTTATCAGAAAGATGCCTCCCTGGGATGATACATAGAATAGAATAGAATAGAATAGAATAGAATAGAATAGAATAGAATAGAATAGAATAGAATAGAATAGAATAGAATAGCTTTATTGGCCAAGTGTGATTGGACACACAAGGAATTGGTCTTGGTGTAAATACTCTCAGTATACGTAAAGAAAAGGTACATTCGTTAAGAATCAAGAATCATAGAGTACAATCAACAATTGATTGTACTAGGAAACAGTCAATATAAATCGTAAGGATACAAGCAACAAAGTTACAGTCCTACAATCACAAATGGGAGGGGATGGGTGATAAGGAGTGGTGAGAAGATTAACAGTAATAGTAGTGAAGACTTAGTACATAGTTGAACAGTGTTGAGGGAATTATTTGTTTAGCAGAGTGATGGCTTTCGGGGAAAAAACTGTTCTTGTGTCTAGTTGTTCTGGTGTGCAGTGCTCTATAGCGTCGTTTTGAGGGAAGGAGTTGAAACAATTTATGTCCAGGATGTGAGGGGTCTGTAAATATTTTCACAGCCCTCTTTTTGACTTGGGCAGTATACAGGTCCTCAATTGAAGGCATGGGTTGTAATTGTTTTTTTCTGCAGTCCTAATTATCCTCTGAAGTCTGTGTCTGTCCTGTTGGCATTCTGTCCCATCTGCAGGGCTGCCTAGTTCATTTTCTGAGACGAGTTGGGTTTTTATTCAGTTCTGATACTGAAAAAGGCAACAACAACAACTTGATAATGGTTAATCAAGATGCCAAAGGGTACTTACTCTTGATCTCTAGGCAGTGACTCTCTTCCCATTGCAAACAGAATACTGATTAAGCAACCAATATGTCAAGTTTCCTGATCAGGACCCAGCTGAATAAATAACATATTTCTCAACACTTCGGGTTTTGGTTCAATTCATTGGCTTGATTTATCAGAAAGCTCAGTTATAGCTTGGCTAGATTAAAATCTTTAATGCAGATCAGAACAAAGATCAGCTGACTGACAGTGACTGACAGTGAGATGCTACACAAAAAATTTTTTTCAACCGTGGTGGGATTAAACTTGAGGCTTCTTCCTCCCATCATTCCAAATTAAAGGATACTTGGCACAATACCTGGTAGTTGTTGAGTATTTACATCTCTAACCTATCAATAATTTTCCCACTTAAACCTTCAGTCTGAGTTCAGTCTGCCCCAAATATAAATGCTCTGTAAAGGACCTTGGAATACTCATCTTTAATGATCTAAGTATAGAGCCCACTGTAACTACATAGCCAAAAAGGCATTAAGAGTTGTTAACCTAATCCTACATAGCTTTTTCTCTGGTAATATCACACTACTAACTAGAGCATACAAAACATTTGCTAGACCAATACTCGAATACAGCTCATCAGTCTGGAACCCACATTATGTATCTGATATTAGCACAATTGAGAAAGTCCAGAAATATTTCACAAGAAGAGTTCTCCACTCCTCTACTTGTTGTAGAATACCTTATGCCACCAGACTCGAAATTCTAGACCTAGAAAACCTTGAATTATGCCGTCTTCGGTCTGATCTAAGTATGGTATATAAAATCATACATTGCAATGACTTACCTGTCAATGAATACTTCAGCTTCAACCATAACAACACAAGAGCAAACAATAGATACAAACTCAAGGTTAACCGCACCAAACTTGATTGCAGGAAATACGACTTCAGCAACAGAGTGGTCAATGTCTGGAATACACTACGTGACTCTGGTTTCTTCCCCAAACCCCCAAAACGTTAACCTTAGACTGTCTTCTATTGACCTCAACCCTTTCCTAAGAGGTCTGTAAGGGACGTGCATAAGCGCACCAACGTACCTACCGTCCCTGTCCTATTGTTTCTTTTATTTTTCTTATATGTACCCATTTCATGTATTCATAACTATGTATATACTTATACCTATTATCTTGTAAGCAATTGACAAATCAAACAAATAAAAATAATAAAAAATAAATAAAACTTAGTTTGAGTTCTCTGCATCACACACTCTTATTAACTTCCAACTCAATTAGTTGTTTCACAATCTAAGCACTTTAACTGAGTAACTAAACTTCTTGCTCAATATTTGATACTAATACCCTGAAATCTTATGTATCATGTTTTCAAAAACAATTATTACAAGGTCCCCAGTAGCTGATTCTCAGTATGTATGTTTATGTCAAGGGTCTTCAAACTTGGCAAGTTTAAGACTTGTGGACTTCAGCTCCCAGAATTCCTGAGTTAACATGACTGGAAGAGGAATTCTAGGAGTTGAAGTCCACAAGTCTTCAAGCTGTCAAGTTTGAAGACCCCTGGTTTATGTGTATATTTTCCCCATTAGCAAAGGTATTCTCCATTAAATCATCTTTTGTTTATTTATGACAGTGCAGTACTCTGAGCACTAACTAGATTTCTATCTGGTGCCTCCCTAAACGTTTATATGTACAGCTACTGTGGTTGGCTAATCTGCTTTTAAAATAATAAAGCCTGGTAATCAAATCCTTATGGAATTTCAAAGCCTTTGCAAGAAATCAATATCCCGGAGCTACACTAAACTGAAAATGTAGTTTGGTTAATCTAAGTGTTCTCTCATTGTTGTGCAAATAGCTTTTGTAACTCTCCTAAAATGATACTGTTCTCTAATATGCCTTCATTTCCTAAGCATACATATTCACAACTTAAAACAATTTTGTAAAACAGAGAAACTCATGGGAGCTCGGCTGCTCACAGTAAGTTAACTCCCCCTTTAGAATTCAAGAGAAATTTAAGATGAAGTGATTGGAAAGTACTGCTTCAAATTTGTTACTGAGCAAATGTTAGATTATTTAGTATCTAGGATGTTAAAACTCTCTGAAATAGCTTCCAAAGTTAAAAAATATATTATAGATTCAGCAAATTCTGAAAAACTAACCCTATTTTGAGAAATAACAAGGAATAATACTATTCTCTGTGTATAATTATAAACATATATATCTTTCTTGATGACGATAATGATGATAATGAATAAGACATACAGTATGGCAAGCCTCTACAGAAATAGTAAGTTTTTCATTTCTTCCTCCTGACTCTCTCATTTAATTCCTGGTTTGCTACAGAGTTGGTTTTCTTTTCAGTCAGTTCCATTATATCTTCTACTTGTGCATTAAAAGACCTTTCTGCGGCTCTCAGCCTTTTCCAACTTCACCCAGGATGATTTTTATGTATTTATGTACTATTAAATTTGTATGTTATCCATCTTGCTTTCCAGAGCAACTAATTCCATATAATAGCACTCTTACAAGATCAGACATACTTCTAAAATTACCTTTCTCCTGTTTTGACTACCAGAGCTTGCTCTGTCTCTCCTTCTGATTAGACCCTTCCTGTAAGTAGTATATCTTTTCCAGTTATAGATTGTTTGAGTGAGCCTTTTTATGGGAAGGAGCAGATTGCATGTGACTAGCTAGCCCTAGATTAGGGGCAGGGAGGGGAAGAAGGTTGTGGCAAGACAGGAGAAATCTTAAAAGGGATTACCCTGGACTTGATTTAGTGTATGTGCCATAGTGTTTATGTGTGTTTAGTGACTAAAACCCATTTTCCTTCGATAAAATTGGTCTAGTGTAAAGAAGGAGAAGGTTAAATTGCAGGATGTAGGCAACAACAACTAAAGCCTTTCCTGCCGGGCCTTCTGGCAGAAGTCAGATAATAGAACAGGGGGCAGAATGCAGAGAAAATAAGCTGATTTGGGGAACAGTCAGAAAATTCAGAACTATAGAAAAACCTAAAGTTTGGGTGTGGTAAGAAAAAGAAGCCAAGTGGGAAAGACAAAAGGAAGGCTTGCCCAGGGACTCAAGGAATTCAGCAACACCAACAAGATAATAACTCAGTCCACCTTTTTGAGAAGGTCTGACACTGGAAGAAGGTAAGCTCAGAGAAGAAGATTGAAGATCTAACTGTAATTGGCTGAGAGAGTAACCTTGAGGAAGAGCCACAGCCAAGTCAACAGTCAAGTAAGAGAAATCCCAAAGCAGGAGTAGAATTTGCCTCAGACATGACCAGAACCACCCCAATTCTCTTAGGGACAAAAGCAGGTAGTTGGGAGGCACATTCAGAGTTGTAAGATTCTGTTACTGTAACCCTGCAATGAAAGTAGTTTTAGTATTTTTGACTTTGGTGTTCAAATCAGGTCTATCTTGAAGGACTGATACTAAAGCATGAAGTATGAACCCAGGAAAAAACAGAAGCTATGACAGGTACTCCTAACTTACAACCATTCATTTAACGAAGGTTCAAAGTTATAACTGACTCAAAAAAAGCGATTTATCACCTGTCCTCAAAAGTTATGACCCTTGCATCACCACCGGTGTCACATGATAATTTGAATGCTTAGCAAGTAGCTCATATTTACAACTGATTGCAATGTCCTGCAATCACATAATCATGATTTACGACCTTCACAGTTTGTTTCTGACAAGCAATGTCAACTAGAGAAGCTGGATTTGCTTAATGACAGTGGTGATTTTCTTAAAGACCATAGTGAAAATGGTCATAAAATTGGATTTCATCACATGATGATTTGCTTAACTACCAGGTCTGGGTGGATTTGAATACTCCCTGTTTTTAGAAAGGAGACAGGGTTTTTTTTTTTTTTTTTGTTTTTTTTTTTTGGGGGGGCTCTTCCCAACAGCAGCCAGATTTAGAAAGACTTCCTTGGTCTCCCATGTGTATCTTAAATATTTCATTCTCTGCTCCTAAACTCCAACCCTCAGAAGAGTGTTTCTCAACCGTGGCCATTTTAAGATATATGGACTTCAACTCCCATAAGTCTTTAAATAATTAAGGCTGAGAAATACCGCCTCAGGTTATCCTTCCCAACCTCAGCCAAGAACAGCTTCTATGTGAATGATCTCTGGTATTTCCCAAGTAGGAAAATCCAAACTTTAACTGCAACAGAAAAAGTAGCGCTCCAATCATTGTGCCCAACACAGCACAGAAGACTTGAAACAGTGCCATAGTGAAAATGGTCATAAAATTGGATTTCATCACATGATGATGTGCTTAACTACCAGGACTGGGTGGATTTGAATACTCCCTGTTTTTTAGAAAGGAGGCAGGTTATTATTGCCTTATATAAGGGAAAGAACTGATTGGGATACTGACCAACTAATTCAAAAATTTGTAGTGCTTAAAGTGTGCTATATTGTTAATATGTCTGCATATTGTTTTGGTCTTTAACAAGCTCACAGTGGTGGGTAGTTTATTTTGTCCCACTGAATGATCCAGATCAAAAGGAAACTGCTCCTTAAAGGTCCATTGCCAGCAGGAGATTTGTCAGCAGATGGTCTAAAACAAAAGCTAAGACAGATCCAGTTTGGGAAATACCTCAGGAATCAGCATCAAATTCAGTTGGCTTCTGCGTTATAGCAGAGCTTATACAAGCAGCAGCTATGCCACCACTAATACACACAGGACACCTAATTAGAAAAATTAATTCACTCAAAGAAGCAAGCAGATCTTATTTGAGAAAAGGTTTGGAAGGCCAAAAATGTCCCTCAAAAGCACCTGGCTTGAAAAACAAAGGAGACAAGGAACAGAGAATTCACCTCCCTGTATTATTTTAAAATTGACAAAAAAGATGAATTTACACTCAAATTGGTTAGAGTTATGATACTAAGCTTCTGAGGCAGGAATCTCTTAACTCCCACCGCTACAGGAACAGCCCCGCAGTAAACCCAACCTAGTCCCAGGATCATTGCAGCAATTTCTGACCTTCTTTTTTGGGCCTCTTCCCAACAGCAGCCAGATTTAGAAAGACTTCCTCGGTCTCCCATGTGTATCTTAAATATTTCATTCTCTGCTCCTAAAATGCAACCCTCAGAAGAGTGTTTCTCAACCGTAGCCATTTTAAGATATATGGACTTCAACTCCCATAAGTCTTTAAATGATTAAGGCTGAGAAATACCGCCTCAGGTTATCCTTCCCAACCTCAGCCAAGAACA
The DNA here is from genome assembly GCF_049901715.1 of Pseudonaja textilis. Classification (NCBI taxonomy): domain Eukaryota; kingdom Metazoa; phylum Chordata; class Lepidosauria; order Squamata; family Elapidae; genus Pseudonaja; species Pseudonaja textilis. The sequence continues at coordinate 28,673,335 of NC_141993.1, forward strand.
GCTTCCATGTGAATGATCTCTGGTATTTCCCAAGTAGGAAAATCCAAACTTTAACTGCAACAGAAAAAATAGCACTCCAATCATTGTGCCCAACACAGCACAGAAGACTTGAAACAGTGCCATTAAATATCCTTATGAAGGATGATGGTCGGTGCCTATTGATCATTTTGAAAGTGGGTATGTATATGTTTTCTTATTCTGTAAACTTGTTCTCACATTAACATTCAAAATCCTTTTGGGCAAATGTTGTATCTGCTCATCAGGGCAGAATAAAAGTGTTTGGTTCACTGATGTTAAAAGGCTCAGAATTTATAACAGATCTTTTTACATGTCATCCTAAATCATGGTTTGACCCACTGTGCACGAGTCATATCTAATTCACAGACTTGCATATTTTAGCTTCCCACATCCTTCTTTGTGAAAGAAGAAACAGAGCATATAAACCTGAGGTTCTCTATAGTTTGTGCACCACATCCTAAATCATACTGTAGCTGTGATATACAAATTAAATCTTAGTCTTTTAGAGATTCATAATTTTAGACAGTATATTTTGGTTTCAGATTAATGTTAAATTCGGATATGTTTAGTTTCATCTATAAAGAAAATATTCCAGCTTAATTCTTGAAGTTCTATTGCTATTTTAATTGTCATACAGAACAACTATTTTTCACACTTATGATCACTGCAACATGCCCACAATCATATGATTAAAATTTGGCCACTTGGCAATTGGCATATATTTATGACAGCTGCAGGATCCTGGGTATGTGAAACCATCTTTTGCAGCCTTCTGACAAACAAAGTCAATGAGGAACCCAGATTCACTTAACAACTGTGTTGCTAATTTAACAACTGTGTCAAGACAGGTCATAAAATTGAGCAAAACTCACTTAACAACTGTCTTGGCTTAGCAACAGAAATTTGGGGCCCAATTGTGGTTGTAAGTTAAGAACTATCTGATACTGCTTCCAATCCAGGTGTCATGCCCCTGTCAGAGTCTGAATCCGAGAAGGAAGACAAACAGCTGACAGGGAGTGGGAGTGTGGCTCCGTTGGCTGTGGAGGAAAATGGGGAAGGGCAAAGTCTTGCTGGGCAGAGCAGGGAAGAGGTAGAACAAGGGAGAGGAAGTTCAGAGGAAGACTCAGGCCCACCCCTTTTTTAACCTAGGACACACAGGGAAGAACGGAGAAGAGAGCAACATGGGTTGCATGGCTTATGGGGGAGGAAAGGGCCCTGATTCCCTTCATTAGCCAAACCTGGGAATGAGAGTTTAAAAGAGATGCAAGCTGAGTGTGGCGTCTGATGGGAACAAATGTGAGTTTATCTTGTGTTGACTTTGGTTATCTGCATTCCTGGCATCCTCCCAACCCTCTTGAATTACTGCCGTTCCTTCACATCTGGAATTCCTTCTCTTGCCCTGCTGGACTAATTACCTCATCTTGCCTTGATTGGACTTACAGTTTTTGTGACCACATTTTGGACTTGATTCTCTACAGCCAAAGGCTGTTCCTGGAAGAGTTTTTCTCCAGCTCAGAAGGTAACCAGGACATTGGGGGCAAAATTGGAGCTAATAAAGGGACTCCTACTGATTATCTGACTGTGCTGCCTTTGTACCATGCCCCTGGTCATCACACCAGGCTGCAGAAAACCAAACTATAACCCCTGTTTTATCTAAGCTCCATTATGAAATTGTGAAAAGCAGTAACTGAGAAATTAAACAGATACCATATAAACTGAATAAATAAATAAATAATACAGTAAATCAGTGAAGCACACAGTAATCTTAAGCTGATGTTGCAATATTATGATTCTTATTTGAGCACAAACCCTCCAAAATGAATGAGTTGTTTTTTAAACAAAATATGAATTACGACTCATAGTTTGATGTAGATTATTTGGGGGGAAATAATGTTCAGAAAATATCTCTATGTCAGATATTGCTTAAGTTAGAATTCAGCAATCCTACCTTGAAACTTCTGTTATCTCAGCGCTTGGTGAGACCCTTGGTGCTTCTTTGTCTTTATACAACTCTAATTTACATCTTGATTCCTCTTTTCCTTCTTCCTTTCCATAGGATTTAAGTTTTTTCCATTTAAACAAAATCTAAACATATTACTAAAAATCAGGACGAACACAGATAATTCACACTTTCAGCTAGGAGCTCTGAATCAGGAATTTATACTAATTTTTCTTCAGGAGTAAAGTAACCTTGACTAGTTAGACATGGTATAATTTCATAGAAGGTTATCTAAGTCTTTAGGCAGAAGAGGTCTGTTTTACATTGGCTAACATAAAATGATGCATAGAGCAAATTAACAAGATGAACATTAAAGATAATTAGAACTGAAGCACATAATTCTAATAACTGCAGTGCTACATATAAAAACAAATAACTGCATTAACCTTAATTCTTACTTTATTACTTGATTTGTCTCTTATTCTCCATTTCATTAAAACTGCAAAGCCTAAATTACTCTTTCTCTTCAGGTTTTATTTTTATTTTCTTGCTATTAAGAAAAGCAGTCCTTTACACTTTATTATGGATTTTTTCTACTGGTCTATTAAAAATACATATAATAAAATATTAAACAACTAAAGTTCTAAGAAAAAATTTATATGTGAATCAACCAACATAGACTGAGACATGGATAATGAAATGTGACAAGCATAGCTCAAAATAATACAGATTATCACAATAACAATCTGAATAAATTAATAGGCTAATTAATAAAATTCATGGATTTTCTGATCATATGGTAATATATTGCCTCTCAGCTATAATTATTTTATTTTTGCAAAAATAAATACTTCAATCAAATGGTTGCTGCAGATTATGAATATATTCCTAAATATTATATTTATTTATTTTTATAAAATTTATTGGCCACCCATTTTACCATACGGTAGCTCTGGGCAGCTTACATATACAGTTAAAACAAAGTTAAAATCAGACATTCAAACCAAGGAGACACAGAGGACGGGGATTCCTTGTTTCTCAATTTATTATAACTTTCTAACTCAAATTCCTATTGATCAAAATAGTCATGGAAAATAATAATACATTTAGAACAATATGATTGAAAAATTGACAGGTTTTACAAGAATCTCTATGTTAATTCTTATATAAGCTACTGAAAATGTTTTTCTCTTTCATTTCTTTCTTAGAAGTGTGCCTATTAATATTTTACATTTTGTTTAAAATGGTCTTTTTAAGTATTGGAAAGCAACATACACTTATTTTCTTTGAAACTGCATTTTTAATCAGTATATGCTCCATTTAAATTAAATCAATAACGTTTTTCATATGTTTCAGGAAGAATAAATAGTTAGAAAATTGTGTCTGATAATTGTTTGAAGTGCTAAAGCCAGGGAACAATTTTCAAGCTGTAGCTTCACTTCAATCAAAATGCCTTCGGGTATCCTCAGGTTATATATTTCTTATCTTACCGTCACGTTTAGTGATTTCCCTGAATCTGAAGGAGATGACAGAATTTTAAAAGCCATCTATCTAAAAATGGAGCACTAAATCTCCTAGAGTAATGTGTAAGCAACCATATATCATCTTTACACAAAGAGCATAGGTTATAAAAATAACTAAAATTTGTATGAACAAAGTTGTTTGAATAACATTTTTATTGAAAGTCAAATGTTATGAAATTTTCTTGCAAGTTTTTTTTAAACATATGATACTAGAAAATAAATTAATATAAAGTAAAAGGGGGCAGATACCCATTTGATGTAGCAGTTAAAGCAGCTTCTAGACTAGAAACTGGGGGACTGTGAGTTTTAGTTCCACATTTTGTACAAAAACTCATAGCTAGAATTCAAAAGGAATTGAAGCTTGGGGTTGTTTTTTAGAAAATGCTGAAATTGATGCAATTATTTAATTATATAGTATTGAATTGTCAATAAATATGCGAACAGCCTCCCTAAAATCTTATTAAAAGGAAGAAATTCCATACTTATCAAACTTTCATTATTATTTTTCCTTCAGAATTATAATGGATTAAAAATCATTGCATTGCTTGTTATCCACCTTCTTCCATGGTGTAAATATAATGCTTGCCTGGCACTTTTCAGAATGATTGTCAGATCTTACATGGGTTTCATATAAACAGAGGTTTACTGTACTTTTAAAACAGAATTAGAAAAACCAACAACAACCCAGGGCTACTTGTTCAGAAGACCAGTACAGAGCAGAAATGTGCATACACAAGGGTCCTTCCAAACCTACTTTCCACCACTCTGAAAAGACTGGTTCTCTGCCATGCATTCCTATTACTCCATGTCACAAGCTTTTTTAGGCCAAGATTCCAAAAGAATGAGTTTGCAAAGAATTTAACAATTCCAGGAAAGGAAGTGGGGTGAAGTGCTGCAATTGTTGGCAATGGTGAACGAATGAGATTAAAATGGAACTTTCTCCCCAAGTTTCTTTTCCAGGGGAATAGTTAAACATCAAAGGATTTCAGAAGAAAGAGGAATCTAGTGAATCTAAGTCTTGGGGTGGGTGGTGGGTATGGGTGGGTGTTAGAGAGGAGAGACAGCATTATGGGTCATTATGAATTGCAAGCTTCCCACTACTTTCAACAAGTTTATTCCCCAAAAAGTATGTATGTACCAGACTGCAGCTTTAGGCATGACCCGCTGAATAGTAATGCAAAATAATTTTGCGGGGAGCCCAGGGTCCAATGTCCCTTGTGTAATTTAACTCCCAGGTAAATACACATATTGGTTCTGCGCCTTTCAGAGAAGAAATGCTCTTTCAGATGACAATATACTTGAAGAAAACATCGCTGGCACATCCCACTCCACCAAAAAGTCATTTGGCCCGTAGAAGGGAAGAAGTGCATAGCTAAAAGTCTATAGAGATTCTCAGTTATCCAGGTCATAGTTGTCCCGAAAGTGGTTGTTCAAGAGGCAACTGGACTTTCTGGTTTGGTTTTGTTTTTAAGATGTTTTTGCTTCTCATCCAAGAAGCTTCTTCAGCTGTTCTTCATCTAAGTCTCGGGTATTTCTTGAATGAGAAGCAAATGTCTTCAAAGAAAAACAAGGAAGTCCAGTTGCCTCTTGAACAAGCACCTTTGGAACAAGCTAGTCACTGGTCAACTGCCAGCAAGGCTGCTTTGAGATATTTCATTCACCTCCACAAAGTGAGGACCTAGGACCGGCAGCTAATTTCTCTCCATTCCTGGGCAGCAACAGGAAGAGAAGGAAGGGTGAGGATTAGTAATTAGGACAACACACTTTTACACTAGCACACTTTTCTGCTGGCTCCTGGGCGATAGGAAAGCATTGGGTGCCTATCTTTGCCCTCAGAAACAGAAGCAATGAATGAGTAGGATCTATTCATGAGGTTTATAGAGGTTCCATTTATCATGATTTGAATAGATCATTCTTAGATTTGCTTATATACCCTCGTGGTATTTTTAGTTTAGCCAAATGTTATTTAATATAACAATGTATTAAGGTAAGTTTCTCTTGAATCCATTTCAGTACTAATTAAAACTGAATTAAAATTAGTTTTTAACAACCTGAAGTCCACAGTTCGATAATGCCTTCATGAGTTATGGCATGGGTCCAGGCAATCTGAGAAACTGGCTCCTACTAGGACTGGCCCACCCCCACCTGGTGCGAGGCCTGGTGCGAGCTCCATCAGCCAAGGAATTCCAGCTGGTGGGATCCAGGAGAAGGGCCTTCTCTGCCGTGGCTCCTGTGCCTCCCACCCTTTTATCCTTTCGCAGGAACCTGAAGACCTGGTTCTGCCAGATGGCTTGGAGCCCTAGTGCAGGGGTCCACAACCACCGGGCCGCGGACCGGTCCCGGTCTGTGGAACATTTCCTACCGGGCCGCCGGTTTGCTGGGCGCCGCCATCTTGTTTGACAAGAAAGTGCTTCTGGGTGAGCTTTTCCGGTTGGAAAGCGGCGTTTGGGTCCTGAAGGAATCCTCGCGCCTTAGTTTCATTGAAGTGGGGGCTTCGAACGAAACTAAGGCGCGAGGATTCTTTCAGCACCCAAGGCAAGGCGAGCTGAGCAACCATCCCGAAGCCACCCCGAAGCGAAGCCCATCGACAAAGGTACAAAGGAGGAGTTGAAGTTGGTGGGGAGAAGCGGGGGACGGCTGGCTGGCCGGTTGGTCGGCTCGCCTTGCCTTGTCATGCGTGCTGATGCCGGTACCGGGCCACAGATCATTTTGTGATGCCGGTACCAGGCCGTGGCACAAAAAAGGTTGGGGACCACTGCCCTAGTGGGCAAACATCAACACCCTATTCTTCCCTCCCTTCCCTTAATTATATCTTGATTGGGATTTCTATGTTTACTCTTTTAAATATACAGTATTTGTTTGCTAGGTTTTTAATACTGGGAGCCACCCAGAGTTATTTGCTACAAGATGGGCAGCAAATACCTTCAATTAATTGATTAATGCAGCAGAAAAGATTGTGCAAGCTTGTCAGTTTTTTGGACGTTATCATCAGCAGAGATGTTACAAAAAGCAGGGGATGGGACAAAAATAAACAGTCTAAAAGTAAAATAAATGAGACAAAAAATGTCTTAAGCATTGTAAAACATTCCAATCTATCAAGAACTTTGTAACAAAGATGTGATGACCTGCCAAATATTACTTTCTTTTTCATCCATTTTATATATAGTTGGAAGCTACATGGTTAGATGATGATTTTGGACTTGTTTTTAAGTTGGCTTGATGCTACATTTGATCTTTTTCAAAAAGTCGAGAAGCTTTTAAATTATTAACTGTCTGTATTTCACCCTTATTATGTCTCAGAATCTGAAGTGCAGTTTTTATAGGTTTGCAATACAAATAATATATACTTACATTTGCACACTATGAATAAAAATGTATGCATTAAGAATTCAATTTTCTCTGAAAAAAATGTTCACAAAAGCAGTCATTAAGAAAATGCATATAAAAATCTGAAAATTAAAACAATACAAACCAGTTTGTATATTAACATTCTTACAAGCTGGAAATGTGGAGAAGGGAAATCAGAAGAGATAGATTCTGGAAAGACTTTAGTGTGGCAGAAACAAAAACAAAAAAAGGATCCAGGAATCAACAGATTCTTTAATTGTCTACAGTCCAAAATGCTATCTCTGCTACTGAATTTTGGCAGCAAAGTTTGCTCTGAAATGCTTTCATAATGGTTTACACATTGTTAAGAAGAGTAGGCCAGGTGTTTCAAATTGTTTCCATTTTTTTCCAGTGTGTCCTGTGACTTAAAATATTGTTGTCAGTACTCTAAATTAGTATTCTGCTTAGCTGTGTAATTCAGAATGCTGCAGACAAATCAAACCTGATGTTGACATTGTTTCTCTAATACTCTATAGCTGTTATTTAGCACATGTAGGAAAAGCAGATGTTTTAAATTCATTTTGTTTAAGCGTTCACGCTTTTTACAAATTGCAAAACACTTCTAGCCATACTATCCTTTCTTTGCCTTCCTGAATGAGAGCAGCTTCCACTTTTATTTATTTATCCAACGGTATCAGTAAATCACCACATACACCAGCCTTCCTGATTACAATACTAGACATAGTTGCTTCCACTCTGTTCCTGTCTCTGCTGCCAATTCCACTGTTCTTTTTAGTACATAGGAGAGAAGAAGAAAGTTCATTATTATAATTATATAAGGTCATTAAAGCTAGTTTGGCCTAGTGGTTAAGGCACAAGGCTAAAAAGGAAGACACTGCAAGTTCAAGTCCCACCTTAGCCATGAAAGCCAGCTGGGTGATCTTGGGACCCTCATTCTCTCTCTCTCAGCCCAACTCACTTCATAGGTTGTAGGGAAAATGTGTAGTGTTTACCACCTTAAGTTATTTGTAACATAATAAAGGTGGGATAACAAACAAATAAATAAATAAACAAATTCCACTATATTCAAATAATACATTTCATATCATTCCCCATCATGCATGCAGTAAGTATGAAGTTTTCTAGTTCCTTGGCTTTGTAGGTTACTGAAGTATTTCTAACACAAGATATTAGTTCTGGTATCTAGAGTAAATTAATACCCATTAGTTATTCTATGCTGAACTGAAGAGTTCAGTATTCCTCTTTTCTCTCTCTTATCATCCCATGAAGAGCATCAGACCACGTATCTCTTTACTAAAAACACTAAAATAGCAAGTCTATAATAAAAAACATTCTGGAACAGGGAACTAGGAAAGTTGTAGAAAGACTGCTGTATCCCTGGTCTGGCCTCCAAATACTAATAACCTTTCAAACAAGGGTGCAAGCATAATGAGTAGATCCTTTCGACATGCTTCCCACATATCAGTCTTGTTATTAAAAGGTGATTTTGCCTTATTATTCTGCCTTATTATTACTTACCCGGATAAACAAAGAATCTAATGCAGAGATCAGGTTGCAATTATAGTACCACAGATATTATTTTCAAATAGCAGTAAACTTAGTGCAGAAACGACTTGTAATCAAAATATTAAAAACTAGATTAAACAGGGGAGTTCAGTTAGATATTATTATGAATATATACACTGAAGTCTGCCACATCACAATTCATTTGATGTACATCTAACTTCAGAAACAGTATACATTCAATTGGTGTTTTGTTCCTATTGTGTCTGGTCCACTGACACTTTTACCTCACTTTCAAAGCAATTGCACTTAGACTTATATACTGCTTCATAGTGCTTTACAGCACTCTCTGGGTGGTTTACAATGTCAGCATATTATTTCCAACAATCAGGGTCCTCATTTTACCAACCTTGGAAGGATGGAATGCGGAGTCAAGGATCAAACTCTTAGCGGTAGCCAGAGTTAACCTGCAATACTGCATTCTAGCCATTTCACCATCATTCAACTGTCATAAGCCTGTAACTTATGTTCTTCCAATCATCACTCATCTTGAATTATTCCACAGCTGAGATTGGTTTTCCGGTATAAGAATTTCAGCCAACTAATGTTCATGTTCCCAAACTTTGTGTCCAAACAGAAAACACACATGAGAAGAATGTGCATAAACCCAAACTGGAAGAGAAAAACAGATGAAAGCAACATTTTTAAGTGGTGCCCCAAAACCTACATATTCAAAAAATTACACGTAGTCCTCCACTTACGACCACAATTGAGCCCAACATTTATGTTGTTAAGTGAGACATTTGTTAAGTGCATTTTGCTCCATTCTACAACCTTTCTTGCCTCCGTTGTTAAGTGAATCATGCAGTTAATAAGTTAATAACCCAGTTATTAAGTGAATCTGCCTTCTCCATTGACTTTGACTGTCAGAAGGTGGCAAAATGACCTTGGGACATGGCAATGTGGCATCTGAATTTTGATCACATGATCATAGGGATGCTGCAAAGGTCGTAACTATGAAAAACAGTCATAAGTCATTTTTTTCAGTCGTAACTTTGAACACTCACTAAATGAACTGATGTAAGTCGAGGACTGCCTGTACAGTGCATGTTACAACTCTTTTGGTTTTGGAAATATGTAATTCAAGTTGTGGGATACCACTTGTCTGCTTCAAGCTACGACTTTCTTTAATCAAGTATTGATGAATAATCTAGTGCCCACTGTAACAAATGTGCCTGGATCTATAAAGGTAGTTCTTATGTAATTATTTCATTTAGGGAACATTTGCAGTTAGCGAAGAAAAAGTAATTTTGTGAGCAATCATCGCAGTTACAACCTTTGTAGGTCTGTAAAGCAAAGAAAAGTTGAAGATTATAAGCACAGTTGTGGTTTCATTTATCGACCGTGTCACTTAACGACTAAGTGACCTGTCATGACTACAGTCATGAAGACTACCTGTAGTTAGCTTTGATATTATTCGTCTTACTAATTTTTAGTAATATTTTATTAATTTTCTCATTTGGGGGTTGTTTTAACACAGCTGCTACAATACCTGGGTCAGTTTAATGTGGGAACGGATGCAACCAAAAGTAAGAGCATTTTAATATCAATCCTATGATCAATAAATACAAATTATTATCCAATAAATAAATACTTGTACTAGATTGAATATAATTTTGTTTTTAATTTGCCATGTAGTAGCTTTGGCAAACTATTCCAGATTTCATAGCCCTAAGAATCATAATTAGAAATAGTTATTTCCGATTGTTCCAATCTGATTAAGTAAAATTGTTAGACTGTGGAAAATGGAGCCAACTGAACTGCAGCCAGAGTACAGAAGTATATTTCACTGAACCTCATATGCACATATAGAAAGGCTGACTTTCCTGTTTTACAACAAATATACTTCCTGGAAAGGAGAGAATCCTTGCTACATTGTTTGAACATATGTTTAGAAGCATGCTATACTTCCTGTGGCCCTATTATGGGATGCCCTATATGGGTGAAGGAATTGAAGGGTCAGTGACCCTTCCCGTTTATTTCCCATCCCAAATTGACACAGGGTTGGTCATTTCAGCTATGGAGACTCAGCCAAACTAAGGCAGCTACAGTTGTTTCATAAATGGTATCCTTACTAAGAACAGAACTGCAGTCTAACCATTATGTTAAGACATATCCTGATTAAATAAGGAAAGAAACAAGATGTCTCAAGATAAGAAGCTTTAGCACATCAGCCCATTTAAAAACAAGAACTGGGGGCGGGGTACTGGGGGGGTTGCGGGGGGGGGGAAATCATTTAAAGGAAATTACTAATGCAGAAAGTATCCACATGTAGTACAAATGAACAGAATTATTGAAGCAATAAATTTGAGAGCACTGAATGTGCCAAAATACCAAAATACTGAGCCAAATACTGGCCAAAATACTGAGAATACAAACTATGATCAACAAATATGCGTTCATAAAAGAAAGTGAAGGAAAAGAATTCAGATAATCAACGCTGCACTATAAGCAGGATAATATTGACCTAATTTACAGGATGCTGGTGAAGACTGTAATTCTGTAAAGAATGGAAAGTGTGTGTGTGTGTGTGTGTGTGTGTGTGTGTGTATATATATGTTTTCTGAGGTTCTCGGGTATTTGTATGTGGATCTTTGGTTGTTCGGGTTTTCTCCCGCGTAAGATTCGAAGTATCTAGGCAACGTTTCGATGAAGTCTCATTCATCATCTTCAGGCTTCTGTCTCCGGCTCTGTGCTTCTCAGAGTGATGAGAAGCACAGAGCCGGAGACAGAAGCCTGAAGATGATGAATGAGACTTCATCGAAACGTTGCCTAGATACTTCGAATCTTACACGGGAGAAAACCCGAACAACCAAAGATCCATAGATAGATAGATAGATAGATAGATAGATAGATAGATAGATATTTGTTTTCTTAAGTTTTCGCCGGTACTTACATGAATGGTATTCAGCTTTGTTCGGGTATTTTCCCATGTCATTATAGTTGTGCTTTTAAAGTTGTAGCAAATATACCATTCATATGTATGTATGTATGTATGTATACGTATATATGTATATGTATGGATGTATATATGTATATATACTGAATAATAGCAACTGAGGAAGAAAGGATGATGAAAATAGAATTTATAATCACTCTTCTTATCATTGCAGCGTGATTCACTAGTCATCCAGGATCATCATTCCTCCACCAAGGATTACTTTAAAACTTCCCAAGGATGCCTATAGCCCTGATATTTTGATACCCTTCCACCCAAGTACCAAGCAATGCTTAGCTTTAAAGGCCAAATAAATTTAACCAGCTGCTGCCACCTGCTGAAACACCACAAAAGAAGCCTTTATACAAAGGTTCCAGCACTTCAATAAATGTGAAGGATTTTTAACCATTAAACAGAATTTAAAAGATCCTCCCATACTGCATAAATTTTAAATGATTATTATTTACTTTCTTTAGAAGTCATTCACCCAGTTAGAAGTGCAAAGTTCATAAATGTTGACAAAAGGTCCTTTAAAAATATTTTATTAGAATTTTAGAATACAACAGAAGCAATCAGTGAAAAGAATAAAAAATAGGAAATAATTTAAAAAGTAAAAAGAAAGAATTTTGATTTCTTCCCTTCTCTCCCCTCACTCCTTAACCCTTTTTAACCCCCAAACACATAAATCACCAGTTTAGTCTTTTCTTCTTTCAATAAAAAGTCTATATAAAGCTTCTAATCTTTTTAAAAGATCTTTATCATTTTTCCCTGACCAAAGTCTTCAATTTAGCCATTTCCACAAGTTCCATCAATCTTATAATCTAATCTACTTTTGTGGATATTTCATTATTCTTCCATCTTTGTGCATACAATAATAAACATATCTATCAATGTCCTTGATCACTGATCATTTTATTTTAGTCTAAATGAAATGGAATTAGTGATCAAGGTTATTCATTCTTTATTTTATGATCTATGAATAGATAACCCTAATAATATAATATCAGAACAAAACAATATCCAGCACATCTTCATATTATATTCAAATTTATAGGGAATTTTGTAGTTATTTATTATTCATTCGATTTTTTTTCCTGCCTTTATTACTTTTAAAAATAACTCAAGGCAGCAAACATACATAATACTCCTTCCTCCTCCTATTTTTGTAATCATGTACTTTGTTATATCCATATTCGCTCGTACTTGATGAACAGAACTAAGCCTGTTAACTAGAGGCAGGCTCTTAAGGTCCAAAAGGACAAATAACATTTATTAGGAAATAACATGCTCTAATAGAAACCCTGTGTCTCTGACCTGTTCCATCTGCATGCTAAGGAAAAGGAAATTCTCTGTGCTTCGCTAGCAAGTAGGTGAAGGAAACAGTTTAATACCAGAAGGTTGTTCATCCAGGTGTAAACCAAAGCAGTTTAGCGTTAGACATTTAAATGACCTCAAGACAGATGATCAGTCAAAAGAACCTTGGTTAAAGCATACAGTGGACTGAATCTCTACTTCAGAAGAAGATAAAGAAACACGGGTGGATTTCAAGAGCCAAAAAAAGCAGGAAGACTAATTCATCTAACAAAAGTAAAATGAAGGTTCTCTAGGAGATCCCCAAGGTAGCAACCAAAACTGAGCCGAAGATTCTGTTGCTAAGTAAGACATTTTTAAAGTGAATTTGGACTCATTTTATGACCTTTCTTGCCACTGTTGTTAAATGAATCGCTGCAGTTCTTAAGTTAATAACACGGTTGTTAAGAGAACCTGGCTTCCCCATTGACTCAGAAGGTCACAAAAGGTGATCCCTTGAAGCTGGGACATTGCAATCGTCATAAATATGAGACAGTTGCTAAGTGTCTGAATTTTGATCGCATGTCTATGGGGATGCAGCAACGGTTATAAGTGCGAAAGAGAGCCATAGCTCACTTTTTTCAGTGCCATGATAACTTTGAACAGTCACTAAACAAACTGTACATCAAAGATTATCTGTACTTCACAGAATTCCAAGGATCACTTGCAAGCGATACATGTAATAGCAACAATCAGAAATATAGGTTAGCATTTCCAGAGAAGGAAACAGTAGATTATATGAGAAAAACAAATTTAGAGGGAAAAATTGCTTATTCCTAATGGATGTTCAAACTCACTTTCTAAATCAGTAGTTATTCTAGTGCTGAGTCATTTTCATATGTAAAAGAGGAATGAGTGATGCTGTTATGAACTAAACATCCCATTGAGTCCTTTGTTTGTTTTTGCTTCTACGTTTAAAAAGACAAATACCAACAGAAAAACTAAACAAAAATGACATTTAAGAAAAAGGTATTGCTTAAAGCATGGCTAATGCTGATATTTCATTGCCACAAGAAAAATAAATAAATTTATCCTGTATAATCTTCTATAGATAGGCTTCCTTGTGTTTTTAATTATATGTACTATAAGGTGTGATTTGGAAATAACTAAAAGCTGTAAAATTTGTCAACAAAAAGCTTCATCAGAGAAAAAGATCTGTAACTGGCTTTATTAAACTTTTTTCAAAATCAAGCGTGTGTGTATGTATACAGTGTGTGGTATGTGTGTGTGCATGTGTGCATGTATGTATATGTATATGTATCAGTGATGGGATTCAAATTTTTTTACTACCGGTTTTGTGGGTGTGGCAGGGGAAGGATAATGTAAAATCTCCCATCAGATGCGGTATTTGCTGGTTCTCTGAACTACTCAAAATTTCTACTACCGGTTCTCCAGAACTGGTCAGAACCTACTGAATACCACCTCTGATATGTATGTATACCTTTGACATATTCCTCATAAAAAGCCCTGAACTAGCTCAAACTACGACACAGCAAAATATCAACTTGCAGCATTGCAGTGAAAAATGAAGAACGCACAACTAAAGATAACATACTCTTTATGAATATATACAGTACATTTAGAAGAATAGTTTTGAGCTATGTATGAGTGTGGTCATAAAATGGAACATGCAGTTGTATAAGGTGAAAAAAACACTAAAAAATTATACTAGTTTGGGAAGTAAATTAACAAACAATCTTGCATGACTAAATTTATCAACTCAATGATAATAAACTCCAAGGCTAAATGCTTTACAGATGTGGAGCTAATATACAGCAGAAGAAAAAATAAATTATTGCAAAAAGGGAAATAAATTTAGAGTAAAAAAAGTTAAAGCCCAAATGGCACCAAATTAGTAGTAGATTTATAGTAGTGATAAATATTTACAAGTTGAAGAATGTGGAATTCTTTTGAATTTTTTTATTCAGAGCCACTTACATACATTATCATAAAATTAAATGGATATGCATTTTCATCACATTGCAACTTTCACCTCAACAAATCAATGAATGTGTGATAGTATGGTATAGAATAGAAATACTATATAATCAAAGTAGTTTTAAAAGACTCTGATTTTATGCTTAGGCAGGAAGCTTATTACTAATTCAGATTTCCTTTTAAAAACTATACAATAGCTCTAAATACAAACCTTGAACCATTACAGAAAGAAGTATAGGAATCAACTGTCTTAGACCTGTAGGATTTGATCTGGAATTCATCATTTTTTCTAATGATGGTTGTCCTAGTCAGTAAACTCAGAATATATCAGGTATTTATTTTACCAGTGATAAAAATAACTAATGTTGTATTTCGATATTTTGTAATACTTCAATCATCTTGATACATTGTGACAAGTAAGATGAAGTCGACCTCTAATCATTTAGTGCCATACTATTAATCTAACATTAAAGTGGGAAGTACTACATTCACTACAGTACTGTTTTTTTTAATATAAATCAAATCAAAATGTAAAAAAAACCAAAGAACTAAAATTGTAGAGTTCTCATTCCTAGGAACATGAATTATTAGTCAGACTGGCATGCATGGAGAATATTTTAAACAAAGTTCCCTTTTACACATCAAGAAGGCAGAGCAGCTGCTTAATCGTCTCAGTTGGATTCAACTGCCATTTCACTTCATTAATTTATGTGAACCTCACTTAGACCATCCCAAAATGTACAATTGCAAAAATCTGTTCATACAAATCAAGGTTGAGAAATTCCCTCTTGACACTCAAACACTAGAAAATGGCCATATCTAACAGCAATTTTCCTTAATTCTGTTGTGTGTATCAACTACCATTTCAAGAAAAGTTGAAACAAGAGTTATTTTCCCTCCAGTGTTCCAACTGGGTCAATTCATTATAGGTTGTGGAAGGTATAGATGAATGTACCATCTAATACAATCTTAAATAGATGCCTATATTTTAATTAATAGTAATGTTATTTTTCAGGGGCAATGATAACCATCAAGAACAAAGTGGGCCTACTTTTTCCCCATTTCCCAATCATTTATCATACAAGGATATATACAGTATCTTTCTGCAACATATAACATATAATCAGTCTGTAATATCTTGAAAATGGCTCACGCATATATATATATCAATACATATATCAGATACATTTATCTCATCATAAAATTGCTGTTTGAAAATTCTAATTTCTGTTTAAATATCCATGAAAGAATATTTATTATCACAACTGTCTTAATGACTTATCATTGGATAATTTTTTTTCAATTATATAAAAAGTTGAAATCATTTGAAACATTACGTTCCATTCACTAAAGCCTCTTCTCTGAGGGAAAATAAAGCGGAAGTAAACAGCCAGTATCTTCGTAAAATATTTGCTCCCAGGAATTCCATAAACTTTTTATCACCAATTTCTGCAGCTGGCAAAATGTCACACCATGTAATCTGATTAACCAAAACCTCATTCTTTGCAGCAAGTACTTGACACCAATCAATCTGTCAGCTGAATTATCCATCTATTGAAAAAAGCATTTCCTTTTAATTTTGTTCATTTAATATTTTGCTTGAGCAACTGTTTAAAATATTCTAGGAGTAGATTCCTTTAACTTGATTACTTGCAAAATAAATGGTGAAAATAGGAAAACAGTTTAAAAGTTTAATGTTGAAGGGTACTGTTAAACTGAAATTCTGTACTTACCTGGAAATAAGCACTCAATGGGATTTCCTACCAAACAGAAATAACTGTTCTGTACAGATTTGGTCTTTTTCATATGCCAACAACCTTTTGAAAATAGTGTTTATGCAATTATAGTACCATGAATAGGATTATAAGTTAGCAAAAGTATATTATTATTGGCTTCATTTATTCTACCAGTTCAATTAATATAAAACAGTTATGAGACACAGTTTAAATTTGTTAGAATATTCTGCATTAAATGGCTGTGTATAAAAGGGTATACATTTAATAATATGCTTAAATCTACATTCCAAACCATTAAAGACAAGTGAAATTAATGTATTTTACTTCCAAGAAAACATTGTTTACAATTATGAGGCAAGCAATCTGCCAAAATGAATCCATTATATTTGAATAAGGAATATAATTTTTCCTATTGGCATCTAACCATGGTAATCGTTATTGTTTCTGCCATATCCTATATTATTGCCTTCGTCTCATAAGCAGTCCAAGACAAGTATATTAAACTGATATCCCCCCCCTCCATTAAAACACTATCCAAGGGTAATGTCATGGTATAGTATAAATCAGTTAGGTTTTGTCCCTAATTATCTTGGGCGGAAGTGACTTAACAAAGGCAGGAAAATGGATTGGGATCAGCAATGGAGACATCAGATTTCACATCTGTCTAGTATGAATTCACAATATCCCCAAATTTCACAGAATAACTCAAGGATGGAGAGCACAAGAACCCAAGAACTTGTGGAGCTAGCCTTCAATAACCCCTAGGAGAGGAACAGACCATATAGTCCAATGAATATTTATTGAAAGGTCAGTATGTTGAATATGACTTCCTCCCAAGTAATGTCTATGATCCTACACAAACGCCAATTCTTCCAAATATATTTCATGTTCACATGTACATTTTAGCACTGTATCCTTAAATTAATTACGCCAGTAATTACATAGGTTTTATGATGTTGGCTGGAGTATTTCAGAAGAGTTCCATTCAAAATGAAGTTGGCACATTTATACCTTAATGAGAAAGAGATTCCCAGAAGAATAGTAAGAATAGAGCAAGCCAGAGTTTAAGTAACAGAACACAGAACACATCTGTATTTTCCAAGCACAAGCTCCACAGATGTTGTAAATTACTCTCTTTTTTCAGTTGTCTCTCTGAAAAGTGTCAAGTTTAAGAATAAAGTTCAGTAAAGACTGGAAATTTTCACAGCAAGAGTTGTCAACAATTATACTCAACAGCACTGGACTTGTTGGATGAATGAATCATTTAGAGAGAAAAAATGATACAATCAATTACATTCAACACTGTTTTAAATAAACTATGCATCAGGCTGTAAGAATAAAGTTTATACAATATAAACCAGACTGCTCTGCACTTTAAATTTAAACACTCAAGCTTATTTATTATTGTTAATCAGATCAGTCTGCTAATCTATAGTCCATGTATAATGGCATTTGCATATTATTCCTATTGGTTTCAATTATGACATCTAAGTAAATTTGCATGCAAACAGACCTATCAATTTTACTTTATGTAACAGGAACTGACTCAAAATACATTCTCAACATTGCATTAGATTGGAGGCAGGGAATGGAGATTTTTGTAATTCTGTACGGTTAAAATTGGCATCTAGTGTATGAATAGATCTTATTTCTCAAATCCAACTAAACCTTTACTATTCGGTGTATTTGTGGCTGTTATTTTTATGGTCTGAAATTATTCTGTTGGATATAAAGATGTTTCAATTGATATAAGGTATAGCATGGGAATATTATTTGCAAACCACTGGTTTTCAAATAATACCAGTATACATTACTCCCCCTCAAAACAAATAAAATGCTAGCAAAAGTTTCCAAAGAAAGAAAATTCAGGTTTCTATTGTACAAGCTAAATAGGGGGAGGAAATAGCTGCATTCAAGAATCAGACCCTTATCCTTCCAAGATGATTTCTATTTATCAAAGATAATATCAGAATATAATCTATTCGCGCCTTCTTTCACATCAAAAAAATCCCCAAAGTATTGTTTCCTGTCACACTCCTTTTTGCAGGAGGAAAAAGGGGTGGGCTTTCCAAGAATACACAAAATATCTATCTGTTGGGCATCCCCAACCCTAGGTGAGTTTGTCTTTCCTCAACTGAAAAGTTAACATTTTGAGGAATCAAACTTTTAAACTGGGTTCCTTCAACTAGCCTTTACACTTTTTGGAGAAAAAGAACCCTACAACTCTTTCAGCCCTTCCTTCTGTCCAAACCCATTCCGTTTCCAGAAAGAGCTAATTTCCTTTAACAATGTACATTGCTCGGTTTGAGAAACGCAATCACCAATAGATTACGCCCCTTTCCTCGGTTCAGGGGTCTGCAGCCAGGTCCTTGACAGAGGGATTTCCTGCCCATAATCCCCCACCCCACCCCACCCGCCTCTCAATAAGTCCAGCAAAAGGCGGTGTAATGGCATCAGCAGCCTTGTAAGCCCTCCGTCTCGGAACTGGGTTTCTCTGAAACCAATACAACTTCATCCACAGATTCCAGAAAATTCAGATCCCACTCGCAGCTCTTTCTAGAGCCAGAATCTACCTGGGCTCCATCGGAGACCCCGAAAAACCGTGAGAAGAGGCTTCTGACCATGCACAAAGCGCCGCCCCCGCCCTGTAATATTTTCTAGGGACCCGATCGTCGTCTCCAGACAAAATTAAGCGCTTCACACAAACAAACAAACAAACACACACACACACACACACACACTCCTTTTTTGTTTTTTACTCACAAGGAGACGGTGCGGTTGGGCAGCAAGGAGGGGTGCAAAGTTTCCGCCAAGTCGCCTCCGCTGCAGACAACTTTGATGCGGAGCGTTTGCCGGCCGGGTCCCTTGGAGCGCTCGGCGGTGCAGAGACAGCTGTCAACCACCAGGTCCGGGCAATTCCTGTTGGCTTTGGAAAGCCCCACCGCAGCGGCCGCCACCAAGCAGAGGGAGTAGTAGCACAGCCCGTGCATGGCGAGGGGGCGGCGGCGGCGGCGGTGCCGGCGCCTCGGTTCTCTTGCGTTTTGGGCGGCTCGAAGTAAGAGGAGGCGGCGGCGGCGGCAGCGGCGGCGCTCATGGCATAGTCGGCGCGCACACGGCAGCCCTCTGGCAGCGAAAGGTGGTCGCCGTCCAGCCTTCACGCCTCTTCCTCCACCTCCTCCTCCTCCGCAGTGGGCCAGAGACGGGAGGCGCTCCCTCTACTCTCGGCACCGCCGCTTCCCGCCGCCCAATCTCTCTGGGCGGACCACACGGAGAGAGAGAGAGAGAGAGAGAGAGCTGCATCGGATGAAATGCCTCCCACCTTTCGGCCGTTGGAGGAATTAGATTTCTCAATATTTTTTTCCCCACCTCAAGGGGTGTTTCTCGGGGGCGGGCGCGTCCTGAATCAGAAACAGAGCTGGAAGGGACCTTGGAGGTCTTCTCGTCCAGCCCCCCCCCCCTCCCCGCTCGAGCAGGAGACCCTACCCCATTTTTCGAACAAGGGGCTGTGCAAATCTCCTCCCCATCACCTCCTCCCTCCCCTTCAGGAGTCAGCAGCCGTGTCTGGAGGGTTCAACCGCGCGCCTTCCCCAGTTTTTTGTGGGGGGCACCACTGTCTCTCTCTCTCTCACACACACACACAGAGAGAGAGAGAGAGAGAGAGAGCTTTCCTGCTAAGGGATGAGCCCCCTTCAGTGTTTCTGTGGAAGGGAAGTCAGAAAGCCAGTGCTCAGAAATCACCCCTCATTCCTTTCACACATGGGTGTGACAATAAACCAGGGTTGGCTGCCAGGTGGGCCCAAGTCTGGATGAAATAGGCTTCCTCTCCACTGTGGTTCTGACTCCCTCAGATCCAGCTATGCTATGGATACATAGAGGGGAGCCTTCTGCACAGGTCAGGCTCCTCATAAGACCCTCACTTTTAATTGCCTGAGGGAGATTGTATAGATTGGACTAACTTCCTGCGATAATAAACTCCCCTTAGTTTCTTCATTTGACCAATGTCCTTAAATGGACATGGTGCTTTTTCAGGAGGCAACTGGACTTTCTTCATTTTTTTTTCTTTTGAAGATGTTTTCGCTTCTCATCCAAGAAGCTTCTTTATATTAAATTTATATTAGGAAGGAAGAAATCCTTTCGTTCCCCATTATCCTCTCAGAGCTGAAGAAGCTTCTTGGATGAGAAGCGAAACGTCTTCAAAAGAA
The DNA here is from genome assembly GCF_049901715.1 of Pseudonaja textilis. NCBI lineage: Eukaryota > Metazoa > Chordata > Lepidosauria > Squamata > Elapidae > Pseudonaja > Pseudonaja textilis. The sequence goes on from NC_141993.1 coordinate 28,693,890, forward strand.
AAAAAAACAAGAAAGTCCAGTTGCCTCTAAAAAAGCACCTTTAGGACAACCTGGATGACTGAGAATCTCTACAGACTTTATACATGAAATAGGAAACTTATCAGTGACACACAAGGACAGTTCACCTTTGGATAATTGTGAATGGGATGCAATGTGGAAGAAAAGTACAGGTAGTCCTCGACTTACGACTGCAACTGAGCCCAACATTTCTTGTTGCTAAGTGAAACATGTTCAGTGAGTTTTGCCCCACTTTACGACATTTCTTGCCACAGTTGTTAAGTGAGTCCCTTCAGTTGTTGAGATATTAACACAGTTGTTAAATGAATTTGGCTTTGCTTCTCGGAAGGTCACAAAAGTTGATCACATGACTCCAGAACACTGCAACTGTCATAAATACATGCCAGTTGCCAAGCATCTGAATTCTGATTAGGTGACCATGGGGATGCTGCTACAGTTGTAACTGTGAAAGGCGGTCATGTCATGCCCCTGATAGAGACTGACTCTGAAAGAGAAGAGGAATAGCCAACAGGGAGTGGGAGTGTGGCTCCAGAGGTGGAGGAGGAGGCTGGGGAAGGGCAGAGGCCGGCTGAGCAGTCAGAGGAGGACCCAGGCCCATCCCCTATTCATCCTAGGGCACGCAGGGAGGAGAGGATAAGGGAAAGACATGGTCTACTCAGGAGGAGAGTTGCAGGTGTGAGATCTGCATAAGAGTATGGACCTGTGTGCTAGCAAACGCTGGAGACAAATTAGTGTTTTATTCCTGGATGAGGTTTATCTTGGTTGGCGTTCTTCCAACAGACCATACCTGGTTATCTTCTTGAAGTTTGTAATTAATTATCCTAGTCTGTCGTGGAACTTTCTTCAGTGTGGTTTGTTTTTGGTATTTTATTGCTTCATTATCTGCTCTTTGAATTTAGACTGTATTTCTTTCATTTAGAATGTTATTTTGGAAAGAGTTTAATCTCCAACTGTGAACAATTGAACAGTGAAGCCAAGTTGAAGGCATTAAAGGACTTTAATTTACATTTTGGTTTTTGTTACATTTGTGGGACACTCTAGGTCATCACAGATCATAAGTCACTTTTCAGTACTGTTCTAAGTTCAAACAGTAACTAAGTGAACTGTTGTAAGTCGAGGACTACTTGTACTGACAGTGTGCATAAGCGTACCAATCATGCCTACCGTCCCTGTCCTATTGTTTCTTTTTATTTTTCTTGTAAGTCTCTATCTCATGTATTCAAAACTATGTTTATTCCTATACCTGTATCTTGTAAGCGATTGACAAATCAAATAAATACTAAAAATACTAATCCTTTAGTGCCATATCCTTTCTAGTCCGGTCATAGGGAGATGAGATCTAAGCTGCAAAATTTCACAAAACTGCCAGCTATCAACAAAGAGATTCGGGAACTCCAGTTATTTGCTTTCCATCTAGAGAAGGTCTAGATTTTTACAGCCAAGATCTTGTATTTCTGTTTATTCAATTACAGCAGTCTTGTTAATTCTACATAGTTTCCTTTTTCCTCCCCCAAATCACATAATCACACTTCTTGTTTATTTCTCAGTTAGCTTAGAAAAAATGGTTTCTAAAACTGCCTACTCAAGAGACTTGATGCAGCATACAAAGAGGAATAAAAACACATCCATACCAATAAAAAGCAGAACAAAAACAATAACTACATTAGGGGTGTACCAAAATTTTAAATCTTGTCACATTCCAACATGTTCAGAATTGTTGTAGCCCGTAATTTCGGTTTACTTAATCTTCGGTAGATAGATAAAAGCACCCATGCCAAGTTTAGTGTCTGCTGGATCCATACCTTAGAATAATGTTCTTTAAAAGTGTGGTCCCAGGACTCCTTGGTTCCCCCAAGAACTTCTCAGAGGTTCTCAATCAAAATTATTTGCTGCCTGTATTGAAAAATACAGCATTACAATATTATATTAAAATTGCATCTTACAATAGTGAGAAGGAGTGGTGGCAGTGAATATGTCAGTTTTAATTATTAATATTGATAAATATAACACACAAGCTAAATGTCCTTTGGGGGTCCTCATAATTTTTAAAAGTGGAAAAGGATCCTGAGTGGGGGAAAAGTTTATGAAATGTTTAGAAAGTTTAGAAAGATAGAAGAACAATATTGCTGGCACTTATATGTGAGAACAAGTCAAAACCTCATATAATAGGGATAGCTCTGGTGATCAGCATCATATTAACTACACATAACTATCCCACCATAAATCATAGCAAATAATAAAAACAAAGAAATTCTTTGCTAATGTACTGCTTCTAAATGACTTTGTCAAAAAAACATTTAAAACAAGATAACAATGTTCTAGTCAGACTACAAGATACCACTCATCCATTACAAATTCATAAAACAAAGTAGAAGTTGACAATGATGACAACAAAAAGTTTTTTTTTAAAGAGACATATTCATGCCCTGTCAGAAGTATTATAACTTGTGCCTGCTTTGCTTTAAAATATTTTTCCCAAATTCCCTTTATGTGTATAAATATATAGCAAATTTGGAGGACAACATGGAGGCCAACAAATTGGAAAAGATCAACCTACATTCCAATACTAACAAAGGAACTTAACAGAGGGTGCAAATTATTGTACGTATAATAGCCTTAACTTCACATGCTAGTAAAATATGGAGCATGCAACATTAGAGCCCTAATGGAAAAAAAGGTACCAGATGTTCAAGTTGGTTTTAGAAAAAGTCAAGGAACATGAGGCATTACTGTTGATGTATGCTGGATAATTGAGAATGCCAAAGAATACCCCCCAAAAAAGTCACTATATGCTTTGTTGATCACAAAAATGCCTTTGATTGCATTGAAGCTGAAAGTGCTCCGAAATTGGGAAACCCAAAGCATCTCAGTATTCTCATGAGAAATATGTACAAATCAGGAAGTAACAGTACACACGGGACAGTGGTGGGATTCAATTTTTTTTTACTACTGGTTCTGTGGGCGTGGCTTGGTGAGCGTGGCAGGGGAAGGATACTGTAAAATCTCCAGTCAGAGGTGGTATTTACCAGTTCTCCGAACTACTCAAAATTTCCACTACTGGTTCTCCAGAACTGGTCAGAACCTGCTGAATACCCAACTCTGATATGGGAGCATATTGAAACAGACTGATCTCAGATTGGCAAAGGTATGTTAGAAGGCTGTATACTCTAAATAAATAAATAAATATCTTATTTATTCAACCTATATGGTGGACATAAATTAAAGAAAGTTGGAAGAAGAAGATAAAATTGGAGGAAGAAACATCAATAACCTGTATTGTGCTGATGACACAACCCTTATGGCAGAAAAAGCAAAGGATCTGCAAGTTCTGGTAATAAATATATATATTAGCATTTGATAAAGCCGCCAGGAAGGCTTTTGAAAAAATATTCAACCACTGTGGTGTTTCTTTTCCTACAAAGATCAGAATCATGTAACCTATGGTATCTATTCCTTCTGAATATCTGTAAAAACAAAAGTTGGTTTTTGAAGAAGCCGGATATGAAGAGTATTAGCACTTTGGAATCTTAGTACTAGTGAAGACTCCTGAAAATTGATTGAACAGCCAAAAAAAAAATGTATTGAAAAGCAAAAAAGCAAAACAAAACAATCCAGAGTTATTATACATCCAGGCTCAAATTATCCTACTTCAGACATTATTATGTGAAGACTCCACTCTCTACAAAAATGTTGGGAAGGTGGAAAGAAAGAGAAGAAAACAGCAGCAAGGTGGATGGATTCAGTTTATAGTGGCAATATTGAAAGACTGAAAGCCCAGGTTAGGAACAGAGAATACAGGTTTTTAAATAATGTGATAATTAATAGCTACATATAACTCAACAGTACAGGGAAATCATAATCACTGAAAAAGCTATTTGAAGGTTTAAAGAAAGGAATATAGAATGAAAAAATGCATCAGAAGAAAGCTGTGGTGTGTGTCAGGTAACTGGGGCAAAGCAGTGTGACATCAGAACTGTTTGATCAGATCCCTTTGCATTTGGGAAGGAAGAATTTTGATGGCCCCTGTGATGCCAAGGAGTGGATTACATTAGCTAATAATTGCTGGAAATTGAGTTAAACAAAGAAATGGAACAAAGGGGAAGAATTGAAAATGGTCCAGATAAAAAAATAAAATAAAATCTCTCAAGAAATTGTATCCTATAACAACAGATGCAATCCAAATTATGGAGTTATTTTTAGATAAAGAAAAAGCAATGGGAATATCCAGTTGCATCATGCATGTTTGCTTCCTCATCTTCCATATTCTGAAAATAAGCTGTCTAGATAACTTTTGTACTGAAATGATATTTCTTGACCAAGTTTGCAAACCTAGGAAGTTAAGCCCCTTGGTTACAAAGTGATTTGCTTTAGACTCTTCATCAGGCAGAGGTTTGAGTTGAAGAAGGAGGCTAGTCTGCTTGCTGGGAAATTTGGTTTGCCTCAATCTAGACACATAACTAAACTGTATACTCTGATGTATGTTACCATGGACGTTATTTGATATTTTTTTGTAGGGGGCTTTTTGCAGAGCTAACATCATACTAATATGCATTATACATTACATTTTCTTAAAGCAAGCAGCAAACAAAAGAAAGAAAAAGATAAAGCTCAAGGGGAACCAAAAGGAGCTTGTCTATCACATAGATAAACGGTGTAAATAGATGGTGCACACTTTACAAATAACCCCTTCTAAAGTGTAATATGAAATGCATTTGAGCTCACACACATTTATGCTAGTTTTGTTTCTCTTGGAGGTAACCCTAGTCCCTTCCCAGCAAATGAAGCAGGGTGTGTTTTCTGTTATTTTAAAAGCAAGCTTTAGAACTTATACAAATAATAAACATGACACTTACTGGTTTTGTTTTTTAACCATTCTAAAGAAATAGTGGTTAAGCGGAAGCAGAGGTGGTATTCAGCAGGTTCTGACCAGTTCTGGAGAACCGGTAGCGGAAATTTTGAGTAGTTCAGAGAACCAGCAAATACCACCTCTGACTGGAGATTTTACAGCATCCTTCCCCTGCCACGCCCACTAAGTCACACCCACAGAACTGGTAGTAAAATAAATTGAATTCCACCACTGAGTGGAAATACATACGTAACTCTTTTTAAAAAAATATGTTACACACACACAGAGAGACAGACAGAGAGAGAGAGAGAGAAAGAGAGAGAGAGAGAATCAATTCGCAGACAACCGCAAGTGGTTCTGTGTAATAACCAAAGATAGCCACGATTAAGTAATCGTTTAACCTGATAAACAAATCTTCATTAGTTTGTCAACTTGCCACACTTTAGGCTTTCAGTTACCTTGGTATGGCCTTTCCAAACTTGGTATTATTGAAATTGTTGGTCCTCTCCTCTCCAGACATTGTTCGTACTGACTGAAATAAGGGAAGTTGTAATCTAGAGGGACTGCAAAGCAACAGTTTAAGGTTGGCAGGAAGTAAGTCAAAAATATTTTATTGTGTGTAGCAGGTACTATTAAAACGAAACAGGCACTGATATATATGGAAGGAAGGAAGGAATATACCCTCTATGGCCAAGGAAGATAATAAAAAAATTCCATTGATCCATTTGAAGTTTTAGTTGTTGGTTGTTGATGTGTGTGTCTGTATTTAACTCTATATAACCGTATAATATATATGTATGGATTTTTGTTAAAGAAGGAGCCAGGGGAAGGACTATCCAGGCAGAAATCATAATTTTGCCACCATTCTATATCAATTAAAGAAATCAAATTAAAATCAGGAAGATTAATATGAATGTTATTTACTTATTTAGTTAGTATAGATTTTTACCTAGGTGCTTTTTTTTTACAATTGCCTATGTATATACTACATCTACATTCACCTAGGTGTATATTACAGGGTATGTAATACAATAGTTTTTATGAGAGATCTATGAAATAACATGTAATACTTTAGATTCTGTTGGTTGTGTTGGTTGTAATCTAGCATAGATATTATTATGTGAAATCAGACATTGGGCCAGTGTAAGCTCTTGATGGACATTCAGAAACAATCAGATGTGGTATTCAGCATGTTCTGAGCAGTTCTGGAGAACCGGAAGCGGAAATTTTGAGTACTTTGGAGAACCGGCAATTACCGCCTCTGACTGGCCCCGCCCCCATCTATTCTCTGCCTCCCGAGTCCCAGCTGATCAGCTGGGTCTTCTTTGGTTGCCCTGCATAGGAGAACGGAGCTCTAAAGCAAGTTAGTGGGGTGGGAATGGAGATTTTACAGTATCCTTCCCCTGCCACGCCCACCAAGCTACGCCCACAGAACCAGTAGTAAAACTTTTTGAATCCCACCACTGGACACAATGTAATGGATATTTTGTCGAGGAACACCACAATCACACTGAGAAATAGAGACAAGGCACCATTTAAACGAAGAGTCCTGTTGTGTACGAATCCTGTTCAGAATTGATCCATGCTGGCCACGAAAGTCAAAACCTGGCATCTTTTGTGTAGGGTCATCTTTGTAATTGCCTGTATCTTAGCATTCAGCAGCCTATTTGGCTTTCCACTGTGTGCTGATGTCAAAGTTGTTAGACAGCTGTTGAGCGAGTGCCAGTGAGGGCTTCCTGGATTTAAGCTTGCCAATTGATAGATGAGGAAGATCAGCATGCAAAGGAAGAAGTAAGTTTCTCATAATTTTGTTGTACTCCTTCACTAAGGCTTCCTGCCTTCATAGAGCTGATGGTGCAGTAGATTACTAACGGTATAGTAGACTATTGTAATAAGTTCTATATATGTCTTCCTGCAATACTGCTGAGTACTGTGATTTAGATGTGTTCTAAAACTAATGCACTAAGTTTAGTCTTCTAAAAACGCAAAGGTCCATGAATTCAAATCCTAACAGAGAGTTTGAACTCACAGAATAACATCTGGCTACCCACATCTGAGGAATTCCAAATACGACAAAACTGGTACCATAGTGTCTCCTGGTGGTCAGTATCTCAAATATATTGTTTAAGTAGGATATTATTCTCAAGTCCACTTTTTTATATTCACTTTTTTAGGGAAGCATGAGGCAAACATCACATGGGGCAAAATCATGGAGTTTGGAAAACATATGCTTCTTTTTTGCACCATAAATTATGAGTCTTATCCGTGCCATATTTACGTCTGACTGTAAGATAAGTATCAATTAGAGAAAACCTCCATTATTGTGTTTCTGTGTCCCATGATCACCATATTTGAAAAACAATGTTTAATTTGTTTGTGCTATCAACCTTTTATTCCTTGGGATAAGCAATATACAATTTGCTGAGATCAGCCACCTTGAAATGAGATGTATTTGACTTCTGTTTTTAATAAAATAAGAGGTGGGGAAGGAGGCAAAGATATGTATTATGCTGTCTGTATTTCACTGTCTAGAATTTTGGGCTTGGAATTATCTTCTTTATAGAATTTTGCAAGGCCTGATGATAACTTAGATTGCCACAAAATTGCTGATTACACTTTCTGAAAATTGCAGTGGTCCCACTTTTAGTTTTTAAACTTAGCAAGGACATTTTTATCTTTCATTCCCCTTCCTTTTTCCCTTTTCAATTCTTTATTTTCATTGTATTTTATACTACAGTATAATGAATTTTAATAAAACATTAAAAAAGAAACATTTTATGAATTCACTTTTCACATTTCCATCACAAAAGAAGAGTCTGAAGTTTCTTGTTTATTATCAGTATAGTTTGTATATTTTAATAAATTATTTTGCTGTCAGTAGGAATTGGTGAAATACGAACTTTAATAAGCAAGATTATTGTTTCCTCATACAAAGATTATAATTTTATCTGTAATACAGGTTTTATAATACTGCATCTATCTGCACTATATAGCAAATAAATTGAAAATATATTGCTTGCAATTACTTACTTACAGTATATTGTAAATTTTATTTGGCCCAATTTTAACCATTCTCTTCATATTTTATAATAAATTTCATTTTTCTACTCCAAAATGAACATTTTTTCAGTCTTATGGCACCAACTGCAATGCAGCTGAATTATTCAATCGTGCCATATAAAAATCCAAGAGATTATCATCTGTGACTCTACCTACAGGTTTTTCGTATGTTAATATTGTTAGTGCATGGGGAAAAAACCTTTTTTTTTTTCAAAGAAAAAAATCCAGGAAGAGGGTGCCTAAACACTTACCATTATAGAGAGCTGTGTGAGATGGAGAGGGAGGGAGGAAAGGAAGGAAGGAAGGAAGGAAGGAAGGAAGGAAGGAAGGAAGGAAGGAAGGAAGGAAGGCATCACAGCTGGAATGCAAATATCAACTAGGTAATGGCAAAGACTAAAAGTTTTTTAAACCTCTTTGCTGTCCAGATTGATACAGTTCAGATATAGTATGCAGTAAGAAGGCTGCACTCAGATAGGCTGAGACCCAAAGTGATCTGTCCTGACTTTAGCCCTATTTTATCTTTAGCAGAGAGAAATTATGTTTGAAGTTCTGATAGAAATTTTCTTTCCATTATTCTATTAAGCCATATTTAGTTCTACTGGATCCAGTCTGATGCAGTGAAGGAACAAAATAGCTTAGACTGCTACTGCCAGTCAACTCTTAGAGGGAATTCAGGTTTTTGGTCATCATCTATAAAGCCTTTAATGTCCCAAGCTTCGTTATCTAAGGCACCAACTTTCTCCAGTGATATATACTGTAGATAGTAATGAAAATGACCTGGGTGTAGATATGCAGGCCCCATTATCAAAATGATGAGGGGAAAAACATAGTCTGCAAGAGGCAGAAAATAGGCAGAAACAGCACACAGAAACGGACCCCCTACCTTACTCATTGCAGTATACGAACCATGAAGAAAGACAGCCCAATCAGACCAGTGGTGGTATCCAGCAGGTTCTGACTAGTTCTGGAGAACTGGTAGCAGAAATTTTGAGTAGTTCAGAGAACCAGCAAATACCACCTCTGACTGGAGATTTTACAGTACCTTCTCCTGCCACACCCACCAAGCCATGTCCACAGAACCGGTAGTAAATTTTTTTGAATCCCACCACTGAATCAGACCTGCAAGATTCTATTATTATAGCCACTCTCAGTTAAAGTAGTTTTAGCCTTCCAGTTGATTTCCTAATCTGATCTTCTGGAAGGGACTAACAATCTGACCATCCACTTAAATTGAACAGAATGAGCCTCCACTAAATCCATACTTGTCCTAATTAATATTTTAACAAAGAGAAAAAAGGCAGTATTAACCATTTTCTGAAATTCTTGTGATTGCAACAATGAACTTATTTTAATCTTACTATCAGTAGTTAGTGTGCTGGGCCACTCCTCTCATCTTACTAAATAAGATGATATTTGAATTTCTCCCAAGGCAGTAGCAGTTCTCAAGAAAGTCTGGGGAAGTTTGTATGTAACTTGTACAATTTTCTTCCTAACATAAATTTATGTGACTATGTTTACTATGACAATTATTTTAGGAATCATTTCAAGAATGGGGAAAGAGCGGAATTCATATGGTAGATGTCTATCAAATTTATTTTGAACCATCACTACTATCTTCCTATAGTCCTTTGTCCTTTGGTTTAGCAATGGCCTAACTAACTTCTCTTACTTCTTTGAAGAATGGATTTGATTTTTAGTCTTAATCATTGTATCTTATATGATTCTTGAAACTACTGTTCTATTATAGAAATATTGGAATGTATCTTTTTTTGTTTTTATTGAATTTTATTATAATATAAAATACAAATAGAAACAAAAGTAATAATAGGGGGGAAAGGATTGGAAAAGTAAAAAAAAGTGCAAGGTACAAGAGGAAGAAAAAAAAGCAGCAATTTCCAACTTTTTTCAGTACAATAGAATACAAAATACAATTACAGCCTCAAGTTTTTGTTTTAGTTATTTAGTAAGTACTAGCCATTTCTATATTAACAAACTCATCTAATAATCAAAACTTAAAATTTCATTTTTCTGCTTCAAGCATGAGGTCCAGAAGTGATTTCCAAGTAAAAATAAAACTAGAGAAATTGGAGCTTTAATTTTTCATCACTTTTTTAATCCATTCTTTCTTCCATTGTGGGAATTGATGGATCTTTTCATTTTTATGAGTATAGAATTCTCACTGTAGTCAACATGTATAATAACAAAGCTCCATTTCCCCCCAAGTTCCTTATCCAATAGTCCTAATATTGGGCTATATTATCAAGGACTGTTTGAGATGATTTCATGTGTTTCAGCTTGTCTATTTCAAACAACATGTTCAACAGATGATATTGGTATACTAGTGTAGTCATCGTTAAAAAGTCTCAGTGACAACAAATACTCCATGACATCATCACACCAACTATACAAATGATGTGATTTGCATCCGGTATAACATTAGAATGCAAATGACATACAGTATATAACTCACATAAGCTATATGGTGACATTAGGGTTATATACAAGGCCAATGTTCTCCTTAAGGCATATACTGCATGAATACAGCTAGCAAGATGATAAGATTCAAGAAAATTAATCCAATAACCCATAACCCTGTAGAACAGTCATAGCAGAAAATATGCTGCTTATAATATGCTGCTCACAAAAACATGCATATTTATATTTCAGGTACTGAAAAGATTAGTGAACTGTTTAACTGTTCTTGTCTTTGCTAGAAGCTTATAATTGAAGAATTATAATTGCCTTGTGTTAAAAAATGCATTTTAACTTTTTACCAATTTTCACACTTATGACCCGCCCCATTTCCATATGGTACTTTTTCATTCTTTCTGATAGGAAAGTTTGTGTATTAATAACTCATTTTCCTTAATGGAAACTTTATGTAATGCTTTATATAAGAATCACAAAATCTTTTGCCCAAAGGGTATGATTTTTTCATGAACGCACAAATAAAAAGTACCATTTGTTCAATAAAGTGGCATGTGAAAACCCTTTCAAGTAGATTGAGATTACTGAAGCGATATTGCTGAAAGCTTTTAAAAATAAGTTTGGTAATTGCAACACCCAGTCCAAACCACTGAAGTGAACATGTTATTCATGAGTCCCATTAATGGGTTTCTGTCTTTTGTTTTTGGGTGAACCACTGTAGCTCAGTTTTACCACTAAAAGATCTACCTAGCTACTATCTACTGTAAGCAACCCTTTCTATAAAATCAGCCAATGGACAGCCAATATCATCATATAATTTCACAAAGGAGAGGACAATATTCTGTTTTTATCTTCAATATATATCTATTATAATGTACTATTTTATTTGAATAGCAGAAAATTGCGTTTTGCAAATCTGAGCTATCTACTTTTCCTATGTTGAAGGGGAAAAAAACCAAGCATTTTCTTTTCCAGTTAAATGAAGAAATTCTAGCATTTCTGAATTTTACCATTCAATCCAAAACATTTGGTTTATACACTAAAATAAACTGTAATGAGATTTGTTGGGTCGTGCATTTTTTGTTCAGTACTGTGATTTTGGATTTGTTACATTGTGTGAATCCAACTGCTCTATTTTTATATAAGCCATAGCTTGTGCTTCAGCATGTTATACAATCTCAGCCTATTAATCAAACCATAGCTTAATGTTACATGAAAGCAGTTCAAATTGTATTTTTTTTTTATTTTGTTTTCTTCAAATGTAACAGATCCATTTTTCTGGGCAAATCACTCTAATATAGTTTCTGTGCAGAATTTGAAAATGCCTCAAATTTGCTACTGCTGTTTATCTAGTTGAGACTAAAATGATGGCATGAATTCTATTATCAGTGGTTCTCTTACAATGTATTAGTTTTATCTCATTTGAAATCACTGTCTTCAACTCCAGAAAATCTGTCTGCTTGAAATGGCTGTAATGAAATGCTGTCATCATACAAAATCTTCTGAAACAGGATCCCCTAAAGCTCGTAAAATATTGTTCATAGAAATTTTGTTCACTAGTTTAGCTTTATTGAAACGTAGCATGTTAAACGTAGCATGTTCCATTCTGTTCTATTCTGTTCTGCCTTGTGAAGTTAGTTTATTTATATTTGTTAAAATCCTGCTGCTAGACCTATTCAAAATAAACTATATGAATTGTTCTGATGGTTTCTGTCCCTGCCCCTTTCCTTCCCAACTTCATGTTAACAGGATGGACCATTATAATTATTATGGGAATATCTATATATGGAAGTGGAAGGAAGACAGAATATAGGTTGTATATAAAATAAATCTTTTCCAAGATGTAGGAATGGTGTTAATGTACTGAAATCACGCTATTTTTTTCAAGTGTTTATAATATTTTAAGTTGTAGAACAGCTAAAAGATAAAGCACACTACACATATGTAGCCTACAAAATTGTAGCAGACATGTTTATTTGGATGTAACTTAACAAGACCAAGAAATAAGACCACCTGGAAATGATTGACTTGGATCTTCTAAAAACAGGACATTTTAATGTAAAAGTAACCCAGATAGTTAATTTTACCACTTCGTTCCTTTCTACAGTAAAGAATTGTGGAAAAAGCATGAACTGGAATGATACCACCTTTTATAGCAATATCTGTTTTCTTCTGTTATATTGCCAACACACTTATCAAATTATTGGATTGGGCCTAGAGTAGTGGTGGGATTCCATTTTTTTTACTACCGGTTCTGTGGCTTGGTGGGTGTGGCAGGGGAAGGATACTGAAAAATCTCCAGTCAGAGGTGGTATTGGCTGGTTCTCTAAACTACTCAAAATTTCCGTTACCGGTTCTCCAGAACTGATCAGAACCTGCTGAATACCACCTCAGGCCTAGAGGTGCCAGGAGAATAGGCAAGAGCTACAATACTGTGCTCTATAAAAATAATTGCATTGATAATACAAGGAGAGTACTGAACAAAAATTAATAGGCTACATGACAAACTACAAAGTCTTTAGATGGCTGAAATCTATAAACTCATGGTATAGCAATGAATCTTATACCTTATACCTGCTCTAAATATCATTATTTCAACCATTATACATTTTTCACCACCCCTGTCCAAAATAAGTCAGTTTGTGTCTTTGGAAATGGAACAGCATATATGCCAAGGCAATTATTATATAAATTTAAAGATAACATTTAACAATTATTTGATTGTATCTGCAGGCAGCCACAACAACAGCATTATTTGGATGACTTTGGAAACATCCCTTATGTGCCTTGTAAAATTATGCCATTTTACTGTTATTTGCCTTAAATTTGTATTAGTAAATATGGTTTTTCCTTTCCATTGGCTCATTCCAGCCTACAGATGATTTCCAGTGCAGAAATAATCACAGAAGATCATTACATGGAGAAAGTGTGTTTGCATATTTTAATAGAGTTAAGGAGGGGCAGTTGTGAATCCAATCAGAATGGGTTAGCTATAGAGTGTTTTCCATTTCCTCACTTCTTGCTATCAGCCTTTTATTACCAGTTCTGTGAGTGTGCTTGGTGGGCATGGAAGGGGAAGGCTACTGCAAAATCCCATTCCTTCCCCACCCCACTAACCTGCTTTCCAGCTCCATTCTCCTGTGTAGAGCAACAAAAGAAGACCCAGCCAATCATCTGGGATTCGGGAGGCAGAGAATAGATGTGGGTGGGGCCAGTCAGAGGTGGTATTTGCTGGTTCTCCGAACTACTCCAAATTTCCACTATCGGTTCTCCAGAACTGGTCAGAATCTGCTGAATACCACCTCTGCCATCAGCCATATTCATGAAAACAGTAAAGAGAGAATAAATAGAAAGTCAACCTTTTTGCCAAGTGCTAGTATTTAGGTAAGAGTAGCCCTTAACTTTAAATAGAGCTGGCCTAAGTGAAACCGCTCTCTAATCTTTGTATTTGCCATAACAGCAAAACAGAGTCAAAGAAGTGGTTAATTCTGCACGTCTTTCCATGATGCCAATCAGGCCATTTTCTGTTGTACTGAAAGCATGCAGGTATCTTTGTTTTATTTTAACTTCTTTAACAAGTGACTAGGCCCATCAGCTCAAGTCTTCAACCAATGTTGCAGGTACCTTTCTGATTCTGCCATCTTTCTTCTTATGATATGCTGAATAGTGTTGAAATGGTTAATATGTAAGGGCCCAAGATGTGAAGGTGCTAGAGGAAGGTTGCTAAACCAATCTCTTGGATCCTTGATTGCCCTGTGAATTTGATGTGATACAATAAAGCAGCATTTTGCAATATCAATGCATAGCTTTTCCAAGTACGTAGAAAAATTCTTCAATTTATTTATAGGAAGGTGGGGAAAGATAAGGATATCCTCTGAATTATTATCGTTCACAACCATGACAGAGTTTCCTGATTCCAACTGTGTAGCTAGAAAACAGGAAAACAGCAAAAGTGGTTTTATTTTTAAGAATCCCTCCAGCTGCCATATGGACATGCTAAGGTTATTGCTATTGTTTCCATGAAAATGCTTTAAGTATATACACTCATACTTTCAAAATCTTAAAGCTACCCAGTGAAATTATAGACACAAGTCCAAAAGTTCTCACACTTTTTGAACATTTTACTGAGACACTAAACAATATGTTATCTAGATTAGGATTACAATTCTGGACTGAAAAAAAACTACATTACCACTAGATGGCAGCCAAGAGATGCAGAAACATTCTAGCACTTTGCTGCCATCTAGCCTTAGTTCTGAGCTCTTGAATTCTGAGCTCCTGAGCCCTCAAACCCCTCCACTTCCATCTTCTTCCTTCCTCCTGCTTTTTCTAATTCCAGTAAGGCAAAATCCACTGGGTAAACTGAAATAAAGCAGGAATGAATAGGAGGTAATGTGCCACCAGAAGGCAAAAAAAGATTAGCACTTCAGACTTGAACTTTTGGTATTTAACGCCTGAGAACTTGTCAAAAATGTATAAAAGAGTTTTAAATGTATGTTGGAAATGCAATGGCAAAGAGGACTGGTGGACGTGATAAAACAAAGAAATATTGGTTTTCATTTTAATAGCGAAAATTCTTAAAATAAACATAAAATTGAAACCAAAAGCTTTCCTTTTAGGTGTGTCCCACCCCTCCCCCGGTCCCATTCATATTAGATGTGCCATTTAAGACACGTCTGGGCTGAAAGGATTAGCTGGTGACATCACTGTTGCCCAGGGTGATGCCCGTAGGGGCTTCCTTCATGTCACCGTCGAAGAGCTGGCGCTTGTGTTGGGAGCTTATCCTGCCATGCAGCAGCACTCGGGTATTGAACGCGAGCTTGCTAACCTCCAATCCAGCATCCTAACCATGTGAGCTACTGCACTCCATCTTTTTAGGTTTGATGGGCAAAAAACTTTAAAGAAAAATTAGAACTTTGTGATCATATATGTAGACACTGGAAAGAATCTTATATGCACAAAGACAGAAAGACACATTAATTTCCACTACAGAAGAATGGATGTTAAAGATGATGGAGTTAACCAAGATGGTGAAGCTGATTGTTTTAATCTTAGACAAGAAATTATCAAGTTTCTGTTTGGAGAGAGAGAGACCTGATGCATCAGTATACATAAAGAAAAGGTACATTCATTAAGAATCAAGAATCATAATGTACAACACTTAATGATAGTCATAGGGTACAATCAACAATCAAATCATACTAGGAAACAGTCAATATAAATCCTAAGGATACAAGCAACAAAGCTACAGTCCTACAATCACAAGTGGGAGGGGAGGGGTGATAAGGAGTGATGAGAAGGTTAACAGTAATAGTAGTGTACACTTTGTAAATAGTTGAACAGTGTTGAGGGAATTATTTGTTTAGCAGAGTGATGGCTTTAGGGAAAAAAACTGTTCTTGTGTCTAGTTGTTCTATGTGCAGTGCTCTATAGCGTCGTTTTGAGGGAAGGAGTTGAAACAGTTTATGTCCGGGATGTGAGGGGTCTGTAAATATTTTCACAGCCCTCTTCTTGACTCGTGCAGTATACAGGTCCTCAATTGAAGGCAGGTGAGTAGTAATTGTTTTTTTCTGCAGTCCTAATTACTCTCTGAAGTCTTCGTCTGTCCTGTTGGGTTGCAGAACCAAACCAGACATTTATAGCGGTGGAGATGATAGACTCAATAATTCCTCTGTAGAACTGGATCAGCAGCTCCTTGGGCAGTTTGAGCTTTCTGAGTTGGCGCAGAAAGAACATTCTTTGTTGTGCTTTTTTGATGATGTTTTTGATGTTAGGTGTCCATTTTAGGTCGTGTGATATAGTAGAACCTAGAAATTTGAAGGTCTCTACTGTTGATACTGTGTTGGCTAGTATTGTAAGAGGTGGTAGTATAGGAGGGTTTCTTCTAAAGTCTACCACCATTTCTACGGTTTTGAGTGTGTTCAGTTCCAGATTGTTCCAGTTACACCACGAGGCAAGTTGTATAACTTCCTGTCTATATGCAGATTCATCGTTGTCTCGAATGAGACCAATCACTGTTGTGTCCTCAGCAAACTTCAGTATTTTAACAGAGGGATCGTTTGAGATGCAGTCATTGGTATATAGGGAGAAGAGAAGTTGAGATAGCACACAGCCTTGGGGGGGCCCTGTGCTGATTTTACAGGTATCAGATGTGATTCCACCTAGCTTCACCTGCTGCTTCCTGTCTGTTAGGAAAGAACAGGTGAAGGTTATATTTGCATATAAGCAGTAGATGTTGGCCTTTATTCTTATATGCAGGTTTTGTTAATATTGCATTTTTGAAGGCAACTTTCTTTAGTATATGCATTTGTGTGCATATTTTAATACAAGATTGCCTTAAAGTACTGTGTTTAATTGATCACTATTTTGCAATAGGTATATCAATAAAAAATGCAAACCATATGAGTTCACTTAAGAAGAAGAACCAAACAAATTCTCCCTATCCAACTATAGGTAACCATAGTTTCATGAAAAGTACATGAAAAATATCTTAGGAGGATTATACCAGAATAAACTTTATTTTAGATGTCCCTGGATCCTTTTTGGTTCTTCCGAAAGAAATTTAAATGGAAATGGCAAAGGAGCTTATGCTTCTCTTCATAAAGACTCCTTTTTTAAAGGGGGTATGTGTGTGAAATAATAAAAAATCAATTTCATAAATTACCATGGATACTTGATAGAATCATGCATTCAATTTTACTTAGTAAAAAGAACTAAAGAACGTTTGAAAGATGGAAAGACACCAAGAGCAGAGGTGGTATTCAGCAGGTTCTGACCAGTTCTGGAGAACTGGTCTGGAGAACTGGTAGTGAAAATTTTGAGTAGTTTTGAATCCCACCTCTGACTGGCCCTGCCCCCATCTATTCTCTGCTTTCCAAGTCCCAGCTGATTGCCTGGGTCTTCTTTTGTTGCCCTGCACAGGAGAATGGAGCTGGAAAGCAGGTTAGTGGGGTGGGGAGGGAATGGAGATTTTGCAGTAATCTTCTCCTGCCATGCCCACCAAGCCACGCCCACCAAGCCTTGCCACGCCCACCAAGCCATGCCCACAGAACCGGTAGGAAAAAATGTTGAATCCCATCATTGACCAAGAGGAATATATTACCTTTGGGTGTGCTGGAGGGAAAACAGGGAAATAAGGGATTATTTCCATAGCTTCAGGGTCAGCAGATCACTGGGAATCAATAATGCTTTGCTTACATTCCAGTTCTTCCTCTGCTGTCTTCTATTCTGTCTTTCAACTATTGTTTTTTTTTTTAAATGTTGTCCTTTAAATATTTTTTAATAAAGTTACATTAAAAAAAGGTGCAGTCTTTCTGATGAAAAATTCTTCCTGCAGCTCAGGAATGGGACCATGTAGCAATTAATGGTTAAATGATCTGGTCTGGCATAAGGAACTTCTTATTTTGGAATAATTTGAATTGGACTTCTACTATGCATTCCTAAATCTGAACACTGTTCTTGTTGCTTATTTCATTGTCAACTCAGTTCAGCATCCTCGTTTGCAAAGGTGGAGACTTATGCCCCCAAGTTACAGGTACATGTCTTCAACATGACCATAACTGAGCCTGGAGTTACAGTTGGAAGTAATGCTGGTAGTGAACCAAGTTATCAAGCGACTGCACCTGATTTCACAACCATTTTTGTAGTGGTGTTAAGCAAGAACCATAGTTTCTAAGCAAATGCTGTGGTCATTAAGTGAATACTATGTTAAGCAAACCCAGTTTAGCCAATGGGAAGTAAATATCAGGTTTTGGCACACACAAAAACCACATCGTAAATCACAGTCACAGACCACAAGATTCTGCAAACAACCATAAATACCAAGTGTCCAAAAGGCAATCACGTGACCTTGAGGAGGAGATGGCCGTAAGAACTCCGAAATCCAGTTATAACTAAATTTGGGGGGATTTATCTTATGATCAAGTGGTAGCTAAGCAACGGGTCATAAGTCACAGAGAGAATATCAATGCTACAACAATATAGTTCCACATTGCCTGTTTTCTCCAGAGAAAACCAAATCCAAGCTAGATTTTCCTTACTAGAAGTTAGCATGTAGTATGATTATTTTATTTTAGCATAAATTTATCAGTTTTAGAAACACAACATACGCACCCATGTATACTTTTAAAGAATTCATCCACTTCACTGTTTTTTTGGACCATCCTTGAAAAAGTTTCTTTTTGACACAGAGAGGTTTTTAAAGTTAGACTTTTCCTCCAATTCTACATGGAAGCACTAATATTCTGTTCATTTATAGATCGTAGTTGCCTTCCCTCACCACACTTAGGGTGGTGAGGGACGTGAGCATTTAAAGTAAACAACATATACGTAGCTTTCAGGCTAAATTTTAGAAAGTGAGGATAACAAGTAACAGTCCTGAATAATGCATGGAATAACACACTCTTAAAGTTTTAAAGATTTAAAAGTTTTAAAAACTGAGTGAGTGATAACAGAGTAAAATGTAAGATCTAATAGATTGTTGAAGGCTCCTGTCCTTGACTTGTGATAAATACTGAGTTATGAAGTGTGCAGTTACAGCATATTAAATGTCACATGTGGATGCCATCAAACTTTCCCATAAAAAAAAGTCAGCCAGAGGAGCCCCATATTAATCATAAAAAGCATGTGTGGAATTGTGGTAAAGAATTAGCAGACTTGTTAAATCTAAAAATGATATGTTTTGAATTAAGAACTTAGAAACGTTTACATTTATCTGACCTAAACAGTTGCTCTACAAGAATATGGCTCCCATTAAAAGCAAAAATAAAATTTTCTTCTTATTGACAGAAGAGTGACAAGTATATTACATATTGTCCTTTAGTGTATGAATGAGGAAAAGCATTCTTGCCATATGTGAGAAATAACACCGATTGTGCGTTTTAGAGGAGTCTGTCCAACAAGAAATGGAAAATAGGAATCTGCCAGCTGACATTTTATGTAATAAATCTTGTCTTATTTCTCCTCTGTCTTGTCAAAAAAGTGAAGCAACCTGTTCAAGTTGCAATAGTTGAATTTTATTTTTGGAGAACTATTTAGAACCACTCAAAGATGAAGGCGACAAAAATTAAAACAATAACAAAGAAAAAAGAAAAAAATTGAGACAATTTCATCAAAGGTGAGTCTCCTTGGTCCATCAAGATCCAAGGTGAACATGAGAGCAGAATTCCTCACAGGATTGAGAATCAGGGGTTTCTCAAGATGGGTTTTTCATCCCTGCAACTGGAAATGTCTTCTTGTGCCTTCCCACCAAAAATACCAACATTATTCCCATTTCTTCTCACAATCATCTGCAATCCTTTTCAACTTCCACTTAATTCATGGCACTCTTCAAAAATTAGGTTATTCAGCTGAAATTACTTCTGTCCAAGTATGAAAAATAGTTACTAGAGGTGTATAACAGCCCCTCATCCACATTTTGCTATTTATTCATCAAAACCCCATCCCATTGCAATAAAACCACCCTTGGGGGTTTCCACATGTTAGAAAAAATATATAAGAAGTAAAAACATCCAAGGTCTGCTTGTCTCCATCAATAGATAACAACAATGAATAACTCCAGTACTGGGAATATTCATTAGTAGCACTTCAGTCTTTCCCAACTAGATACAGTGGGAATATAATTCTTGAATCCTTAGTCAATGTAGCCAACAGCCATTCTCTCTGGGAATATATAGTCCCAACAGAGGTTACCTAAGAGGAAAAAGTTCCCACACACCTAACCCTGAGACCTTTGAATTGGTTGGTGGCGGGGGAGACATTTTATTTCTAAATGAAATTATTACTTTGTTCAGGGCAAAGAGCCGTACTAAATATTTATTCAAACCTAGAATAAGAGGGTTTAAAAAATTATTGAAACCAAGAATGAGTTTGATGAGTATTTGAAAAAGAAATTGAGGAGTAAAGATTTTCTTAAATTAACTCCAAAACTGTGGCTCTTTAAAAAGTCAGTATTTTTCTTTAGAAATATAGAAAATTGCCTCATGGAAAGTCTGTATGTTAGACACCTTTGTTATTTGAGGAACCATCTCACCCCAAATCCTGCACCACTCATTCCAGCTGAAAGGGCCTACTTTGGATACCAACTGCCAAAGAATTTTGGCTGATGGGGTCTAGGAGAAGTGCCTTTTCTGTTGTGGCCCACACCCTCTGGAATATTTTCCTGTCAGAGAGGAGATCTGCCCCATATTCCTAGCCTTCCAAAAGAGGCTGAAAATTTGGCTCTGCCACTTGGCCTGGAGGGCCTCCTACATAGAGGGGAGGGGCTTTAGCTCCTCTGTAATCAATGTGAAAAGTTAACCAGGGCTGAATTCTACTGATACAGATCAGACCCGGAAGTCTATTTTTGTATAGAATGTGCAAGACTGCATTTCATTCAAATGCAGTCCTCCAGTGGTGGGTTTCAAAAAAATTTTTACTACCAGTTCTGTGGCCGTGGCTTGGTGGGGCATGGCAGGGAAAGGATACTGTATAATCTCCAGTCAGAGGTGGCATTTGCCGGTTCTCAAAATTTCCACTACCGCTTCTCCAGAACTAGTCAGAACCTACTGAATACCACCTCTGCAGTCCTTTATGAATTACAGTTGCCATCAACCCAACCATCAGAATGATTGATCAGAGTATATGGAAGTTGAA
Source organism: Pseudonaja textilis (assembly GCF_049901715.1). Lineage (NCBI taxonomy): Eukaryota > Metazoa > Chordata > Lepidosauria > Squamata > Elapidae > Pseudonaja > Pseudonaja textilis. Next base: position 28,714,873 of record NC_141993.1, read on the forward strand.
AATTTGGAGGACACCAGAATGCTTAAGTGTAGCATTCCCTTAGACAGAGAACATCTGGGCATTTGCAGAATATTAAACTTTATTCTACCACTCAGCAATGACTTATTAGTTGTCAGTTTGGTTCTTGGAACCCAGTGCATTTGGAAATAAATGAACCCAATGCATCGGAAAACAATGGATTGGAGAAGAATACTTCCAAATTTATTCTTTATTTAGCTCCATGGGCCAGTTCTTCACTGAAATCTGTAGTACCTTTCTATTGATATCTTAACAGAAACTGCAACATTTCAGCCACAATTTATTAAACAAATATAAACATAGTTATCACTATCTGCTACACAAATCCCTCTTTCTTAAAATATGTGCTGATATTTCATGAATACTTACAGTGTACAAATTTATAGCCTCAGTTGTTAATTCTCTTCTACATTGTTACAATTTAGCAGCTTACATATTAACACATTTTTTTTAATTTGTTAAGTGAAATGCCTGTGACTTTCTTTGGACTTTGAGTATTATTACATGGTTTCCTAAATAAGAGGAAAAGCTTTCAAAATGACCATCTAGAAATCAGCAAGTTTTGTAATGTACATTATTTGCTGCAAAAGAGCTTTGGGTCTGTTTATACAGTATAATCAACATGATTGAATGTGATACAGAATACATTAGGGATGTCAACAACATTTGACATAGATAGACTGAAATACATAGTTGTCCATTTAAACTTCAATGATTCATTGCAATTTTGATGTTTTTATTGTAGATTTTGATTGATTTATAAACATCTATGCTATTCTTTTTTTAAAAAATCTTCATCTTTCATTTAAAGACATCAGAATGGTTTGCATTATTTCTCATATCCCCCATAAAGAGCAACTGGTCAAAAATAGAAACATTTGGGGTAAAGAAGAGAAAGAAATTGATGCTTTTGACCCCCCTTTTATTTTTATTTTTATTTTTGCAAATTTATACAGCCACTCATCTCACAAACTGTCTGGCTATCAAACAATACATAAAAACAACAAGCAGTGCTTAAAACATGAAGTAAAAACAGAAAAATAAAAAAGATAAAAACTCAATATTGCTTTCCCTCAGCCCTGCAGTAAGGATGTCTATATAGCAAGCTAAGCCCAACTGAATGTGCGGCAAACTTTTTCTCCAAAGATACATTTCAGGAGCAGAATATGTCTTGTTGTTCTTGTTGTTGGTGTTGTTATTGTCCTAAAACCAATCTAATGTTCTCCAATGTTTAGGTTTCATTTTCAAAACTCTTTCACTGGCTAAGCCCTTTGGTATCCATCCCAATCATTCTTCACCAGGCTAAAATTAAAATTCTACCATTCTCCATGTTATAACCGCTCCCTTATTGCACAATCTTTCCAGAGAAACCCAATAAGCCATAAGCCAAGAGAGAAGCCACAAACTACTGCTTTGTGGAAGTTTTGGGGGTTTTACAAAACTGGATTTCTGTAGACTTAGGGAAAGATTTCACCACTTTTCTCAAGTGGAATATTAGCTAAGAGCAAAGTGGGCTGCTCAGATTAAAATGAGGAAAACGTTGATGCCTTATAGGTTTGCAATCAACTCAGGTTTGCCCAATTTTGGATATTCAAAGTCTGAACTCCTTTATTTTTGTTTTATTTATCAAATTTATTTGCTGCCCATCATGTGGTTCAGTGACTCTGAGTAGCTCACATCAAAATAAAACATTTAACAATTATAAATGCAAAAATGTATTAAAATTAAAAATGTAAAGCCAGCTAAAAGAGGAGGGTTTGGAAGAAAAGGATAGGGTGCCTTCTCTGTTATTGTACCAACCACCTCCAGCCAGAAGTTTTCTCCTTCAGGAACCCCATGCCAGTCAGCATAGTTTTAAGGCTTTTTGTTAAGTTTGAGCAATGAGAGGCTGAACCAGAGCATGAGTGCAACAGTACTTTATTTTACAAATAAAGGGCTGACCATGCTTGCCAAGCCTGGAACTGGCTCGCAGCAATCAGCAGCCAGTTGGACCCCGCAGCCTGCTTTTATAGCTGGCTGCTGGGGAGAACCGACCAATGGGAATGGGGGAATAACGCCCACACAAAGTGAGTGGACCTGAGTGAGAACTCCTTGAGTCCTCAGGACATAACACCCCTTCTCCCCAGATGCGAACACGCATAGTCCTTGAGGTAGATGGGGGGTTTGTGTTGGCGCCCGGAGCGGCGCAACTCGGGAACATTGTCTGACTGTTCAGTGTCAGTCTGTGACGGTTGAGCTGGCATAGTGTCGCCAACACTCTCTCTGGACTGGGCATCCTCGGAAACCACCGGGTTGGTTTCTGGAGTCAAACTCTCGTGGGTTGGATCCGGTTGGTCAACTCTCTGGGCGCTGTTGTCTGAGTTTGGGCTGACCGGAACGACCGCTGGCGCAGACTGGTCACTGGGTGCGGTGTGGCTGGGTGGCGGATGGGACGGTTCCCCTTCGACTGGAGACTCTGGATTCTTGTTTGCGAGGTTGCTGAGGCGCCTTCTGAGTTGGTCTATGTGTCTCCTCCAGACGCGACCATCCTCCAGCCTGACTCTATACGATCTCGGCCCGGTGACGGCGATGACCTCGCCCGGAATCCAAAGTGTGTCCCCAGCGAAATTCCTTGCGAATATCGGCTCCTGTAACATAAAATGTCTAACCCCCGAAGTGGAAACGAGGGGAGAGTCAGGGCAGTATTGTGGGTGCAGTCTATCTAATACAGTCCTCAGGCGCCGGCCCATCAGAAGTTCCGCTGGGGACTTATTGGTGACTGCACAGGGGGTTGAGTGCTGGCTCATCAGGAACCGTGAGAGTTTGTGGTGCCAGTCATCTCTGCCAAACCTAGCGAGGGCCTCTTTGGTGGTCCTGACGGCCCTTTCAGCCAACCCATTACTCGCAGGGTGAAATGGGGCTGTGAAAATGTGGCGAATGCCTAGGTTGGCTGCAAACGGCTGAATTCTACTGATGCGAACTGTGGGCCATTATCGGAGACCAAGGAGTCGGGTAGTCCATGTGTAACGAACAGGCGCGTTAACACGTTGGTGATTGCTAGTGTGGTGGTCGTGGATAGCTGCGCCACGTCTATCCACTTGGAATAAGCGTCCACGACCACTAGGAACATCTTTCCATGCACGGGGCTGGCCAGATCGATATGGATTCTAGACCAAGGGGCGCTGGCGCTCTCCCATCTGGTAGGGGTGGCGATGGGGGGAGCAGGATGGGATTCCTGGCAAATGCTGCAGGAACTTACCCAATTGACAATGCCCTCGTCTAGACCCGGCCACCACACGTAGCTGCGTGCCAACGCCTTCATTCTCACAATGCCGGGGTGTCCCTCGTGCAACGCTTCCAGGACTCGGGTACGCAGCGAGGTCGGGATGACCACTCGAGTGCCCCACAGTAGACAACCCTGCAAACTGGACAGCTCCTGCATGCGAGTCTTAAAGGGTGCGAATTTGCTATCAACATTGCCTCCCGGCCACCCCCTCCTCACCCAGTCGAGCACCTGGGCGAGCGTTTGGTCTGCCTTGGTTTTGGCGGCGATGTCAAGGGCGGTGATGGGCAGGTCCAACTGGGTGATTTCAAAAATGGCATTGACAGGAGCTGGGTCTTCAGCCGGAGCGGGTAAGGGGCAGCGACTGAGCGCGTCAGCGTGGGATAGAGTTTTGCCCGGGCGGTGGATAAGTTTGTATGAGTAGGCCGCTAGGAAAAGTGTCCACCTTGTCATCCGAGGGGAGAGGACTTGAGGTGTCTGTTTGTCGCCGGCCAGTAGGCCCAGGAGGGGCTTATGGTCGGTGACCAGTTCGAAGAAGTGGCCAAAAGGAATTCGTGAAACTTTTTCACGGCTGCAACAGCTGCTAGGGCTTCCTTGTCTATTTGGCTGTAATTTCGCTCCGTGGCGAAAGCGTCCTGGAGAAAAAGGCGATGGGGGCCTCGGCGCCATTGGCGAGTCGGTGACTAAGGACCGCCCCAATTCCAAAAGGGGATGCGTCTGCTGCCAGTACTAAAGGAAGGTTGGGGTCGAATTGGATGAGCACTGCCTCTGACGTAAGTAGTGATTTGACGGCGTTAAACGCCTGGTCTTCTTTGTGCCCCCAGTGCCACGGTGACTTTTTGTCTAGTAATCTGTGTAGGGGTTCGGCTACTGAGGCTTTATGGGGCAAAAGGATGCATAAAAGTTTAGGAGTCCCAAGAAAGCTTGTAGCTCCGTTTTGGAGGTCGGTGTGGGAGCTTCGTGGATCGCCTGACCTTGGACTCCAGGGGTGAATGCCAGAGGCGTCAATTTTATAACCCAGAAAGTCCACCTGTCTAGTGGCAATGGCGCATTTTTCTTTTTTTTAACTTGAGGCCATGCTGTCTGAACCTCTCTAACACTGCTCGCACTCTCTGGAAGAGTTGGGGTCTGTCCCTGGCCGAGACCAAGATGTCGTCAAGTAGGGTACTACACCAGGAGGCCCTGTAAAATCCGCTCCATGAGGGATTGAAAAATACCCGGGCAACACTTACGCCAAATTGGAGACGCTTGCATCGGAAGGCACCCCTGTGAGTGACGATGGTCTGAAGTTCCGCTGTTTGGTTATCAACAGGGAACTGTTGATATGCTTGAGACATGTCCAATTTAGCAAAAATACTGCCCGGTTCGAATGTGTGCAATAAGTGCTGAATGACGGGCACGGGGTAGGCGCTAACTTGTAAATATTTATTGATTGTTGTCTTGTAGTCCGAGCAAATTCTCAGGCTACCATCTTTTTGAGGGTGTGACAATGGGCGTCTCCCATTTGGCGAAATCTGTTGGCTCAATGACCCCTTGTTTTAGTAGTTTATCCAATTCAGCGTCTAGTTTTGGTCGAATAGCAAATGGAACTCTACGTGGTTTTAATCTGATTGGGACTGCCTGGGGTCAACGGTGAACGAGATGGGGGTTCCATTATAACACCCCAGCTCCTCGCTGAACACATCTGCGTAGTCAGCGAATAAGGAGTCAGTGTCTGAGGTTGAGACAGCATGGACTCCTGTTAACCCTAGGCCGAGGTGGGGAAACCAATCGAGCCCCAATAAGGTGGGTAGATTGCCGTTAACTACCACTAGAGGTAGGTGGCCTTTAAAAGCTCTAAAACTGACAAAGAACTTGCCTCTGCCGATCACGGAATGGCCTTCCCTGGTAGTCCTTCAGACCGAACTGGCATCTCTGAAGCCGGGTAGTAGATAGGCTGGGGTGGAGTCTCTTGAGGGTGTTCCACGAGATTATTGAGAGCGCTGACCCTGCGTCAACCTCCATGTGGCACGGTTTACCTTCTAGGGAAACGGAGAGAGAAATTTTACTAACAGAGTGGCAAGTACGCCTGGCAAGGCGGTGCGTGCGACAGTTTAATACTTGCCTCTGTGGTCCCGAGTGCGAGGACGGGGGTCTTTGTGCAGCGCTTTGGGGGCTTGGCAGACTCTCGCAATGTGCCCCTCTTATGGCAGTTGTTGCAAACGGCTCCTTTAAACTTGCAGGTGGCCCTTTGATGTGATCCCCACAGGCTAGGCACAGGGTGATGTGCTTGGGTGGACCGGTGTATTCTTGTTTGGCCCCTACCTGCGACCGTCTGTCATTGGTGAGGCGATGGACATCGTTCTCATCGTTGTGGCCTTCCTCCGCTTCCACCTCTTCGGAATGGACTGGGAACGCTGCTAGCTTGGCGCTTGGGCCCTGAATTTCGGTGGCTGAGTTCGTTGCTAGCTAGCTCGGCTGCTAGGGCCTCCTCTACCGCTTGCGCGAGGTTGAGGTCTTTTTAGCTAGCAGTCGCCTCTGTAGGTTGAGATCCTTGACCCCACAAACCAATTGATCGAGGAGCATGTCCTCCAGGTATGTTCCAAACCCGCAGTGCAGGGCTGCTGTTCTGAGGGCGGCCATATATTGGTTGATGGTCTCCTTACTTGATTGCTTCCTCATTCGGAACGTGAACCTCCTGGCGATTTGTGAAGGCCTGGGAGCGTAGTGGTTTGTGAGGATCTCAAGCAACTCGGACCACGGAACGTTTTTTAATTCTCTCGGCGCCACGAGTGCTGCAGCGGTATCGTAAACGGTGGCTCCGCAGTAGATTAGGAAATAGGATTTTTCCGATGCTCTCCCGCATCCGACAGGCCGACCGCATCGATGTAATGATTGAAACGGTTCTTATACGATTCCCACTTCTCTTCGTCTGGTTTAAACGCCGGGAATACTGGATTGGAACTCATGGTGCTGGAACGGCTGGGCTACCTGCGGAAAAATCTCTCTGGGACTACGAACGCTCGTGAGTTACTAGTGATATCAGCTCTGGAGAGGTTTTTTGCTACCTCTCTTTCTCTCTCTCTGGGTTACCACGTTGGCTGCTAGCCGTTGGAGGTGTCTTGATTCGCGCCAAAAAGTGGGCGTTAGTGACTCTCTACAGCGCTGTGCTGTGATTTTCTACTGGCTCGAAATTCAAATGACACCCGTTTGAATTTCGCGCCAAATGCAGAGCGGCTGCGGCTCGCAGCGCTTCACTTTCCCCGTAGCGAGGCTAACAAGCGGCTACAGACGCTTCTAACTATTTGACTCAGACCGCTTTCTCTGGCTGCGGATCTGCGTTTGCTCTTTTGATCGCTCGTTTCGCTAGCTGACCGCTCTCTCTGGCTGCGGATCAGCGTTTCCTTGTCGCCAGCCGATCGCTCTCTGGGCTGTAGATCGGTGGCTAGTGACTCAGCGGTTGCAAGGTGCTTCTGGTAGCCATCCCATCCTCGTCGCCAGTGTTAAGTTTGAGCAATGAGAGGCTGAACCAGAGCATGAGTGCAACAGTACTTTATTTTACAAATAAAGGGCTGACCGTGCTTGCCAAGCCTGGAACTGGCTCGCAGCAATCAGCAGCCAGTTGGACCCCGCAGCCTGCTTTTATAGCTGGCTGCTGGGGAGAACCGACCAATGGGAATGGGGGAATAACGCCCACACAAAGTGAGTGGACCTGAGTGAGAACTCCTTGAGTCCTCAGGACATAACACTTTTTTTGTAGGATAAAAGCGAGGGGGCAGATCTTATTTCCTGAGGCAACATGTTCTGAAGGACAGAAGCTGTGGCGGAAAAGGTTCTTCTCTTAGATCCCACCAGCCAAAATTTCTTGGCTGATGTGAACCAGAATAGGCCCCTTTTGCCAGCACAAGTGGGGCAGGCCATTCCCATTGGGGAAAGACAATTCCACAGATATCCTGGACCATGCTATAAAGGGCTTTAAAAGTAATCACAACACCTTGAATTGCACTTGGAAGCAGATCAGCTCACTGTTATGTAGCTCGTACAACAGTGGTGTTACATGTTCCTCTAAAGCTGCCTGTGCCACTGACATCTGGATCAATTGTAGCTTCCAAATGCTCTTCAAGGGTAGTCCCTTATAGAGCATGTCTCAATAATCCAAGCGGGAGATAACCAGGGTGCGAGTGACTGAACTCAAAACCTCACAATTCAGAAAAGGGCCCAATTGATCACCACACAAAGTTGTGCAAATACTCTCCAAGCCACAACTGCTGTGTCCTCTTCAAGCAGGAGTTGCAAGTCTAGGAGAACCTCCAAGTTGCGTGATATGTCTGCCTGGTATGGTGTCACCCCATCCAGAAATAAAGGTGATAAGCCTTCAAATCACAAGACTTGGGTTACCCATAGCCACTCAGTCCCACCAAGGTTCAGTTGAAACCTGTTGTTCCCCATCTATGCCCCCACAGCCCCCCAGCACCACAAAAGGGCAGCCATAAAATCACTTGAGTCACTAGTGATAGACATATAAAGCTGAGTATCATCAGCGTATTGATGGTATCTCACACTATTGTCCAGATGATCTCAGCAGTTTCATGCAATATTAAAAAGGATGACTCCTACATTAAGGAAACTTGAGTTGCAGCACATAGGCATGTAGTAGCAAAATCCCCTTAGATCCAGACAACAAAGGGAATGAAATAACCTTAGAGAAAGACTATAGTCTAGCTCTTTAAATCTTTTTTATTATTATTATTATTTATAGTTTACTTCTAGGCTGCCTTTGCTGCCTTTGCTCTTCATCTATTCTCGGGGGGTGGGGGGGATTAGATGATGGGACAAGTGAAGTGAGAGGAAACTCTCTGAATGCATTGTATAAATTCCCTCTAGTTTTTTAATACATCCTTCCACTGCAGGTGGACTAGTTTTAATGCAGCCACAAAGAAAACTCCAGCATCAGAGAAATAAATGCAATTTGGGTATTCCAAGAGCAAATATTTGGTCCAGTTCCTAGTTTTGATGGTTTTGCCACTTCATAATTTCCTTCAGATTTCTATTCTACAGCTGTCTTATAATGTATATTTCTCCGTGTGGAATTGCTGCTATTTCATAGACCCTTTAAAAATTATTTGTCCAGAAGCGGTGCAATATTGAGCCTTATGCTCCAAAAGTGATTGCATTTAATTCCATTTAATTTTCTATCCTTCCTAATCTCCCTTTCCCTCTTTCTCATATTGAGATTTTGTTTCTTCTGTGGACATCTGCCAAACATCTGGAAACAAGAATCCTCTGGTTCCCTTAACTCTATTTAAGTACATTTTGGAACACCCTTTTTTTAGTCCTCTTATCATGGTATTTGCCTATATCCAGTCTTCTCAGAAAACAACAAACCTTTGCTAATAGTTTCAGAAAAACTAAAGTAACTAGGAGCTTCAAGTTTCATTTACTATTTTAATATAAAATATTAAGATATATTGAATATTTCAATCAAGATTTGTTAAAACATTATTTTCCTGTATGTATTTTGTTTCCCTTATTTTAGTGACTTGCTGCCTTTTATAGAGTATTGTTGATTTCTCTAGCTCAAGTAATTTGAATTTGTAAGTATTGCTATTGCCCACCCTAAAAAAAAAACGATTGAAGACTTTGATTCTGTACGCATTGTATATCTTTGGCAATAAACAATTTTTGTTTGGAAAAGACATAGTAGGAGCAATAAAACTTTTTTAAAAAATTGTAAGCCAGAGTAACTTTTCAAAGTAAGACCAGTGGCATATAAATTAAATTAAGTAAATAATAAACTGGGTTTAATTTACCAAGCAGTATTTATCTATTGTTTAATGCCAGTTTGGTCTAGTGGTGAAAACATCAGGCCAGAGACTGGGAGATCATTTCATGAATCAGTGCCTTGTCATGGTAAAAGGGCTTGCGCCAACTCAAAGAAAGAATGGAGCAATTGGGCCAAAGCCAAAATGGATGTGTCCACAAGGAAATAAAAGTCCAAAGCTGTAAAGAATAATATTGCATAGGAATCTGGAATGTAAGATCTATGAATCAAGGTAAGTTGGATGTGGTCAAACATGAGATGGCAAGATTGAACACTAACATCTTGGGAATCAAAGAACCGAAGGAGAACAGGAATGGACAAATTTAATTCAGATGACCATTATATTTATTATTGTGGGCAGGGTATCTACTACTGTGGGCAAGATTCCTTTTGAAGAAATGAGTAGCTCTCATAGTCAATACAAGAGCACGAAAAGGAGGATAGAGGTACAATCTCAAAAACAACAGAATGATCTTGATTTGAATCCAAGCCAATCCATTCAACATCACAGTAATCCAAGTCTATGCTCCAACTGCTGATGCCAAAGAGGCTGAAGTTAACCTGTTCTATTAAGACATAAAACACATTCTAGAACTAACACCGAAAAAGATGTCCTTTTCATCAGAGGCGATTGGAAGTAGGAAGTCAAGAGATTGCTAGAATGGCAAGTTTGGCATTCAAAGCTATGGCTTCCCAAGTAGTAATCTATGGCTGTGAGAGTTAGACCATAAGGAAGGCTGAACGCTGAAGAATTGATGCTTTCAAATTGTGATGTTGGAGAAGACTCTTGAGAGTCCCTTGGACCACAAGGATATGAAATCAGTTTAATTTAAATTTATTCCTTGATCAATGGTCTTCTTCCTCCATCTTTTAATTCAATTTTGTTCTTGTCTACCTCAAGAATGTTTATTCTTGCCGTAAAGCTATTCCTAGATCTGAGTCAGCAGGCTTAAGGTATGTGTCTGTTTGGAGGATGTCCACGATCATTCTCTTTCTTCGTTCTTTCAGCATCTGCTGCTACTTTTCTCCTAATCTTAGGTGGGGCAATGCCATTGAGAGGATATATTTTCCTCAATTGGTGTAGGTTTCAGATAGCCTGTCACTAAGTGTACTGCTTCCTTGATAGCGATATCAACTTATTTTATATGTGCAGATGCGCCCCACACAGAAGCAACATCCTGCAGAGACCCTCAAGGCCAAAGCTGATGTGCACAATGTAGATAGTTGAGCTCCCCATGTGTAGTTTTATTTTACATGTATTGCCTGTAGATGGCAGTCTATAGTCTACCCTTTAAGTCCTAGCACAGGGGTGTCAAACTCACAGCCCGCGGGCCGGATGCGTCATATGCTGGCCCCACACCCACCTGGTTTAGCGAAAGGAGGGAAGTCCCAATATGTCACATGATGCAGCACTGACAACATGAGTTTGACACTCCCATCCTAGCAGGACTCTACAGGCAGCCAGGTGGACAGCTAATGCTTGCAAAGACCCGTCATCCTGCATTTTCTAGATCAACTTTTAGAGATGACTAGAAAATCACCCAGTAAGCCACACATAACTTGACTTATGCCATATGCTACACTAAATCTTTGTTAGCTGCAGTCAGTAAAGTCCATCACCATTAAAAACTCATTGCTTATTGTGGCTTATTGTAGAGTGATTTGCCCTCTCTCCTTCCGCAGTGAAACATTGTAGAAGCAATTATATCCTGCATGTCTTCTGTGCTTTTTTCTTTTATTAAATATTTTAAAGTATGATACTTTCATTATCAAATGCAGTATGCATTTTCTCTGTTGGACAAATACCAAACATGAAGGAAGAGCTGATGAATTTTCAGCAAGTATTTAAGTGCCAGAAATTAATTCAATAAAGTTAATGCATTAGCAATAACTAGTCAATAAATTATTCATAAGTATATTAGATCAAAAATACATCTTATTGTTGTTGCTCTTAATATTATGTATATATTTCGTTTCCCAAATATGGTGTTTTCCATTTATTAGTTTTCTTTCGGGGGGGGGGGTATTTTTTGCTCTCCCTGTTTTTAACGTTTTGTACATTTCTGTGAACCATTCTAATTAATACGCTTATAAATTTAATAAAAAATAAATAAGTTACAGTCCCTTTCTGGATTCATCATCAATTCTTGAGGCTCTCAAATGTTTATATTATACGTTTTTGTTCTTGGCTCCATCAAGAATCTTCAATGCAATTAAAACAAGTAAAGTCAGAATAAAATTGCTTTGAAATAATATTAAGTATAGTTGGTTATCAGCAGGAGCCTCTTTCCACAATGCAGAACTTTTGGAATATCTCAGGTGTGAGAAAGCAAAGTTCAGCCTCACTCACTCCCGCTTCACAACTTCACAAAATGAATAAAGAGATTAGCAGTCAGTGCAGACATTATTATGTAGTTCCCTCTTGAAGCTAAAGCAGTACACCTAAGATTGGCCTGAGGTCATAGCTTCATCAACTGGGAAGGAATATAAGAACTTATTGACTAAAATAAATTTAAAAAGCCATATTACATCTGCATCTGTTTGAAACCTCTTCCCATGGAGACATGGTAAATACTTGGTAGATTTAGAAAACAATGTAAGATTCTATAAACAATTATCTTTTGTTCATTAAAGCTAAAATGCCTCTGGATGTGATTGGTGCATTCATATTGTTGTTTTCCTTTGCTTGTGATTCCATACTATTTTAAATGTAGCATCATCCTGCCTTTGGGGTGAATGTTGCAATCTTCAATGAAGCAATACAATAGCCATGCAGAAAATCCTCTTTGGTCCTTTCTATGATTCATTATATATCCCTTGACCATTGTGATGACTAATCATATCTTTCCTAATAAGAGCCAGACATTTATTCTTTGAACAAATAAGTTTTATTCAGTTGTATTAGATGTAGGATGGCACTTCTGCAACTTGAGAGTTGAAAATCACAGAGCAGGGTGCAATTTTTTATTAGGAGAGAAGTCAAAGGACTTGGGTCCAAAATTTAATGGAAGTGTCAAACCTAGAAATATTTTTTAGGAAACTATTTTTCATGATTTGTCTTGCTTTCACTTGACAGCCCAGCTTTGTAGCAGAGACAGCTGTCTTTTCTGTTGAATAGTCTCAGAAACTATAAATCAAACATATCCTGTTGTTTATCAATAGCACCCAGTTCAATCATATCTCCTCAAGGTGACAAGTGTAGCCACATCATTACTCTATAGCAGAGAGATGGGCCTTTTCATTTGTGCCATCAAGTCTCATTCTAGAAAACAATGATTTGCTTCCATCTTGATGACAAGTCTGAAAGGAAAATATATAGCGAGAGAATAGAAAATGTTTAGAATTTGGATATAATATAACTACAGTAACAAAAATATATAACAATTTTACAAGCCTCTATGTTATCCTACCAAATGATCAGAATTGCTCCACAAGGGAGATCTGAATAAGGAAGAAGATATTAAAATGATCTTTACCCCTCAGGTGTGATCTGATGCTCTTTTGGACATTACTCCTGGGACCCAAGAATTATCCAGTTACTCCCCTACCCTATGTGTAGAAGGAGAGGGCTGACTTTGGAGAAGACAATTTGACATTATATCACCCATCCTGTTTTTCTGTCAACCTCAGTGTCTGGCTCAGTGGCTTCTGAATCTTGGAAAGCTGAAAAAGATGTATAGTGCAAACTGAGATGGTGTGACAGAAAACACCCCTTGAAGCATCTGATAAAGGTATCTTATGATGAAACTTTTGAAAGCAACTCTCTGGGTTAAGAACACCCAGCTTTAAGGATGAACTCTACTTAAGAATGAGCCTATTGTAGCAAAATTCATGGTTAAGCACACTATGAATCATGTTAAATAAACAATGGTTCAAGTTCATGACACAATACTACTCATACAAGATTATACAATAATACTGTTCCATTTACATGTAAATTTGACTCAAGGATAAACCTTGGGAACTGAACTTGTTTTTAAACTGGAATGCTGTGATTGCTAAAAGAGAGTATTTGTAGCTCAGGGTTGAACTGCAGAGTTCTTGGTACTCTGAGTTTGGTTATTGCCTTTCATTACCAAACAAGGTAACATCATCAGTACTAATAAGGATTGGGCTTTGTTCTCATGTTATATACCAGAGGCTTGCCCTGCAGTCCTATTAACAGGAATGGTCTTAGTGTTTCCTTGACTGAGTTGCTATTTACTGTAAGCCTGTTTGTCTGAGTGGGTAGTTCCTTGATTGGGATTTTTTTTTTTTTGCTTGTTGGTCTAATGTTAATCCTGATGTTAATCGGTGCTATGTTGATTGCTGGAAGGGTGGTCTTTTTGTTTTCTTTTTTTTTTTGCTTTTCGATTGTCTATTTTGAATAATACGTAGGTGTTGTTTATGCCTATGTGCCTGTTGATGGTCAATTTGTCTGAGTGCCAGTTTTTCAGGAATTCTCTAATGTTTTAGGATTTGGCTCACAGTTTTCCAAACGAAATTACTATGGCCATTGTTATGAAAGTAAGGGTTTTCATCATGTCTTCTGACTGCTAGTTAAAGACTTAACTGCATCCTAGGCCAAGCCAAATATAAAAATCCCAGTCCGTCAAGGAAGCCGAGTTGATCTAATCATTCTCTGCAGTGAACTGTGAACATGTGCTGAGATCTAAGATCTTATTCAAGTAGGTAATAATAACCTACTTGACTAGACTAATTATATTGATTTTATTTTGAATTTTCTCTGTGTGATTGTTTTTTCTCTATAAGGGAAAGGAGGAAAAACAATCACACAAATAAATGGAAACAAAAAAGCCCACTTTTGTATATTTTAATATGTGGCTTCAGTAGTTTAAAAATGGAATTTCAACACTGCAGAACTGGCCTGGCATTTGTTCTGTATTGCTGGCTTCAGACAGATGAGATCCAAAACATCTTCTCTGTTTTTCTTTGAGTTTAGCTGACAAAAGAAATCCCTGAGAGAGTAGCTAAGAACAACCCAGCAAGGCAACCTACAGAATGTCAAGAAACCACGCTTAACTGGTGACAGCCTAAATCGTTCTCTTTTACTCTTGGAAAAAGAGCTCTCCAGTGAGATTTTAAATTATTACCTAACTCATAACTGAAGGGGATGGAATAATAGGAACATTACAAGGCATTTAACAATTTCATTATGGAATCAATTGGCTATGCAAATATATCAGCACATTTTAATTTTACACCCAGAAAAGAGGCCAATTGTATTGACTTTTTGTTTTAAGTTCTCTTTCTAGCAGCAGCTACTGGTACAACTGTGGCTTTCCCAATATTGTATATGTTTTTACCTGTATGTGTATGGTATGCAGCCCATAAGCCATCAGTTGCAAGTTCCCAGTCTTTCAAAATCACAGAAATAGTAGCACAAAGATCCCAGCTGTTTTGGTTTGAAAATGAAATAAATGTATACAGTTTGTAATAAGTTGAATGCATCTAGAAAATACGATGACTCATGGACATGCCAAAAAGAAAAAAGAAAAAGGGAAGGAAATACTTGCTGAAAACCTGCTTCTCTCTGCTACTGTTATTGCTTGGTGATCTGTCCATTGAAGCCTTCAATGGGCAAAACAATAGTTTTAAAAGTGCATCCCCTATTTTCAACTATCTTGAACAATTTATATTACATTCTGCTCCTTTTTAGAGTGGTGGGGGAGAGACAGACAGACAGAAAGAGGCAGAGAGACAGACAGACAGACAGACAGACAGACAGACAGACAGACAGATCTTATAGGGTGACTGCTTGAGGATTGGGCATGTTTAAAATATAACTAAATTGATTCTGAAAAAGTCTGTGATTTGGCATTTTTATAACTGGTGAACTTTGGAAGAATTCAGCCTGTGGTTGACTGCATAATAAGAACCTGCTTTCAATGGCTCTGCAGAACTTTGGGTAATTGGATTCCAAAGAGATTTCATTGAATTACTCCATAAATTGAATTCTGGGACACATCACACATTCTGAGCCACTTACAAGTAGATTAAGTTATCTTTGAGTTCTTCTTCTCAATTAGTGGGACAGTACTGTTACTTCTTCCACTGAACCTAAGGGGCATAAGAAGACAAAGAAACACCCAAGTCCTAGAATTTTATTCATGAAGCATAGAAGGATCAGTGCTTGGGAACACTTCAAGAATGATTTGGTTCCTTTTACCCATTGCAAGTGTGAAATAAGCAGAGGTAAGGTTGCAAATTATCCAAGCATGATACCAATGCTTTTAAAATTGAGGAAGCAAATTCCTCTTACTCTGACATTTCCATGAGCTAATATTAATTCAGGCAGGCAAAGAAAGTTCCCTGGCTCCATTCAGAATCTCTCCTTTCCCAGCAAGTGAAACAAGCCAGATTCTCCTTTGGGGATTTGTGACAAAGGACAAGATATCTTCCAGGCGAACAAAGTGACCTAGAAGATGGGGCAGATTTGGAATTAAATGATCGATCTTTCGCTCTGGCCCAAGATCAAAAGTCTTCTCCTCTAATGGAACTAGTGGCAGCAGAAACCATCACGTCCTCACGTACTTATTTCAGGAAAATGGTGTCATCCACATAACTATGCACAGAAGAAACATATGAGTGATACTGTGGAATGCAGTGCCATGGAAACCCTAGTGCTTTTTCCTTTAAATTTTCCTTTATTCAGTTCCCACTCTCCCCCATGAACCCATGAAGAATCAATGAAAGCAACCTAGCACATGTGCAGTTCACCTGTCACCACTCTTCCCATATGAAAGGAACAAGCCACAGTGAGTTATACGTCCCCTCCATTTTTCTCCTATGTGTTTTGCAAAGAGTAATTTGTAGAGTTCTCTTTTTCTTATTAAATGCAGCTTCTAATGATCTGGAAGTGCAGTTCATTTCATTTGAGCTGTGATGGCACAGTGGTTAGAGTGCAGTACTACAGGCTGCTTCTGCTGCCTGCCGGCTGCCTGCAATTTGGCAGTTCAAATCTCACCAGGCTCAAAGTTGACTCAGCCTTCCATCCTTCCGAGGTCAGTAAAATGAGGACCCAGATTGTTAAGGGCAATAGGCAACTCTGTAAATCACTTAGAGAGGACTGTAAAGCACTGTGAAACAGTGTATAAGCCTAAGTGCTATTGCTATTTGATTTAAATAAGACTTTAAAAATAATGTGTGTGTGTGGGAAACCCAATAGGCATATCTTGGATATAGCAGAGGTTAAATGAGAGTGATAGGAAGGAGGCAATGTTCATACATACTCTGGGGAGAACATCCCAAGCTGTTCTCTAAGTATTTCTTAACTTTCTGACACAGCCGTGCCATTTCTTGTAAGGATGAATGAGTTTATTCTCAAAAAGTTGAAATAGGAGATGTTCAGAGTCCTGATCCCAATGTTTTCAGGCTTCATTCCTGTTATGTCTTTGGGACTGGTTGGAGTCCCCAACCAGGTCCGCTGTTTGAGCGGGAGCACCAGCCGCTCCCATTGGTTGGCACCATTTGACAGCCTGCTATAAAAGGCGGCTGTCGAGCAGTGCCAGCCCCGTTGCCGCCAGCTAACCTGCCTAGTTAGGAGGCAGACGTGGCAACCCTTTATTCATTGCAATAAAGCCTTTTACGTTTCACTCTGGCTCAGCCTCGTTCCTCCGCCGCTCTACAACACTGGCGACGAGGGCGGGATGCGATCGAAGGCTGCCAGACGTGCAATTCAGAGGAGCTGTGGTCACTGAGAGCGAAGCCACGGGTGCTGAAGCCGCAGCCGCCGATGCTCACAAAGAGCGCGAAATTCAAAGAAGCCACCGTAGCTTTTGAGCTGTAGTCACTAGAGCGAAGCCACGGGCGCTGAAGCCGCAGCCGCTGGCGCTCACAAAGGGCGCAAAATTCAAAAAGCCTCCGTAGCCAGAGAGACAGACACCGCCTGATAAGCGCAGCCGAAAGCGCTCTTCTAAGAGCGCGAATTTTGAATCACGACTGAAGGGGACGAACCCTGCCGCTTCAAAAAATGAACGCCAATCTGACATTCCTACCATTCAAGCCAGCCGAGGAAATGTGGGACTCATACAAAAACCATTTCAGCTACTTCCTCGATGCCATCGGTTTAGCAGATGCTGCTGAACACAGGAAAAAATCCTACTTCCTCAGCTACTGTGGGGCTGCGGTTTTTGACACCGCTACAGCACTAGTCGCCCCTCGCTCTATCAGGAGCATACCTTGGGATGAACTCCAAGAGATCCTCTCCAACCACTACTCTCCTAAACCATCCCAGATAGCCAGGAGATATGCTTTCAGAACTAGAAGGCAGGCTGAGGGAGAGTCAATTAATGAGTATATGGCAGCTCTGAGGACAGCTGCCTTACAGTGTGGTTTCAGAGACTACCTAGAAGACATGTTATTAGACCAGATCGTCTGTGGGGTTAGAGACCTTAGGCTTCAAAGACGTTTGCTAGCAAAAAAGGACCTAAACCTAGCTTTAGCCGTGGAGGAAGCCCAAGCTGCTGAGCTCTCTGCCCAATCAGCAGCTGAAATTCAAGGAACTCCTGTAAAACCCAGCAGTTCCACTATTCATTCAGAGGAAGTTTCCCTTGAAGAAGACCCCATAGACTCAACAGACATTAACCGCCTTAAGCAACAAAAGCCTTCACAGGTAGGAGCAGGGCAGAGAAACAACTTCTTCCCAAGCAACCTCCCATTTGCCTAGCTTGCGGGGGCTCCCACTCTAGGGCATCCTGCAGGTTTAAGAACGCCATCTGTCTGAATTGTCAAAAGAAAGGCCACCTCGCTAGAATCTGCCAAGCAGGGCGAACCTTTCCTCAAAGACCTCCACCACCTACTAATTTCCAAAGGCAAGTGGAGGACTGCTATACCTGCTACCACACTAACCAAACTTCCCAGACTCCTAATAAAATCAGTATTTCTGTTTCTTTAGAAGGTAAGCCCTGCAGGATGGAAGTAGACATGGGATCTGCACTTTCAATCATCTCCTGGGAAACCCTAAAGAAGATTCATCCCAGATTTGCGAAGAAGAAGCTGCAGAGATGCCACCTGACACTGCGGGACTACCAGGGCAAGAACATTCCTGTCCTCGGGAAAGGCAAGTTTTTAGTTCAATTCCAAGCCTTTAAAGGCCATTTGCCTTTGGTGGTTGTTAATGGTGCCCTCCCCAGTCTGTTGGGGCTAGATTGGTTCCCCTCCCTCGGCCTTAGTGTAACTGGGATCCATGCTGTCTCAACTTCTGACGTAGACGCCCTATTCTCAGATTACTCTGATGTTTTTAGCAGCGAGCTGGGTTGTTATTCTGGCACCCCCATCTCCTTCTCTGTGGACCCCAGGCAATTCCTCTTCGCCTTAAGCCACGCAGAGTGCCTTTCGCCATCCGTCCCAAGTTAGATTTAGAATTAGATAAGTTACTAAAGCAAGGGGTGTTAGAACCCACTGACTTTGCCAAATGGGAGACCCCCATAGTCACCCCACTCAAGAAAGATGGCAGTTTAAGAATCTGCGCAGACTATAAGACCACCCTCAATCGTTATCTACAGGTCAGCGCCTACCCTGTCCCTGTTATTCAACACCTGTTACACACCTTCGAACCCGGCACCATCTTTGCCAAATTAGATATGTCCCAGGCATACCAACAGTTCCCTGTGGATGATAAGACAGCTGAGTTACAAACCATAGTCACACATAGAGGGGCATTAAAGTGCAAACGCCTCCAATTCGGCGTAAGTGTAGCCCCGGGTATATTCCAATCCCTCATGGAAAGGATTCTCCAAGGTCTCCCAGGGGTTGTCCCTTACTTCGATGACATTTTAGTCTCAGCAATTGACAGACCTCAACTCATACAGAGGGTCAGAGCAGTCCTAGAGAAGTTTAGGCAGCATGGCCTCAAACTTAAAAGGGAGAAGTGCGCCATCGCCACTAGGCAAGTGGACTTTCTGGGGTATAGGATAGATGCCTCTGGCATTCACCCAGTCGAATCTAAAGTAAAGGCTATCCATGAGGCACCCACTCCAACTAACAAAACGGAACTCCAAGCCTTTCTGGGGCTACTAAACTTTTACGCCTCATTTCTCCCGCACAAAGCATCTATTGCTGAACCCTTACACAGACTGTTAGACAAAGAATCCCCCTGGCATTGGGGACCCAAAGAAGCCCATGCCTTCAAGTCAGTCAAGTCCTTACTCACATCTGATGCAGTTTTAATCCAATATGATAAACGACTTCCCCTGGTCCTAGCTGCTGATGCATCCCCCTTTGGGATTGGGGCTGTTCTGAGCCACAGGCTTCCCAACGGTTCCGAGGCACCAATTGCTTTCTTCTCTAGGACCTTCTCTACTGCAGAAAGGAACTACAGCCAAATAGATAAGGAGGCCTTGGCTGCAGTGGCTGCAGTAAAAAAGTTTCATGAATTTTTGTTTGGGCACCATTTTGAACTTATAACTGACCATAAACCACTCCTGGGGCTGTTATCAGGGGATAAGCAAACCCCGCAGGTACTATCACCTAGAATGACCAGGTGGACTTTGTTCCTGGCCGCTTATTCATTCAAGTTGGTGCATCGCCCTGGAAAAAACTTGAGTCACGCCGATGCCCTTAGTCGATGCCACCTACCAGTCCCAGTCGAAGACCCAGCACCTGTTCATGCCATTTTTGAAGTTAATGAACTTAAATTGCCAGTTACAGCCGAGGACATTGCTGTGCACTCAAAAAAAAGACAGAATAATTGCCCAAGTTATGAACTGGGTGGGAAGGGGGTGGCCGGAAACGCAATACACTGCTGACTTTGCTCCTTTCAAAACCCATAAGCAGGAATTGTCGAAACTACAAGGATGTCTGTTGTGGGGGACAAGGGTAGTCATCCCAGCCACTCTTCGTGTACCCATCCTGAAGGTACTTCACGAGGGCCACCCGGGCTCTGGCCCGCAGCTACGTTTGGTGGCCCGGCATGGATGCCCAAATCGCCAGCTGGGTAAGCTCATGCCAACCTTGCCAAGAAACCAGGGCTGCCCCACCAGCAGCTACGCCTACCAAGTGGGAGAGTGCTAGTGGTCCGTGGTCTCGCCTGCACATCGACCTGGCTGGACCAGTACATGGCAGGACCTTCTTGGTTGTAGTAGACTCTTATTCCAAATGGATAGACTTGGCCCTACTACCCTCGACAACCACCCAAGCAATTGTTAAGGCTCTGACCCGCTTCTTCGTTACCCATGGGCTCCCTGACACGCTGGTGTCTGACAATGGCCCCCAGTTCACGTCGTGTGAGTTTAGCATGTACGTTGCCAACTTGGGCATCAGACACATCCTTACAGCCCCCTTTCACCCCGCTAGCAACGGGATGGCTGAGAGGGCAGTCAGGTCAGCAAAAGAGGCACTTGCCAGGTTTGGCCAGGAAAACTGGCACTCCAAACTGTCACGTTACCTCCTGAGCCAACATACGATGCCATGCACCGCTACAAATAAATCCCCTGCCGAGCTCTTGATGGGGAGACGCCTTAGGACCACCCTGGACAGGTTGCACCCCCACTACTGCCCAGACACCCCTTTAGGATCTGACAGTTTGGTCAGGGACTTTGCCCTGCATGACCTGGTGTACGCCAGGAATTATGCAGGGGATCCTCTGTGGGTACCAGGTCAAGTTGTGTCAGTCACAGGTCCTAGATCCTACAGGATCCTCCTGGAAGATGGACGCCTGTGGTGTAGACACGTGGACCAGCTCAGAAGGCAATGGAGAAGCACAACTGATACCAACCCAACCCAACCTCCTAGCACCGAGGACTCACTGCCGGTACCAGCCTACCCAGACGGAAGCTCCCTGCAGGACCCGATCAACCCCATCGACCGAGAGAGTTTGCTGGAGGGCCCGAGCTACCAACAAGGGACACCAAACCAGCCGGCAAGCGAACCTGTCTGCCGGCCGGACCAAGCGACTCGCCAAGGTCAGCCCGAACAGGGGGACTTACCTGATTCACAGAGCACCACACCGGACCGAGCCCACTCCCCAACAACCTCCGAGACGATCCCTGGGGGCAAGGACTTGACACCAGCCAGCAGCATGCCCGGGTTGCGACGTTCGTGCCACCAGCGCAGACAACCAGCTTACCTGAAGGACTACGCATGCTCCCAGCTGGGGGAAAGGAGTGTTATGTCTTTGGGACTGGTTGGAGTCCCCAACCAGGTCTGCTGTTTGAGCGGGAGCACCAGCCGCTCCCATTGGCTGGCACCGTTTGACAGCCGGCTATAAAAGGCGGCTGTCGAGCAGTGCTAGCCCCGTTGCCGCCAGCTAACCTGCCTAGTTAGGAGGCAGACGCGGCAACCCTTTATTCATTGCAATAAAGCCTTTTACGTTTCACTCTGGCTCAGCCTCGTTCCTCCGCCGCTCTACAACAATTCCTGTGTATTCAGAACAACCTGGCAAAAAGATGTGACAAACTTTATAATAAAACAAAGCAGCCACCTAATTTGGCTGTTTGCTCCTGTGTATTGTCTGCCTCTCTTGGAGAGCTGCTACTATGGCTATTGTAAAATTGGCACTCTGACAAGTGCCATAGTTTTAATAACATTTGACAATAATACTTATATAAGAAAGTCACAAAATACCAAGATGTACAAATAGAAATAGAACAACTGTGGCAAAAGAAAACAAAGATAGTACCAATAGTAATAAGTGCCTTTAGTGAAACCCCAAAATATCTGGAGTATCACTTAAGCACCATCTACATTGACAAAATCACTATCAGTCAATTGTAAAAAGCTATTTTACTTGGAACCAATATCTGTCTATCCTAGGTCCTTGGGAAGGACTTGATAGGCAGATAAAAATGCCAAATCTAATGTAAATATATAGCTGACTACGAACCACGACATTATAGCATTGCAAGCCAGAAAGGAAAGGAGGGAAGGAGGGAGGGAGAGAGGGAGGAAGGGAGGGAAGGAGGAAAGAAGGATTTATGAAGTTATAGAATTTAATTTAGCTTTGGAGTGCTACCACAAATAACTCTGTTGGAAAATTATATACTCCCAGCTACAAAATAGTTGCTTTCCACCCCTAAAAGTCTGCCTACCATCTACTTCTAATTAATCATGTGGTAAAGATATGGGGGTATGAGCAGTTTGGGAGCAATTTATTTTAATATCATTTCCATTTCCTTCAGTTGGGCTTGAACAACACAAATGCCATCATGCATTATACCCCTGATGCATGCAGATCTTGCTAAAAACACAGATCTATAGCAGTGTTTGTTAAAGAATGGCATAATACTGTACATTTCCTATGTGAAGGAACTGAATATTTTATCTCAGGTACACATATTCTTTTTTATATGTTCCCCTTTTTAAAATAAGTCAGCTGGATAATAGAACTATTGATTTGTGAAAAAGAGTGGTTGCCCATATAATGTTGAGCCTCTAACTCAGAATTTTATATTGCTTCATATCCAGGCACATTTGGAAGTAACTATGATTCTTGTTGGCATGAGAACATTTTGTACAAATTAGCCCATACTATAAAGAATAATAATATTTCTCACGTATAAAGCATATTAGCTGGAAGAAAACCAAGTGGGATAAACTGGTAGATCTCTGGCACAGATTTAGTAGCTCAACAAAGGGGTTTAGTTTTCAGTGGTTTAATGGCAGCAATAATTTTTCTCTCATTCTAATTTAGCCTGCCAAATGTAAGAAAGCAAGAAAGTGAAAGAAGGGACAAAACTGATGGTGGAGTAAGCTTGAACTTCCAAATCTGAGCTGCAAGACACCATTAGATGGGATGAAAGAGTATTCTTTTTATTTTCTAATGCCATGTTTTTTGCAGATCAGATCTACTGCTTCTGGTGCAGTGATGACAAGCCTATGATGTGCAATCAAAGATAACACACCCAGTTCTGGTTTGAGCTTCTTCGGCGACAGACCGAAACCACGTCTTTGCGCGGTTTCGATCTGTGCTCGCCGCTGGAGCACTCCTAACCGGCTGGTTTCGGGGCTAAGCCACCCTGTAGAGGTGGTGAAGAAGGGGGAGACTGCCTGCAGGGTTGAGGAGAGCCACATTTCTCCTCCTCAGTTGGTCATTACTCCTTTTTCCTGAAGGCGGTTGCAGCGGTGGTCAGAAATGGCCACCACAAAGAAGAACTCGATTGGAAAAGAATGTGCAGAGGAAGATAAGAAGAGAAAGTTTTGGTTGACTGGGTCAAACAGCAAAAGCAACAACTAAGGTACCCTTGAATTTAAACTATTAAAAAAAATAATAACACTGTTCCCAAAGAAGATTTCTAAGCAGTGAAGGAGAGAGAAAAGGGAAAGGATTTGTTTTTTTTTTTCTCCTCTTCTGATACTGACAGCTAAGAGACTTAAGCAAGGACTTGGGGAAAACATCCACTTTGACATTAATAGGCATTTAATGCTGAAAATAAAAAGTCAAAGGGATAAAAAAGATTTCTGGATAATTAAAAGCTTTTGAAAACAGGAAAGGAGAGAAAAAGAATAAAAGGGCAGGATCTGGAAGGGAGGAGACTGCCTGGAATTTTAAAAAAATTACAGCAAAATCTCAACAAGACTTCCAAAAGATACATCTTAACTAAAACATCGCAACAAAATAGTAAAACCCCAGAAAGAGAAAGTGAAAAAAGAAATAAGAAGAAACAGCTTGGGACTATTTGGATTATTTGGTGGTCTCTGGATTCTTGGTTACTTCATTTGAATCACTAAAATCAATCGGGTGGTTGTTTAAAAGTGTTTAAAATGGCTCCACTTTTAGAAGAATTGAAAATGGAACTTAAAAAGTACAAAGAAGATGCATAAGAAGGGAGAGGTTCTTTTGGCTTTGTATTTCAGTTCTTGGAAATGGAGATTTGGAACTATGAGAAACAACAAGAAATGCCCGAAGAACAAGAAGATCTGGACAAAAAAGAAGCCATCTTTAATGATCAACTAATTTTATGTGGGGGGAAAAAGGAAAGGGGAGAAAGAGAATGGAAAGTTTAAGATTGGGAAAAACAACCCCAAAAAATAATAGAGTGAAAAATAAGTATAAAATCAGAAAGCAACAGAAGAGGGAAATGCAGAAGAGAGAATTAGAAGTAGAGAGACAAGGGGGTAAAAAGGGGAGGGAGAAGATGAGAGGGAAGAAAGAAAGGAAAAGAAGTCATAAAGTACAGAAATAAAATATAGAGAAACAGGGCCGATTTAGAGATAATGGGTGAAAATGTAATGGAAAAAGGGATTCTGCAAAGGTACATAAGATAGTACGGTTATATTAAAAACAGAAATAATTTTAGAAAATATGAAACAATGTATGATTAAAATGTCTGATAAAATAGCTATCGTAATTCAGTGGAATGCTTGTTAATAAATAAATGTAATAAAGGTATATTTAATGATTTATAAAACATATGTGAAGAGAAATAAGGGAAAAATTAAGTATGGAGATTATACATGTCTTTAAGGAAGTATGATATTTAATTGGAAAGAAGTGTTAAAGATGTTAAGATTTTAATGATTATTAATGATAGAACTGAACTGGAATGGAATGAGGGTTTATAATTACATATATTTACAATCTTTTTTTATTTTTTTAAAGAATATAGTGTGTATTATAAGAATGTACCAAGCAGAATTTGATTGGAAGCTATGTATTATGTATTATATTGAATGTTATAACCTTAAGGTATACATTGAAGTTTCAATAAGAGTTGAATGGATAAAATTAAAATATAAAAAGGTGTCATACTCCAATTAGAAACTACAGGAGAAAATTTGTTTAATGAGAAAAAATAATATGAAATTGAAACAGGACAGACAAAAGTATAAACATAATGATTTGAATTGAGATGAGATAATCAAAATAAAGTTGAGAAAATTAAAAGAGGGGAAAAACTATATAGAAAATGCAAAATAGTAATAAGATATGGAATAGAACACAAAAAGGAGCATGAAATTGAGTTTGTGTTTGTATAAAGAAGTGCAACCCGGGACCATGCTATTTTCAAAAAAGATGTTTTACTTGTATTTTGTGTGTGTGAAAACCCAAATAAAACTTTATTAAAAAAAAAAAAGATAACAGATAAAAGAAAAAGAAGATAACTTTTTACCACCGGCTTGGTGGGTGTGGCTTGGAGAGAGCGCTTTGCATGCACGCACACACTTTGTGCGTGTGCATGTGCCAAATGCACACACTTTGTGCAGCGCAGAGGCTTTCCGACCCGCCTCCTGAAATCCTGCACTCTTCCTGTCACTTCAGCAACTGATGTGCGGCCATCTGCTATGCCGTGCAAAGCTGCTGTGATTCAAAAGCAGGAAATAAAGGTTAGTATGGGAGCCTGGGCAGATGGGTGGGCCCAACATCAGAGTGTTGGAGAGAACCCATTTGCTCTCCACTGCTTATCAGTGCTACCGGCTTGGCAAAACCGGGCTGAAATGGTAGAATACCACCACTGGACACACCAGAGCATTTTGGGTGACACGTCAGTGTTTATTCACACCTGACAACTGTTCTCGAAAATGTACCTTGTTCTCGCATGATTTTCAGAAACTGGGGAGGCCACAAGAGAATGGGGTGTGCTCTTGTGTGGCCCCTAGAGCCTCCAAAACTCATGGGAAAATGGGCCATGCTTTGGTGTGATGTTCAGAGGCTTCAGAAGGATTCTTTGAAGCCATTTCAAGAATGAAGGCCTTGTGTGACTGGGAGCAGCCTAAGGTAGCTCTCAGGGGCCTGTCAACAGAAAGAGAAGACTACATCAGTGTAGGTGGTGGGCAGCGTATCCTGGGGCATCCTGGGTTGCAGGGCAGCCATGCCTTGGGAAATGGTGCGGGATGGTCTTTTTGAGTGGCACCCATGGCATTAGGGCTGTAGTTGAGGTCCAGGCCTCTACTTCAGGCCCAGTCTTGAAGCTGCCACTGAGTGCCGCTATTCTGGGTGACCTAAATGGGGAGAAGAAAGAAGATTGTTTCTCTTTTGTTCGGGGGGCGGGGGAAATGACACTCCAACAGAGTCAAATGAGGCATTTTCCAAATTTTTGACAAGCTGAGCCCAAAAGGTTCACCATCACTGCTTTAGTGTAAAGTTTCAGTACTGAAAATTAATGTGTAAGACAAACATCTGTTCGGTCACTCCATAATTCTATGAGTGTCTTTTCATCCCACTTATTTATACTCATTTACAGGTAGTCCTCAACTTATGACTGGTTCAAATCATTGGAAATTTTTATAGGCCTAGGGCGGGAGATTAATGGGCTGTAAAGCACTTATGGCAGCCATAAATTGTTGTGCCCCCCTCTCCCATTTAAGTTGATGGACTTGGAAATGAAATCAGCCTTCTGTTAGGCTGCTCAAAACACCACTTATATTATTTCACAATTCACAATGGGACTTATTCCGTCTGCAAGGTGAGACCTGTTTTAGCTCTGAGGCTAAAAATAACCATCTAGTCATATGCCTTCTTAACCAAATGTCTGCTCCTCAAGTGTAAATATGAGCTGCATACTAAAGCATAGCTTGTACTATAAATTCAGGATAAAAGGCAGGTCTTTCAAAAGCCCCATGAAATTGATCATCCCAGCACCACACACTCTGATTGCTACCACTTTATTTTAAAACATACATTAAGCAAATAAATAGCTTTGCAGATACCCAGCTCATGTAGCATCAACCTTTTTTTTCTATGATTCTATGAGTAGCTTTTTTTATTAATTCAAAGGAATTTGAAACAAACTGTAAATGGTTCCCATGCTTTGTCAACTGAATAGCCAGTATAACCTTCAGTCAAGTGAAAAATTTGCTCAGCCATCCTTAGCTCTTCATCTTTTTTCCTGTGTTGATTGCAACCCAGATTGCTTTCCTAACTGATCCTTCATTACAGCAAAGTTAGATAGCCATAACATTGCAGCCCAAATCGTCTTGCCAAAATGTACCTGGCACATGGGGATTATTGCAAGGTTTCCCAGACACACACTTCAAACAAGCCACAGAAGGATATTGGTCAGTGGGGGGATTCAAAATATCTTACTACCAGTTCTGTGGGCATGACTTAGTGGGCGTTGCATGGCTTGGTGGGCATGGCAGGGGAAGGATACGGTAAAATCCCAATTTCCACTGCACTCCAGGGGGAAAGTTACTGCAAAACCGCCATTCTCTCCCCACCCCATTATCCTGCTTTCCAGCTCCGTTCTCCTTTGCAAGGCAACAAAAGAAGAGCCAGCCAATCAGCTGGCACTCAGGAGGCAGAGAATAGATGAGTGGGCCACAGAGGTGATATTCCAAATTACTCAAAATTTCTGCTACCGGTTCTCTGAACTACTCCAAATTTCTGCTAACGGTTCTCCAGAACTGGTCAGAACCTGCTGAATACCACCTCTGATATTGGTGCCTTCATGTCTAAACAATTTCTCCTCTCCCTATATCTAGTCATGGTACCGTGAAAACTGTAAGAGAAAATGTTGGGATAACCCTTGTTGTAATATGCAGCTTAGGCATATTTAGCAAAGAATATCTATGAGAGTAGAATTAAGCCTTTCTGAAATAGCTAAAGACTCTTAAAGCCCAAGCAACAAATTAGTTTATTAGGAAAGTCTACATGTTTTGATAGAATGTCTAGGACTCTAGGACTCTGAAGAAATGAGAAGACAGAGGAAGTAATGTAGAAAGCAATTGAAGGGAATAATCCAGTAGTCTTCCAATCAGAGGAAAATAGGGCATAGGGAAGAAAAAGACAGTGAAGGTGTATCCTTACTTGCAATTTTACTCTTACTGCCCAAGGTAGCAGTCAATAGGATAAAGGGGGTACAGATGCTTCTACAACTGCAGAAATTGTTTGAAAGTACTTACCCATTTCTCATCTGCATCAAAGCTAATATCAGATAGACTAAGGGCTATTTTAACTTTACAGGATAAATATTATTCTACTATCCTCATGTATTGGGGATGGATTACAATAAACAACAGCATGAAACAGTTAAAACCTATCAATATATCGTTAACATCAATATAAATTAATGCATTTTAATTTATTTAATATATCAATATTCTAATTCTGAATATCCTATCTGAAGCTGTTCTTTTACAGTTGGAAAAGAGAAAGGGAGAGAGATATTTAACACCTTCAGGCCCTTACTATATCCAGACTGAGTCTCAATATAAATTTTGCATAGCTTCAGTTATTAACTGTGCACATATATTTGTGAACCCATCCAAAAGGACTATTTTGAAATACATTCATCTGGGAACAAGTGACCCTGAACTCAGTGGACAACTTTCAAATAGACATACAGTATGTAGGATAGCATTAAGAGACTTAGATTAGCAAAGAGATTAAATTTATACCACTTCAATTTGGCATTCACGTATTTTCTTTCAACTGTATGCTATGCCATGGAGTGAAGGTTCTACAACAGGATGGCAGACAGAACAGAGTAGAATGGAGTGGAGTGGAGTGGAGTAGAGTAGAGTAGAGTAGAGTAGAGTAGAGTAGAATTCTCTGTTGGCCAGGTATGATTGGACACACAAAGATTTTGTCTTGCTGTATATGAGTGTACATAAAATAAAAGATACACTTGTCAAGAGTCAAGAACCATAATAATAGTCATAGAGTACAATAAGCAATCACATCATACTAGGAAACAGTCAATAAAAATCATTAGGATACAAGCAACAAAGTTACAGTCATACAGTCATAAGTGGGAGGAGATAGGTGAGGGGAAGGGAGGATTAATAACATTAATAATGCTTATTTATAAGAAATCATAATAGGAAACAATAAAAATTGTTAGGAAACAACAAAGTTATAGTCATATAGTCATAAATGGGAGAAGATGGGTAAAAGGAAGGAAGTGTTGTTTGTTCAGCATATCACATCTAAATTAGCTCAAATTCAGAGGGAAATGAAAATGAATGTTATAAGATGTTGATTATTTAAGGTAATGACACAAGAAACCAGTACATATCAATTTATATAACACTCTTGGAGCAACTAATCTAGGAAAAGTCAACAGGTGGCATGTTTCCTGGATTATCAGTAGTTTTCCTTGGTGTCTGCCACCTAATTTTCTGAGACATTATGGAAATATCCTGGACATATTGGTTCTACAGCTAACCTATACATTCTCATTTGGATTATTTATCTTTTGTATGCTAGAGAAAAACTAGACTTGCTAGAAAAAAATCCTCATCTTTTTAATGAACTCTCATAATGTCATTATATGGTATGTATCCCATACATCTTCTGTGGCTAAAACTGTGTATAATTGTTGCAATTAAAACACAAATACAGCATAAGGATTTCACAATATCTCCAAATTAAAAAAGTTCATTCCAAATTTGATTAGTTTCTGCCACCATACCTGTAATTATGGCAATTAGAGCTAGGAGCAAAATGAATCTCAAACTAAGGCAAATTCATTCATGCAGAACAATTCAATCTATCTTGGAAGGGGTAATGAAAGAAATTGCACTACTTGGGGATCATAGGTTCATTATAAATATGTGTCACATTATCTACTTGAAATAAAAGAAAATCTAATATGATTGTTTATAAAATCCGGCCCCAGCACAATTTCATATCTTATATCTCCATCTAGTGATGAGACACACTGAAAGCAAATTAAATGTTTATCATTTAATTTTTACATTTAGATAGTCAGGTGCCTTTCAGGAAATAATCAGCATAAAGGGGGAAAATTAACTAAAATATCTATATTTCTATTTTGACTAAGGTATTTCTTGTTTTCTTTTCTGCCTCATATCAATGTCTTTGCTACCTTAGAATAAAAGATTGAAACAAAAAACAAAAAAAACACTTGGCTCACTTCAATGTACTATCTGTATCTGAACCATGTGTTAAAATCTTCTTCATTTTAATGTGTATTTCTCTAAAGTAACCCTGAAGTCATAAATTTATAACCAAGAAACTCCTTTTTTATGTGACATAAAAGCATACTTAAACAGTGATCTTGTAACACATATTAGCTGATTTCAAATTAAAAGAACACTTGGTGATATTTGTTATAAAACATCTAAACAAACCCACAAATATTATTTGTTCAAAAAGATAAAAATGAATACGTACATATGGTAAAATGATCTGGAAACTAAGCCACACAAAAGAAGATCTGAATTATTTTAATAACTCACTGAAATTCAATGAGTATTACATTATAATCTAATTTGCTATTCCATATTCAATAATATAAGACAAAAAGCAGCACAGTATGATTCTTTTTAAAGAGAAATATGTCATAAATGAATTAACATACTATGCAAAATGAAGTTACATACTATGCAAACTCATAACAAAATCTGCCTGGCTTTGGTTTATTGTGTTGCAATTTTTGAGTTATTGACAGCTACAAAACAATTTGACTTCATAAATGTAATACTTGCTCATTTAACGGAATTTTATAAAAATTAAGAAATCAGCTCTGAGCATAATTAGAAGTATCAAATATGCTTACTCCAGACAAGGTAGAAAAAACATGCGAAGCAGGGTTTTCCCCCATTTCCTTAATAAGTGTTTATGTTTATAACTTTGCTTTACAAATGAAAATTCAAGAGCAAAACTAGTTGCAAAAATGCATAAGAACAAGACTTATTAGAATTAGATATTCTAATAAGAATATCTAAAATCAAAGAGTATACATAAATTTATTTTAAAAAAGACAATTCAATTTCCATATTTTTCACATGAATGTGAAAGGCTGCCAAATGAATGATGACCATTTATACAGTAAAAGGTAAATGATGAAAATAAAGGGCAAAAGTGAGTTTTTGAAAAATAAGTAAATCTAATGGGCACCCTTTTGAAATAAAGGGCTGTCCTTTAAAAAAAAAGGGGGGACATGTGGTCACTGTAAATCTGAGGAGGAGGAGTGGCTGAGAGCGGTTACTACCATTTCCAGATGCTGCCCAGCTTTGTCTCCCATGGGGTTGCATTAGGGGATTTTTTCTTCAGAAATATTTTTTTGCTGCAGGCTCTGGTTAAATCTGTCCCTCTACCAAACTCAGGGTTATAAGGGCATGATATGAAATGACAAAAACAGCCTGCTCCACTGCATTTTCAACTACCTGCAGCTTCCAAATGTCTTCAAGAAGAAGCTCCATGGGCAATGTGCTACAGTAAGTCAACAGGAGATGACTAAGGCAGGGGTACCCCAACCTGTCTGTGGACCGGCACCGGTCCATAGCATGCCAGAAACCAGGCCACACAAACAAGGGAGACCCCACCCATGAGATGCAGGCAGCACAGGAAACTACACCCCCTCCGGTCAGTGGAAAAAACTCTCTCCATGGAACCAGTCCCTGGTGCCCAAAAGATTGGGAGCCACTGGACTAAGGCATACTTCACTTTGAGAAAGGTCCCTGGTGCTAACACTTAACATGTTCCTAGATTGGGTGTTTAATACAGCTGTTCCATGAGCTCAGCTTTCTCCCAATAGACTGTCAGGTGTAGAGGCTGTCACTTATAAAACCCTACATGGTATAAGGCCAGACAACTTGTGGCAATACTTCTCTCCTTTTTTTTTTTTTTTTTGCTAGCCCTACTAGATGTAGCCAAGAGGCCATGCTTGGGGTTTCCTCCATGAAAAACTACCATCTTGTTGGACCCCAAGGTGTGCCTTCTCTTTAGCAGCAGCTGACCTGAGGAACAGCATCCTGCCAGAAATCTGGATGGGCTCAACCTCATTAGCCTTGTTTAAGGCTCTGAAGGCTTTTGGAGAAGAAGAAGGAGGGTGAGTCAGCTCCGATGGTTAGGGTTTTTTTTTTCTTATTTGCCTCAGGCATAATGAGTCACTGCTTGTAACCGCTTGTTTAAATTCTTATAGGTCATCCAACCTAACTGTGATGAAATGGGTGGAGATCAATTTTTTTAAAAAGTCAGATCTTCTCTCAGGAGTTCCATTATTTTATCCTGTGTTGGCTCTTCTTACAGGGCACATGAGCCATGCGTGGTGCAAATCACTAGTAAGTTACTTTTCTGATAGTCTAGGTTCAGTTCACCTGTAAAAACCAATGACTGTTCATCTTTGACAGCATCACTCTTTCTTCTGAAATGGCTAGTCATGTATTTATTTATTTGTTTGTTTGTTTGTTAATTGTCATTTAAAAAAATCCGGTGGGTAGACTGGGTCAGAACCACCACAGCAGGAGTGAAAGAAGATTTGGCTTCCCCATTCTCATTCTACCTCCATTTCACTGCTGTAGACATTGACAATAAAACAGATCTTTTCCTTCCATTTAGTCCTCTTTCCTGGATTGACACAATACAGGAATACTGGAGTAGTTCTGTGAAAAGAAGCAATTTATCTTGAGGCACTCACTCTGAGCAGTGGGTTGTTGTTTTTTTTAACCTTTTCAGATATTTTAAAAATGACCTGGTTGTTGAGTTCAAACAACAAGTTAAATCTTACACTGTTCTAATTTGGCATGTTGTATAAACACGGTGACTGTTCAGAAAGGATTTTGATTCTTCTGGACAAGCTTTCAGGATTTTACAAGTGAGAGCAGTGAAGACAGAAGGAACAATACATTTTCTTTCCATGAACATCCTTAAGAACTATGCCATAAAATCCACACCTTTGTGTTTAATTAGAGGGCTGGTCCTGTGATCTTCAAGATGAAATGCATAGATAACATGCCTACAATTCTACATATAGCTGACTCACCATATTCTAAACTTATTGAATCCCATCACTGAGATAGTATTTGTCAGAGATGGTATTTGCTGGTCCTCAGAATTAAAGATTGTTGTCTGCCTTTTGTAATTTCTAATGGAATTGCAGCTTAGAATGACCTAAAATTAAAGATCTGTTCTTCAGCACAGGCACATTTGAGAACTTATTAAGGCTGCTGTACATATTTCCAATAATACAGTGCCTTGAGAATAATATTTTAAAACAAACTGTTGTATGCTTGAAATGAACTATTGAGTTGTCCCAATACTGCAGCAAATGTCATTGCATTATTGTTCAGCATTTGGAAAACATATAAGGTAGATCTCAAGAAGTTAGTTGTAAAAATTATTGAGAAATTAGAGTATAAATGCATATAAAGGGTAGAATTTTTATAGCACAAAAAAGTGCTTCTCAAAAATGATGGGGACAATCACTTTTATATCAGATTTAGATAACCAGAGTGCATATACATTTAATGTCCAGTCTTAATTCCCCAGCATTTTTATATTAAAACAAGCTACAAAGTGTTCAGGTATAAAAATACAATCACCTCTTTTTATACAAAGGGAAGGATGGGAGAAATCATTCTAGAATATAAATAAGTGGAATTATCTCCTTTCAGCTAGCAATAAAGCCAGTTGAAGAAACACATAGGAAATATTCTACAACCATTTGGATGCATTCAGTGATTCATTCCATATCATGATCTATATATTTGCACACAGAAGGAATTAAACAGCAATAATAGATAAGGCTGGGAAAGTCTCCTTTGGGGACACTTTGTATTAAATGGTGCATTAGTGAAGTAAATTCAGAATGGAATAGGTATGCAGGTTCTTGGGTTACATAGCAGGCTAAATTCAGGGTAATCGATGTTATTTTTCATTGAAAAGGAAAAGCTCTTCAAACCCTAAGTAGGAATCACAATACCTTATCATTTATTACCAGATACATAAAATAATTAATGGCTTGTGATGTACTGCTGTAGATTGAGAAGTCAACATACACAAATTATTCACAAGCTAGCCAGTTCCAGCAATATATGCCATGTTATATAATCATGGTGCCATAATTGCAAGCTACTTTAATTCTAGCATAAAAGGTATCAAGCTGTTGGTGTCCAGTATTTGAGGGGCTGCCATAAGGAAGCGGGGTCAACTTATTTTCCATAGCACCGGAAGGCAAGGCACGAAACAATGGATGGAAACTAATCAAAAAGCAACCTAGAATTAAGCAGAAACTTCCTAACAGTGAGAACAATTAACTATTCCTTCAGAAGTTGTTGGTGCTTTGTCACCAGAGGTTTTAAAGGAAGACTGGAAAGCTACTTATCTGATATTGCATAGGATCTCTTGCTTGAGCAGAGAGGTTGAACTAGAAGACCTCCAAGGTCCCTTCCAACTCTATTCTAAATTTTGTCATTGGGATATAGGGATACTGATATAGGGATTAAAATGTTGGGTTAGAAGTAGACTCTCGGGTATGGAAGCTTATTTTCTACCATTCACTTTTTTCAGTTCAACTTACCTCATAACAATTTTAATAAGTCTATCATTTAACTCCGGATGATATTGTATTTCATTCTACATTTTTACTCTTAATCATATCAGCTCAGGATTCATATAAAGTTTAGCTGGTGAGTGTGTACAACTGGAAGATAATATTGGTTAATGGCACTAGATTTCTCACTTGGCAACAGGATGGGTCAACAGACTATTTCCAGATCTCCCAGGCTCAACATATTTTGCACTTTATTTCTTTAAAGCTGAATCATATCTGATCCCAAACTAGCCACTGAAATGTAGAGGAAAATAGTACATTCTTCTGAAAGAAGTCATTTTTAAAAATGCATGATCCATTAACTAAAGAACATACCCAACTGTAATGGCATAAATCAATATAGCTGAAGTCCCTGTTGGGCCATCATTCTGTCAACCTTCTCCCCTAGATTCTTAGAGCTTTGGGATACTTGTCAGTAAAACATACTAAAACAGCTGGAACATAAATAAAATGCAGTTCTTGACCCTTGAAGGTTTTATGTATTTTCTTGAATTCTTTAGTTTGTATACCTTCTCTGTATCTTCATTTTCTTTAGTCTTCTCTGATATCACAAACATCACTCTCATAGTTCAAGGGGAATATGACTACATTCTGAAGTGCATTGAGTATTTTAAAATAACACAAATATAAGTAATTGTTTGGGAATTTAGCATCGTGTGAATCCAAGCCCCAAACACGTGTTCTATAGGAAGGGGCCTCAATTATTAGTCTAGTCATTTTTGGCCCTTGCCTTTCAAATGTATGGGCACTACAATTAAGCAACTATTAGCCCCTCAAGGTAATCCAGTCTAAATCTACCTTT
Organism: Pseudonaja textilis; assembly: GCF_049901715.1. Taxonomy (NCBI): domain Eukaryota; kingdom Metazoa; phylum Chordata; class Lepidosauria; order Squamata; family Elapidae; genus Pseudonaja; species Pseudonaja textilis. Next base: position 28,749,933 of record NC_141993.1, read on the forward strand.
TGTCAGGGTTCCAAGTAATACACGCATAGCAAATAAAACTCTGGGGCAGGTAGATTCCTCAAAGAATAGTTTTATTGAATATATCATATTGGCACAGATCTGGTGAGAACCGACTCTGCATGTTCCCGCGGTTTTCACCTAATTAAAAATAAAATGCTTTTCCCCTTCCCCAAACAATCAGTCACATGGTCCAATCAAGGTACCATCCGGTCACCTGATGATGTCGCTCCTCCTCTCTCCGACCAGGTGTTAGAATGTCCTTGATTCCCAGGGGAAAGTATTTTAATTCCCCTGAACGCTTATTTTCCATGACAGGACTCAATATTGAAACTCAGAGTTTCTAAAATCAGGGTATATGTTCACCTCAGTTGTATAATTTATTTCCACCCATTTAAAACTTGGAAGAATGGCAACTAATCCAGAAGATGCAGGCTCTGAACACATTACAGTGCTAAAACCCTAATCGATCAATAGGTAATACTTTCCCTGTCATTTATCTACCTAATGTTTAAAGATTAATCTGTTGACAGTGTTCACAAAAATATGCTATTTAAAAGCAAGAAGTATAACAAAAATGTTATACTGAAAGGTAGGTTGAATTTTGACTTATTCAACATATTGTTTGGTAAACAGTGAATACAGGAGGCTAGGTCCCATACCTATTTGCATTTTACCATGGCACAATCACACACTGGTCACCCTAATCTTCTCCTTGGTCACATTATATTGTTTTAATTTCGTTCTCAGCTGCTTGGCAAAACAGTCTTCAACTGTTTTAAACTAGATTTTCTCCCCTTAAGCTTGTGAGGAGTAAAACTCAACTCCGAAATTGTTGGAAGCAAAAGAAATATTTTATTTGAAGCATTTGCAAAGCCTGGTGGATCTCAATACACAAAGATAAGACACTACCCTTAACAAATAATGAAAATGCAAAGTTTTATAATCATTCTAGTCCCGACAGCTTACGCCACATCATTCCTTGCCAGGCCCAGTTGATAGGTCCAGTCTGGTCACATGTTTTTTGACTGCCTATAAACTATTATCACTCCTGAATGTTTAAAGTTAGTCCAGCCCTTATTGTCACCTAAACTGGCTAAGTACTCATCTCTCTCATGTCTCATCATTTTGATATTCCCTTATCAATTACCTTGCTTCACAAGAATTATAGCATAGGCATAAAAAAGAATATCACTCAAGTAAAAGAAACATTTAAGAGAGGAAAAACATCAAAACAGATACGTTTTCAGCCTGCCCAAGGTTGGCTTGACTATTTTCTTTCTTCATAGAGCCCTGAGAACAGCTAAAAATGCTACAACGTGCAATGCTCTCCTGCCAGTCCTGATCTCCAAAAGAAAGGCCATTTTTTAAAAATTGACGCTTATGGGAAATCATCAGCAATACAATTGAAAAGCAAATTTAAACATGGCTGTATGATTATATATAAGATACTAACTCTAGGTAATTGGAACAAAGGATAAACCTTATATAAACTATACAACATAGTATTAATGGAAAATTGCAATTTATTACATTATACCACACAAGCTGTCACAGTCTCATCATAACTTCAAGCAGCATAAATAACAAGTGTAATGCTTTATCATTAGGTCAGCAGATCTGCTTGTGAATATGATCAAAAATGTTTTGGGAGAGGCTTGGTCACTAACCATCCACCAGGCCTCTTTCTCTTCCACAATTTGCCTTCTCCAACAGAACTTTATTTCCTAAATTTCTTTCATATCCAACTCCTTTTCTTCCTCCAATTTTTTTATCTTGATCTCTCCAGGTTTTGATTTATTTTAAAAGTGTTGCACACTGCACTTTTGCCTTATGATGCAACAACCCCACTTTTTTCATTGCAATGTATAGAAAATAATGAGGAACGAGGAGCTCAGCTCTTTGTGTGCTGAGTTTCCTGTCTTTCTCGGTATCCATAATTTCTCACTATCTTCCGGCCAACTAAAGAGATCTGACTGTGCAGTAGTTAATCAGCTTTATTTAATCTGTCCCAAAGGACCTAGATAGTTGGCTAAACAAGGCAGCACTTCCTACCCTTATCTATGGGACTATTTCAACTAAGTCTTCTCTTAAGTTTCTTTATTTTAACTTGGGAGATGTCCAGAAGAATTGTAGTAGGAGAGGGCAGAGAAATCAGAAGGAAAAGCTCAGATACTGGTTAAAACGAAGGCCTTGCCATTTCTCCCAGTACCCTGATTGGTGGATGTTTTCCCTCCTAGTTAATGATATGTTTAACGGAGATGGCAGCAAAGAAAAAAGAACATCTATTTACCTTCTTTATGATAATTGACATACAGTATTCTCTGACTGGGACACTGCTTGTCAGTAACTTAAAACTCAGGTGGTATAGCAAGGATTGGCAATGGTGCACCAAGTTTTATCTCAGAATTGTTTTATGTCAATTCAACAGTTGGTTGCTTTAATTCAATAGTGGGGAAAGGATTTGTTTCATCTAGCAATATTCCATCCTGATCAACACGCAGAGGGACTTCTCTTCAGTGAGAGGGTAAAAATTAAACTATAGCTAAGACATGGGACAATTTAAAAGTTTACTAAATCATAATGAGAGAAACCTATAAAAGCTAATCAGTTAGTTTCCTTCTTGCTTTATCAAAAAAATTTACAAGATATGTTTCTCTTTTTAACTTGGAGGTTTATTTTTTTTCCTAAGGCAACCTTGCAACATCTCTATTAATTAGAAAATTGAAGTACCCAAATATTCTTTGAGGATTTATTCTTGTATGTACTGCCATTTGTTTTCTAGGCCAAAACAACAGAGTTGATAACTAAACTCTAGGCTAGTTGAATTTCCCAGGAAACACTGGGGAACAGCAGCAGTTTTATTTTAAGATGGTGCCAAACCAAAATCCCAGTTCAGTTTTTTGTTTCTGTAAAGCTGAATTAAAGCCAAAAGACAGAGGTGAGGGACATACAGAAAAAAACAAAACTCAGAATCAGGAAAAGCCTGTTGCCAACTCAAATAGGAAGCTAAATATAGCACTTCCTGTTTGGAAAGTTCCAAAGTCCAGCTTGGCTAGCTGGCATTAGTGTGCAACCTCTTTTCTAATTAATACATATTGCAAAGTAAGCCAGATGGGCTCTGACCTGCAATGGGGCCTCCAGTTATAGGGAAGGAGATTTAAATCTTCCTTCCTTGAAAGCTGGTTTGCTGAAATGTGACTGCTCTGTCAATATAGTACCTTTGGTTTGGATTTTGTTTTTGAAGTGTAGGAAAGGCTTCCCTGGGGCTTTGGAGTTGTAACTCTGAAACTATGGGCTATTTTTTTCATGACAAACATATCAGAAAGTACCACGGCAAGATTCACAGGGATGTGCAACTGAACCTAGTCCAAAATACAGATGGAATCAGATCAAACATGAAATGTAATGTAATTTTAATACATTTTACATATTTAATATGACTATTTTTATGCGCTTAATGATGGCCTCTTACCACCACTTTAACTCTTATAATTTTAAGAACTTTTGGCAGTTCTCACTGGCCCCAAATCAAACACTCTCAAGTTACTTTCTTGTTCATCAGAAGAAAATATAAAATTAATCGGTTGGCTGAAATGTTAAATCAGACAAGACAATACAGAAAAATTCCTCCTCCTCATGCAGTACTTGATTCCCTTGAGAGACTACATTATTCTAGGACAGAGTAGACTTTAAAAAGAATGAAAAAATTAAAGTGATGAGGCCATCCTTCTGCTGTAATATTTCATCAGGAAAAAAATGGAAGTAATAAGAGAAGCAGGATCTATCTACATCAACATCTTTATATCTCAAGTGTATATCTAACACCCTTTGAAATAATAATATTTGTAGTAGCTTCAATGTTTGTTAACCTCTATATTAAAGGTTAGAGGACGAGTTTGATGCTGTGATTAAGACATCAGGCTAGAAACCAGAAGTCTCTGAGTTCTAGTCCCATCTTAGGCACAAAGTTGGATGGGTGATCAATCACATTCTCTCAGGCCTAGGCAAATCACTTCTGTGAAAAAAAATCTTAGCAAAAAAACCCTAGAGGTAAATCACTTCTTTAATAATTTTCTTTTGTCACATTGACATTCATAATTTGTTAACTATCTTTTAAAGTTTTACCGGAATGCATTCAAAACTTTTAGATGACTGTTTGTTTGGATACGTTTGTATATGTCTGTTTTTGATGAAGGCTGTAAACTTCTTAATATTAGCTGTCAGCCCTTCAAATCAGGCAAGGTCTGGAAACAGGTTTTGGATAAATTCAAGAATGTCACTTTATTATTATAGGATGTACCAGAAACTTGAAAGCCTGCCAGCATTTCCTTCTGCACATTCTTATACCAAACAGAATCAAGATAGGATTATTTTGAGGGTATGTTGTGGGATCCTAGAAGACAGCCTTCTCTGCCATTACTCACACACTTTGGAACATCTTACCCTTGCAGAAGAGCATCAAGATGTAAATAAATACCTTCTATTCCCAAGCTGAGTTATTGTTACTTTCTCTTAATAGCATGCATAATGGTTCTTGCATATTTTTGGCCCTAGTATCTCTGCACTCTTCTGTATTAATAATTTAATATGCCTTTTTGTTCATTATTTGTTTCATCATTAAATGGTGTTTGTGACTGTGGTCCATTATAACTTATACAAATGTATTTTTTATTTGTTATGAAATTTGTTATGCTTTCCATCTTGCCAAACATCAACAATCAAAACCAACTGCAAAAAAATACACATCACCTACAACACTTTTTGGAAACTTGCTGAGATTGATTAGATCTCAGCAACTAATTAGCATGAAGAAATTTTAGTAAAGAGCAACATATAAAAATTGGTTGAGATTAGGATAAAACACATCCATTTGATATTTAAAATAATCTATTTTTATTCAGGATGGAAAAAGCAACATATAGCCGTAGAACTAATTCAGTCAGTTCTAATCCAGCTCTTACATTGTTGAAAGAGATGCAACATATGTATTTCTTTATCTTTAATACATTTCCCCCCAAAATAAAAGTAATGTAGCACTATGAAACATATTTTGATAAAACATCAGCACATTATAAAGGTTCACTAATGCACCAAGGCATCCCTTTTTAAAAACTATATCCACCAGAACTCTACATGGCATAAATTTAGCAGAACTGAACATGTTGCAAAACTTTTTGTTACCATGACAGACAAACAGAACTACCTTTTCAGAAAAATCACAATTTAAATATCAACCATTGATACATTAGCGCCATCTTTTGTTCTTTAGAGAAAAATGACATTATCTAAAATTTTAAAAATTCTAACTAAATATTTGTTCATTTAAAAAACTCCACTAATTTCTAAAAATGATAAAAAGAATATATTCTTATATGTGTTGGCTAAAATCTATGCAGTTCTAGTGCTATGGACAAGGAAGTCTTGAGTATTTTATAATGACATTCCTTACAAGACAAATTTAAAAGAGTTTAAGATTACCAAGAAAATCCTTTAATGTATTTTACAGTTTTATTAGCTAACATTAGGTATCTAGTTAAGTGAAAAGACAGATAGTGTCATGGCCTTGGTAGAGTTGGACTCTGAGAGAGAGGAGGAACAGCCAACAAGAAGTGGAGGTGTGGCTCCGGAGGGTGTGGAGGAGGCTGGAGAAGGGCAGAGGCCGGCTGGGCAGTCGGAGGAAGAACCAGGCCCATCCCCTCTGCATACTAGGACACGCAGGGAAGAACGGAGAAGGAAACAACTTGGCTTAAGAGGAAGGAAGCAGCCATGATCTCCCTCATTGGTTGCAGCTGGGGAGAATAGTATATAAGAGAGACGGTCAAAACAGAGTTGCTAGAAGCAAAGCATGTGTTATCTTGGTTGGCGTCCTTCCAACAGACTTTGCCTTGTTACCTCCTTGAAGCTGGTAATTACTTATCCTGGTCCATTGTGGAAATTCCTTCATTGTAGTTTGTTTTAGTTTTTCATTTCACCTCTGTCTGCTCGTTAAGTTCGGACTGTAGTGCTTTCTTTTGGAGACTATTTTTGAATACGTTTTATCTCCAACTGAGAATTATTGAACAGTGGGGCCAAGTTAGAGGCATTAAAGGACATTTATTTACATTTTGGATTTTGTTACGTTTGTATTACACTCTGGGTCATCACAGATAGAATGAGCTACTGTATGGGTAACTCGCACACACCTTTCAGAGACAATTATTTTGTATAAAATGTTAGTATTTAAATAATAACTGGGGAAATTAGATGATGATGATAACGTGTCAATAAGAAAATTTTGTCTGTTATTTTTTTTCATACAGGCTAGTTTTCTTTGTAAAGGAGCTATGGTTGATTCAGTCACTGGTGTTCTACGGTGTCTGAAGCGATGCTTTGTAGACATTGTTGTATTGCCCTAGTGTTTCCCAGTATGAAATGTAGTTGTGGTCAACTTGTCAGAATAGTTCAGGGATGAAACCATAAAGTATAGCAATTATACTGAGAGGAATTAGAAATTGCACCTTGTCACCTCAAAAAAGATACCCTGAACAAATAAGTTTTCAACTGTATGAAGAATTTCAGCAACTGGAATGCGGCAAATGAAAAGGCTCTGTCTCTAATTACCAAGAGATTCCCTTGAGACCTAGAAACAAACCTATTCTCGATTTCTTAGCAGATTTGTGTGAAAGTAGACAATCTCTAAACTATCCTGGTCACAATCTATTTTGAACTTTGGACTTTGAAACCAGAATTTTCCAGTGAATGTTGAAAATCAATGTAGTTATATTAATCTCAGGTTCTTCAAGTGAGCTGAAGGATTCAGGAAGAAAAGTAAGAGGGTTAATTGCCTAATAGTACTTTTTTGAAACAATGCAGAACAACTGATCAGTGGAACAGCTTGCTTCCAGAAGTTGTAAATGCCCCAACACTGGAAGTTTTAAAGACGAGATTGGATAACCATTTATCTGAAATGGTGTAGGGTTTCCTGCTTAAGCAGGGGGTTGGACTACAAGACCTCCAAGGTCCCTTCCAACTCTGTTATTCCATTATACTATAAAGATAGATGCAGGTGGTCGGATACACTAAAGCAGTGGCCCCCAATCTTTTGGGCATCAGGGATCTGTTCCATGGAGAAAGGTTTTGATGAGGACCAGAGGGGTCATGGTTTTGAATGAATGAATGAATGAATGAATTCTTTATTGGCCAAGTGTGATTAGACACACAAGGAATTTGTCTTGGTGCATATGCTCTCAGGGATGCTCAGGGATGCTGCCTGTTTCCCATAGATGGGGCTTTGCTTGTTTGCACAGCCCAGTTGCTAGCTGGGGGTTGGGGACCCTCACATTAAAACACTGTTACCAGTGCCTAAATAATTTTGGAATATAGAATGAAACAGAGCCAACTTTATAGTGTATAATCTGCATAAGAAAAATCAGCACATGGTACAGCAATCTTTACAATGAAAGGATTTAGATTCTCTGTAAAGGGCTGGCTCAAAGTCTTTGCAACTAAGAAAATGAACTATTATTATCCCCACATTGTACAGCAAGAAAATTCTTTCTATATTATAATGTTTATCAACCACATTGCAATGATTAGTTCCTGGAACAGCCTATTTAACACCTCAGCAGATTCCCTACTGTTCGCAGAAAGACATTCTTCAAGGGAACTCTTACCAGATGACTTCAAATGTCTCCTGGAGTTAAACTCATCTTCCTACTTTGTACCAATATTAGGCGCTGCTATGCAGTTTGCTTTGTGATATGATATACTAATAAGTAACTGTTCCCTGTATTGCTTTCACAGTATAAGTTGTACAGTTTTATATAAGGAATTTTAATCACGTTAAAGATTATATGGAATGACTTGATTTATTTCAAATTTTCCTATTGAGCTTGTTGCAAATGCACAATCAGAATGATCATTTTAGTAACAAGCTATTGCAATACAGAATAACTAAATCGTATCAGTACAACTTCCGCTCAATCCTGTTGTGGTTCACTGGCAGCAGTGCAGATGGCAGAGGTCTCTGATAGCGAGGACTCGTACGAGGGGCCTGCGTGTGGGGGCCAGGGCTATCGGAGAGTGGGGTGCTGACTTCAGAGCTTGTGGAGTCTGGCAGCAGTGACTCAGAGGACCCTGGGGAGCCTGTGCCCAGTATTCATGCGCACAGGGCTGCTCATGAAAAGATCACTTGAAGCAGCAAGGGAGACTTGGGAGTAAGGCTGGAAGGTGACGGCTCTTCCCATAAGGGATAAAAACCAGCCCTTGGGGATGTGTTCTTTGCAGGAAGCAAAGAAGTTCTTTAGACTCAGAGTACTCATTGGAGCCCTGCTTACTCTGGTTTGTTTTTGAAACTTCTATTGGTGTACATTTAATCAGTAATTAGTCTTCTTTTCTTGGAAGCCTCTTACAACCTTGAAAGGGCTTGCTTTTGATAGTGGACAATTAGGTTTAAATGTTTCTTGGCTGGGAATGCACTGAATTCCCAGTGCCTCATTAAAAAAGGTTTGCTTTTATACACAGTTTGTGTTTATTTAATTTGAACAAGGCTTGGGTCAGAACAAATCCATTCTAAAATGACAGTGAAGTTCATTTTTGGTGCAGAAAGAAGTAGAAGCTAATATTTAGAAAGACTCTCCTTCTTGAGCAGGGGGTTGGACTAGATGACCTCCAAGGACCCTTCCAACTCTGTTATTCTATGAAATTTTATGATTGCAAAGATATCAATGGATCTATCATTGTATGGAGCTCATATACTATCAGGATAAATAAAACAAAAGAATCGAATGGAGAAGGGTTTGAGGGGGGGAAGAATCTTATTATTTTGCAACCTTATAAGACATCTGATAAAACCACAAGGAACATATCTTTCTAATGATGCAATTGAAGGAAGGGTGCTTCAGGTTGATTGGAAAGGAACTACTGGCACCATAGTAATGGAGCTTTTAAGAGAGTTTAAGGGTCCTCTAGAGATAATGGATACCATCTTGCCATCAAGTTAACTCTTCACTCTGTTATAGCATTTTCATTACCCTTTGGCCCTTCAGGCAATCTCTTGGCAAAAATAAGGTTCTGCATCCAATGAATTGTAACAACTGTTCTTTTGAAATGATGACAAGCAGCCTTTGTGCATGAACTGCTTTCTATCATCTAGATTTTTTTAAAGGAAAGTATCCAATCCAGATTATTCTTAAATTGTATTCATAATGTAAAGTTTAAGTTAAGTAATGACTTTCTTTGACTGTAATCCTAAATACCATTTTCTATTTAAAGTTGACCGCATTTCTGCTCAAGCAGACAAAGCAATGAGTTACTTCTATAACCTTTGCATAGAAAGAATTGGTCTAACAGATATTTCAGTTGCTGTTCTGAAATTCTGTTGATATGAGAGTTAGAGGTAATTACATTTTATGTTTGAAAAAGTCCTCAATAGCAAATTCTTTGAATCCATCCATTTTTGAAATGACTATATAAATCATTCTTACTTTTGCTACTCTTTTTTTTTTTTTTTACCTAAGCCAAAGGATACGCAAAATATGCACTAAGGCAATTGATTTGCCCTGCTAGCCAGATGGGTCTATGTTTTTCTCTGTTCACAGAAGAGTTTCAATTAATATTTAGGCTTGTGTAACCTTAGCTGGTTAGATCACTGCTCATGAATTCTATAGAACCTGCCAAAGTGATAATGTAATGTAAATAGTCATGTATATCTGCTTTACCAGGAAAAAAAGCTTGAAGAAATTTTCAAATAAAGTAAGTTTCAGAACTGAAATTACAAAACACAAAATTTTACAACTAAGTAAAGCCATAAGTGTATAATGCTCATATTACATTCTTATACCACACCCTACATTTGTTTTGTGATTTGTTTTGTTATAAGATGTAAAAAGTTAAAAGAATTGCAGTGTATTTTCTGAGTAGTTTTGAGGGCAAGCCAGAGAAAGGTGAAAACACATTAAATGCATGTAAAATGTAGAAGAGATGGTTTGTAATCAAAATAGGCATATTTTAATAGCATAAAATTCAAGAGCATTGTTAGGAATATAAGTCACCTAACAAGTATTTGGGTTAGAAATATATAAACCAGGATAAACATTTTAAAACTGTATCTTTAAGAAAATGCAAAACTGTAATTAGGTGTGGTTTCTCAAATGGCCATAAGATGGAGCCAGAAACCTGGGTTGTTTAGCCTTTGTCTCAGAAGAGAGTAAATCTCTGTTTCCTTCTGTTGGAAAGTATTGCTGTTCCTCCATTTTTCCTAATTGACTGCTATTTCTGGATTTGATGTAAGTTTGTTACTGAACTGTTTTTGACACTGGAATTTGTTATTGGATTATCCCTGGATTGAAAAACTCACTGATTTACCTGTGAATGACTTTGGATTGTTTGTTTGGACTTTGCTTAACGTTTCTGGAAGTAAAAACCTACATTTACTGTACAGTGTATCTGTGTGCTGTATGTGTATTATTCAAACAAATATGTCTCCCTGTATGCGCTCATTCTCCTAATGGGGAATTACCTCAACAAGCATACATCTTGAATGTTCACTGGTGCAAATGATTTAGGCCATTACTTGGAGATATAAAAGTACTTGTGGACCATATAGAGAACATAGAGTCCACAACCCCCAACCCCCAGGCCATAGTTCATTACTGGGCTATGGCCTGTTTGGAATTCCCCATGTGAGTGGCTGGCTGGAGCGAGCTTTTATGCACAACTTAACTTGTACAAGCAGTGGGCCAGCAGGCACTCAAGCAAATGCGTGCCACCTGTGATTGTGCAAGTCACGCTGTGTACATGCATACCAGCTCGCCACGCATGCAAGCCTGGTGTTCATGCAGCCGTGTTTCCTTCTCCCCCCTCACTTGGCCACCAAGCTGCCAAGGTTGGGGACTACTATTGTATAGTATAAATAGAATAATAGAATATATATTATATATATAATATATATATATATATAGCATAATAGTCACAGAACCTGCACATATATGTTTATATGATTCAGTTTTGTATCTTGGATATGTTTTAGAGGGAGATATGGATTGGGTGTTTTTGAAGGATCTTTTGAGCTTGAAGTGATTAAATTGGGTATAGTTAAAAAAAGTATCTGTAATGCTCCCCTGACCTTTTTCACTACAACAACCACCTTCTTAATAGATAGGTAAGTCCATGGTAAATTGCAGTAAGAGAAAATGACTGACCCAAATATATCTTAAGAGTTATTGTCAAACAGGAATGATCACAGAACAGTCTTTCCAAGTCCCCTTGAGTCAAGATTGACTCATGGTTACTTCATGAACATTATGAAGCTCACCTTTTGGGGTGTAGGATCTAGGAAATGTACAAAGTCCTTCAGATAAGAAGGTAAAAATCATTTTGAGTCTTGAAGAGTACATTGGCATCTTAAATTGTGCTTTGAAACAAATTACTGTAATATCCCAAAGGTGTTTATTTCAAGAGGCAACTTTCAGCTCTGAAAAAGCTAAAGAAGCTTCTTGGATGAGAAGCGAAATGTCTTCAAAGAAAAACCAGAAAGTCCAGTTGCCTCTTGAAAAAAGCACCTTTGGGACAACAATGATCTGGATGACTGAGAATCTCCATAGACAAATTACTATAATATGATCAATCAATACTTATAAAATAATGCTAGTTACTGCCATTGAAAAACAATAATGTCAACAGAATACATGTTAGAAAAGAACCAATAAAATGGTCAAACTCCTTGCTAGAACAGTGTTTCCCAACTGTAGCAACTTCCAATTGTGTGGACATAAAATCCCAGTATTCTGATCATTAACCATGCTCTTTTTGGAAATCGTTATAGTTGGGAAATAAAAGATGACTTCCAAATAAGCATATCCTACGCTGAGCAAAGAGATATCGAAACACCTGCTGCCTCTAGCTGTCATCTCGATTTTTCCAGCATAGATTTGGCAGCCTACCTGTTACCTCTAACATCTGACTACATCAAAGTGACCCCTTTAAAATAAGTTGAGAAAAAGTCCTGAATTAAACGCCAAGTAAAATTAATATAAAAACATGATTACAATCTATATTTAACAAAACAAATCAACCAAAATCTTTGCAACCAGAATGTGAGGAGGAGGATAAAAAAGGGGGAAAGGAAACATTTTATTTCACCAAAGTATTATGAAGATGACATGTTTTTAAATTCAGTAGTATAAGATTTCCTTGTCATTTACATGTGTGAATAAAAGGAGTATAAAATATATAGTGGAAATGAAGACAGATTCTTTTAAGTGCTGCATTGTTATAATTGAAGACTTTTCAAACACCTGCCAGGTTTTTTCTCTAATATGAACAAATTTCTAAGATTAGATTATGTATCCATAATCCAATATTTTAAAAGTATATCTTAGATGACATAGTATTATCGGATTGAACCTGCCTGCTTCCTCCTGTTTACAAAAGCACTGGAAGCAGCCATGACCTGCCTTAAACTGACATCATTGTATCATTGTGCCTCAAGCAAGAATTGAGGTTACTTTAAACCAGGATTTACTAGAACAAGGCAGAATTTTTAACTGCAGACTATATTGGATGACAGGCATTATGACACAGTATTATGGGATTGAATCTGCCTGCAGATGAATGCAAACATGAATTACTTAACAAAAAACAACTCTTTTTTAGGACGATATCTGCCCTTTTCAAGAGCTTCCTTAGTATCATTCTAATAATACATAGGAGGAGCAAGTACTAAAAACTTCAATTAAGGATTGAAGAAAACTCACCTGGTGTTTTAAAACTTGCCAATCCAAAAGTTCCTAATCGCCAAAAAGCAGTCAATAACCAAATCCCAAAAGTAATTAGAAAAGGAAGCATGACAGCCCAGGGTCCTGTTGAAGGTGCTGACTGTGGTTTGAGCAAAATGGCTATTCCCTCATCTCCCAGAGCTCTAAACCTGCCTTTTCTCATTGACATCCTTATGCAATCTTAGATACCTGAAAATCTGTAGCATAGGGATGTCAAACTCAATTTCATTGAGGGCCACATCAGAGCAATCATGGGGGAAGGGGGGCTGTGGTCGACTGGGTGGGTGTGGTTAACTGAATGGCCAGCTTGACACTACTTCCCAAACTGCTGGCTTGTTTCCTCTTTGCATTGGGTAGACTGGGCCAAAGCCAGGCTGGCCCGATCTTTCCTCTTTGCATTGGGTAGACCTGGATGGCCCTGCAAGCGAGATCTGACCACATCGCTGGCCTTATCCGGCCTGCGAGCCTTGAGTTTGACATCCCTGCTGTAGCATATAAAGTAGTCTTCACCCACAAAGACATCTGAGATATATGGAGCTTCTCAGAGTAGCAGAACAACAAATATGTGATTAAAAATCTTACTTTGGAATAGATAAAAGAAATGTATAAATACTAGTGCCAAATGAGTTGGGGCCATGTTGAATCATGAGAGAGGTCCACCGATTCCTGGAAATCAGTGTCCCTCATATTTTCTTCCATATCTGTTATAACCATATTCAGCAATATAAATGGGCATTTCTATTTAATTATATTTTCTTTGAAGTTTTAAGTTCTATTCATTCATTTTCATTCTCTAGCAAACTTACATATATATAAGAAACAGTGCTATCTACCCAATAACAATTGAAACAGAGACAGAGAAAAATTAGACGCTACCATGGATTTTCTCCCATCCACTTCCCATATGTGCAAGTAGAGAAAGAGAGAGATCGATCCAGGGAAGAATTAGACATCTATTTAATCATCTTGATTTTCTTCAACTCCTACATAAGAAATACCACAGTTGCACATTTGATTGCATCAATATGTTTCCCCCTTTATTCAATCAAGAGATACTTGTCTGATTTTTGAGTGGCAGGTGATGTTGATGTGCCACGCTCTATTTTTAGCTGCATTTAAATTATTTATTGACTAAACTTTGTCAAGGAAAACTTGAGGGAGCTGAAAAAGCACAAGGCATATGATTTGTGTAGGTCTTTTTATGTATATAAAATATTCATAATATAGCGGTAATTCAATACCTGTCATTCTTTTGGAACACAGCAGCCATTGATTGATTATAATTACCAATGATTGGTTATAGATGCAATAAAACAAATATTCTTATATAAGCGCTACTGAATAATTTTTTTAAATTTTGTAAATAATAGACCTCTTTCATATGCCCCAGAGTTGAAGAAGTTTTATAGACTCATGAACATGGATGGTGCATCCGTTTCTTCTGATGGATCCAATTAAAAAATATCCCTTGCCATAAAATAATTTCTCCCCAATGGAAGAGTAAAATTTTCAAAACATATTCTTAACTGAAAGCCATAGGAACACAGTGACTCACATGGTTGGGACACTGGGTTGACAAGCAACAAGCTCACATTCGAGACCAGAATGCTGCCATGGGACAGGGTGAGCTTCCATCCTTCGCTGCAGCTCCTGCTGGGTACTTGAAAGGAGCTAGTGGTGGGATTCAAATTCTTTTACTACCAGTTCTGTGGCCATGGCAGGGGAAGGATACTGTAAAACCTCCAGTCAGAGGTGGTATTTGCCGGTTCTCCAAACTACTCAAAATTTCTGTTACCGTTTTTCCAAAACTGGTCAGAACCTGCTGAGCACCATCTCTGAAAGGAGCTCCCACAAGTTTCCCACAAGAGAGGACTTATACATCAAGAATGCTCCCTTCCTCTGTTGGGCAAGTTCTGGGTCTGTCTCTCCAAAATACTCAGTATCTACCTATGTTAAGTCAAACTCTTTAGTCATGGGAGCTGTGTCAAGTAACTTGCTACTCATTGGCTCACCAGTTTCAGGCCAGAAATCTACTAGAGTCTGCTTTCTTCCTTCCGAGTCTGCAGATTCCATTACCAGTTGCATCCATAAGAGGGGAGAAAGGATACAGTCACTGTTCCAAACTTCCAGCACCAAGAAACAGCAAGCAAACAATGAGTTACAAGCATTTAATCTGGGAAGGCCTGGAAACTTGGCACATAACAACCAAAACAAAGGCAGCATTAACCATTGCTGCTTTCCCGCCAATTTAACTCTCCCACACACTTGCGCCTGCCTCACCCACGCGGCTTCCTGATATCTCGAAAGGCCTAGAAGCTTCTGTCGTGCCTACACCATCCTTCTGCTGCCAGCCTGCTTCTCCAGCCGTGTACTCTACCCTCCAGCTGATCGTTGGAATGCCAACTCGTCATGGTAGTTTTGGAACATTATCGCGGCCTCTGACTGCCACACCCTTCCCCAGCTGATTATTGGACGTTTCCTTCATTGCTGTCAGCCTCCCATGCTGTGAGTTTATGTCTTGGCAATGTCCCTGCAAGCCCGAGTGCTGAGTTTTTGCTGGCAGAGGCACCGTGGGCCGGTCCTTTGTTGTTTCCAGATTAGTCCCATGGGCCAGATCTAAGCACCCTAGTAGCCGGATGCAGCCTGGGGGCCTTGAGTTTGACACCCCTGAGTTAAGTCATATTTATAATAGCTCCCTAACCCAAACTTCATTATAAATAAAGAATGTAATACAAATTACAATGTAACATTGAAAAAGTTCTGTAGTCATGCAGTCTACTTTTCTATCAAATAAAATATCTATATTGAATATTTTCTTTTATTCAATTGGGATACCACCTAATTCCAACCAACTCTTATTTTGCAGCAAATTTATAATCAATACACACTGCATAAGCTTAATAAATAATTTGAATGTTATGTTAATTGTTAAAAGTTCACTGGAGAAGGGCTGGAGAATAAATTCAAATAAAATAATTCAATCATGCCCACACTCTGTAATTAAATAACAATCTGGACCAGCAACAAAGAGATATAGGAGATGATTTATCTCACTGTATTATTAACATTTCAATAGGGAATGTCCAGGAGTAATTATATTAGGGTATACGTATTTCTCAAATAAAAGATAAAATAGGTTACATTACTGCAGCTGTATGAAAAATGAAAATTATGGTCAAATGCTCATCATTCTATTTTATATCTGTATAAACAGAGTTATTCAATAGGAGGAAAAAAGGGATGGTTCTTACCCATGGAGAAGTGAATAAGGTGGTCTACTTCCTGAAACCATATTTTGTCTATATATTAATTATCTGAGGATGCATAACATGTACAAATAATACACACAAATCTAGTCACTGTAGTTAGAGTGTACTCAGCACTTCAAACTTAGTATTTTTCTGCTGTGACTATTCAGATGTTCAGCTGTGAGTCATCAGGAAATAAATCATCGCATACAGAATATATAATCTATTTACCTCACTAATATAAACCAACATTTTGTCTTAAATAGCTTTCAGGCTATTGGTATTTGTCATACTTATAACCCAATACTGTAGTGCTTATTATTAAGTTTAACAAAGACGAAAGTCGTGTTAAAAGTGGAACATCTTGAATGAAGTTGAAACAATACTCATGCTATATTATATACTCCTAAACCAGGGCTGTCAAACTCCCGGCTGGCAGGCTGGATACATCACGCGCCGGCCATGCCCATGCCCATGCCCAGTTTAGCAAAGGAGAAAAATGTCACAATACATCACGTGACACCGCCATGATTACATGAGTTTGACACCTCTGTCCTAAACAATAGTAAAATGGCTGTGATTTACATCCACAATATTTAAAGCCTTAAAAATAAAATGAGAGAAACAAAAGAAGAAAGTTCCTGATCCCAAGGTCAGGGATGAGTGCGGGCCAGGAAGCCAAAAATATTTTTCAACCCAAATGCTAAAACAGATGTTAGGACAAGATTCGGGGTAGAATTTTAAAACATTTTAAAAACATGTTTAAATGCTGTTTTCAAAAATGCTGTTTTCCTCCCAGGCATTGAATCAGGAGGCTTTCTGATCCTGGCCAGTACAGGTTATAACCAGGGGTGGAATTCAACCGGTGTAACAACGGGTTCAGTGAGTGTGTGCTTCATGCGCGTGCAGCATTTGCAACTCACCTTCTGCTGAAAGCCCTGTGTATAAAACAGCTGATGTGTGGCAATCTGCTGTGCCGCGCGAAGCAGCTAAGCTGGAAAACCCGGAAATAAATCACAGACTAGAGCCGGGGCGAGTGGGTGGGCCCAACAGCTGATCATTGGAGCGAACCAGTTTCCTCACAGCTGATCTTCTGAGCTATCAGTTTGCCTGAACCGGATCAAACCAGTAGAATCCCACCCCTGGTTATAACAGTTCATGTAGTGATCATTCAAAGTTACAATGGCACAGAAAAAGTGACTTTATGACCATTTCACACTTACAACTGTTGTAGTATCTCCATGGTCACGTGATTTACATTCAGATCTTTGACAACTGACTCACATTTATGACAGTTGCAGTGTCCTGGGGTCATATGATCCCATTTTCTGGCCTTCTGATAAGTAAAGTCAGTTGGGAAATCAGATTCACTTAAAAACCATATTACTAATTTAACAACTGCAGTGATTCACTTAAATGTAGCCAGGAAAGTCGTAAAATGGGAAAAAATTAATAAATTTCTTACTTAACAACATGAATTTTGGGTTCAATTGTGGTCATAAGTTGAGGACTATCTGTAGGATCTTTTTATTTCTGGATTGCCTTTAAATTTTGTTCAGAATTTTATTATTTTAATTATAGACAACTTAGAATCATTTTTGAGAGGGCAACACTCTAAATAGACCAAAGAAATGTACTTTCTGGTTTCTGCTGAATGACAAACATTTCATCCAACTCTCAATATATCTGAAGACATTAAATCCTTCCCATTATATCAATTTCTGATTATCCTATTTATCCTCCATGCCACTAATTGTAATTTCTCTTGCTCAAGTTACCTATTGACTAAAATTCATGCTGTAGCCTCTCTTCTGCTTCCTATCTGATCAATCAAGAAATGGAACAAAAAGAGAAATCTGTAAAGGATTAAATATATTTCTAAAACATTGTGCATATAGCTTCTTGAAGCATAAAATAATATTTTCTTGGGTAATTCATATCCCCAGAGTATGACTAAATAGCTAATTTTTCTCCCACATAGAAAGGCACAAAATGTGTGGGACTAACTCCCAATTCTAGTCTCTGAGTAGAATTAATTGATGAGAGCAATTTCTGAAGTTTTACTGTTTTTATTCGACTGACAAGTTCTTGGCAAGCTAATCAGCCATATTCTACTTTCCAGCCATTTTCCAATCTTCCCTGAAGATTGTGGGTGCCTCAGTTTAGTGTTTCTTCTGAAAAGTTGTTCTTGTGTAATTTAATTTGAATGTTAATTTTTGGATGCAGAAATATTTACAAATCATTGTACCCAATCTGCTCCCACTGCAGCAAACTGCCTGCCCTTACAAATAATCTTTACTGTTTACCTAAAGTATGCAACTATTGCTTACATTCATTGTTTAAACAGACATTGTAAGAATGAAGTTAATTCAATTTTCTTCTCTGTTTTAATCAAGTTTTGTATAATTATGCTTTAACAAGACAATATTTGAAGAATTTGATTTGAAGTAATATCTATAGCGTTTTCTTGTATAATTGCTTACAATGTTATATTGATTTGATTTTTGTTTCTGAGAGATATAATTTGCTATTCAGGGCATTTTAAGGGAAAGATAGATATAAATGTAAAATTACAATTGGAATGGTCTAAGAAGGAAATAAAAATGTATAGACAAAGAAGAACACCATAGCACTGCAATGCCCTCTTTCCAGGCTTAAATTGTGTTTTCTGTTTTATTAGCAGAAAACAGAAGACACTTTGCTGTCTTCCTCTAGCCCAGTGTTTTTCAAACTTAACAATTTTAAGATGGCTGGGGGATTCTGAGAGTTGAAATCCACACATCTTAAAGTTGCCAAGTTTGAAAATGTTGTAGTAGCCTGTTCTGACCCACACCCTTTTCCAACAAATCAAACACAATCCAAAAGGAACAGAAACCTTGTAATGCTTTTGCAAAATAATTAGCTGTGATAAGCACATGCCTTGCCAAACTGTGTAAGACTTGCCAAAAAATAACAGACAAGAAATAATTTGCAATACAAGAATCTTCAAATACAAACTCAGGATACTGGAACATCCATGCGGCTGGAGTTTCAAAACGTCTTTGCCTTCTGCAAAGTCTGTTCGTTTCACAGCTGGCTTTTATCTTCTTGAAGGAGGGCCATTACATTGCAGCCTTATTCCCGAGTCACCCATGCTGTTGTAGCTGCTCTTTCCTCCGAGCAATCCTGCATGCACGCGTACTTGGCACAGGCTCCTCTGTAACCTCCTCATCGCTGCTGCCAGCCCCCACAATCTCTGAAGGCAGCAGTCTGGCCCCTCATCGGAGTCCTCGCTTTCCTCAGCCATCTGCACCTGCTGCCGGTTAACCACAACATAGCCTATCTACCTGGTTGTAGATGGGAGGGATAAAAATGGGGTGAAGCAGGAAGAATCTGCTACATTCACAAACTCTTTTTGGCTCTTATTTTTAAGCTATTACTTACTGGTGCTGGTACATTCTTTCAAGTGTGTATTTCCACAGCTTCTGCTAAAACTCAGCTGTCATTCTGAGTGAATGAACACAATTGTTTTGTATAAACAAAGCTGTTTAGAATGTCTGCTATCTATAAAACAAACACAGGGATCTCTTATTAGCCTCTCCCTGTTCAATACAATTGAATTAGATTTTTATTTGATAAAATATAGAAAATCTTTGGCTGAAATAAAGGCATTGCTACTAATTCATTTGCTATACAAAGTTGTTTTTATTCTTTTGGGCTTCTTCTTGAGATTTTTTTTTCTTCCCAGACAGTAGATATCAAGCCTCAAAGGTCTGTTCAAAGATCACTTCAATATAGGTGATTGATCTCCAGCAACATCATGCATTGCTGTATTTACTGACCACTCTCACACAATATGCTGGGTTAATTTCAACATTAGCCCATTGTTGGAATTGACAAATATTGGAAGACGTCATGAGTGTAAGTTTGGAATTAGCCCTATGATCACTGTGTAAGTACATTTTTTCAATCATTGTGGAAGCTGTGGATGCCTGTGATTTCATTCCACCAAGAACTATCAGAAGGACAACTTGAGTTGCCTGCCTTGATTGAAGTTGAAGTACCCAACTGGTAGCTTTTCTTCTTGGTGAGTTGCCAGCAATGTCTAAGCGGCTGGCCATAGATCTATGACAATTCACCACCAACTCGCCACAGGATAACTCACTGCAGGACAAGAGTTTATGCTAATATCAAAGAAATGGTGGAATAGTATCATTAAAGAAAGGAGGCAAAAGGAGGTACAGAATGAAATGTGAATGACAAAAAAATTTTAAAAAATTATTTGAAATAATTAAATTGAATTATTAAATTGTCCCACGGTGAGATGTTCTGCAGCAAATTGGCCTTGGTGAGTTGTCACATTCAAATTAGTCACTGTCTTTTTTCTACTGGTGGGTAGAGAATACTTTGGAAAAGCCCACTGAAATTAAAAGAGAATATTATTTAGCCCTTGGAGTGAATTAGGAACATCTTTCTTAAATAAGCAGACCACGAATGTTCTCTGTCTCCTGGGTTACTGCATAGCGGGCTACCTAAAAGCAGGGTAATTTGTTTCAAGTGATATTATTGATTTAACATTTTTGTACCACAAACACTTACCTGAATGAGTTTACGTACAGAACATTACATGCTCTTTTTTCCCTCTAAAAACATCTAAGCATACAATACCAAAGCAGTCAGAATCAACATAAATTACACTTAATATTTCTTTCCAAACTTATAGTTATTCACAAAAAAATCAATATACTGTATTTTCCCTGCAGTAAATTACAGCCATGTAAACAATCAATTCAGCAGCAATTAAACCACTTGCTTATTTATTCAACAGGGCTGTCCCTAATTGAACTATATGCAGCACAAGTGAAATAGAGAAGAAGCTGCCTCGTGGCAAATGGAACAGTTCAACTGAGTAGAAATATCATGTTCATAGAAAGCAATATCAAAGACAGTCCAGGAGTCAAAATATAATAACTACCATGCATAGGCTGCCAAAATCCAGACAAACATTAAATGATAGCATAGCAAGAGAGTTTTCTCTGTTTGTTGTCTAACATCAAAGAGAAGAAAATGGCTAAAGTATTTTAGGAAGATGCTTATTCTAATGCTTATCAACCTCCATCTTCTGATGGAGCAAGACCAGCACAGCTAGTCTCCTCAAACTGAAACGATAAAGCCTGAGCTACAGAGCTTCTGTATATCGTAAGAGTTCTACTTCATTATTTATATATAAGCTTTTACTGCTGCAAAGTTGGTAATACGGACATTGTTTTCTGCAACTTCTGCTGCTTGGTGGTGGCTAAAGCTATCTACTGAGTCAGAGAAGCAGCTCTCTAGATTTCAAGAAGTGTGCCTGAAAGCAATTTCTTATGACAGACGAAAAGCTGCCAAATCAACCTCTGAATCTTTTACTAATCATTTCCAGCTGATATGCTTGCATACCACCAACTGTTATTTGACCATCTCCTTGCTGCTGAGGACACCTTTAAGGACTCCATTCTGAAAGTGTGTTTTCTCCCTTACACTGCCTATGTCCTGCCTATAGGCAATGTGCAGTGCCTTGGTGAAAGTGGGGGAAGCAAACAACCTGAAATGATGTTTTTTTGTTTCACAAACTTCTGGTTCAAAAAGGTTCTCCTGGTTCCTATTCCATTTGCTCTGTACTCCTGCTCCTCAATTTTCTTTTGGCTGTGAAGAAGACCGAAATCCCCGCTTCTCTGGCTACCTTTTCTTTTGTAAATGGGTTGGTGGACCAGTTGACTGGTCAACCTAGAAATGAATTAATTTGCTTGCATATGATTTAACTCACACTAAACCTAACTGAAGGGTTGACATAAGTGGAGAGGCAGCTTGGTCTAATGGTTAAGGCACCAGGCTAGAAAACAATTCGCTCGGTACTGGTGACAATGAATTATGTGTCTCAGAGTTGGCTGGCTGTCAGGATTCCAGCAGTCACCCCATTTAAATCATGAGTCTCGAGCCAAACTTCCAAAACTTCAAAGGATTCATTAGGAGTTAACGTGCCAGCACTGCCTGGGTGTAGCTGACTCTGAGACACATAATTCATTGTCACCCTTGACCTTGGTTTTCTCCCCACCCCCTGAGTATATCGTAATTCATATTCTCCAATGGGACACATCCATAGCCAAGAGTCATCAATCATGCTCTCCAGTTAGAATTTTGCATAGCAAAAACTTCAGTCACTTAGTTGCTATCTTTGAAAACATTTATGGAATGCAGTTTCGGTTTTGCAAGTTGTTGCACTGCTCCCCCCTCTCTTTCTGTTGGCAACTCTAAAAAGACCATAGAAATATTTTATGAGTTGACACCCAGGAAGTAGGACAACTCGCCATGGCCAGCTTGCCACTGCCAAGTTGCCTCTGTCGACTCACAGCCACCACCATTGTAGGACAACTCAGCATGGCCAATTCGCCATAGGGACAACTTGCTGCAGGAAGCCAGAGGGAGAGCCAGGCAGGCAAGTGAGCAGGTGGACAGAATGCAGAATGGCGGTGATGTCTGGGATCTTCCCATTTTCCCTCCATTTGCTGTCACTGCTGACACTGGAGTTCCACACCGTTCAGAATTCAGGCCATTCAGGGGTGACACCAGTGTTTGGGCCGTTTGAGGGTGACAGTGGTGTGTGTGAAAATGGGATATGTCTGGCCTCTGCCACTCCCCACCACCCATCCCACCCCAGCCCCCACCTCTGCCCCCGAACAGACTCCCCTACAGAGTCTCCCACACTTCACAGCAACACTTTCTTACAGTCTCCTGCACTTGCCAATGATTTTCAAACTGCTCACATCTGGGAGGACTCTGTATTCTACTTGAGTAGGTGCCCTTTCTTCTAGCAAAAAGCAGGACTTGGTTCAGGGATTAGGTGGTGATTGCCCTGGGGTGAGTCTCTTTCCTTCCACCTTCCCCTCAAATATTGCCCCTTTCCTTCTTACAGAAGTCTCCAGTCAACCCCCGCTTGCTTCCCAGACTCTCTTAGTTATAACATTTTAGGGCTTGCAAAAGTTTGGGTGTGGCTAGGAATAGCACGGAGGGAAGCCATCAATGAGCGATTCAGGAGAGGTAGCAGAATTTTTTTTTTGTTCTTACAAAGGATTTCTTCTCATTCTTGGGGGACTTTTGTTTCTAATGGAGGGGTCACATTTTTAAACTTTAGAAGAGGGTGGTTGCTTCTGCAACACTGCACACATACACATTTCTGTTTGCATTGTCTTTGAATGATGGAATTAAACACTGGCAGTAGTGTTTGGCAATATCCCAGTTATCTCTGATAGAGTTTTCATTTGGTACGGTTCATCTGTGAAATATTTTCCTTCTCTAAAACATGCTTGGGTAAGTATACTGAAAAGAGATCAGCTATATTAAGGCTTTTCATCTTAAAGGATAACCATTCACAACCAGTTGACTCCACTGATAGATAAGAACCTGATGTTTGATGCAATTACAAGGAACCATAGCCCAAAGCCATAGTTGCTGGTGGCAGTGCCTTCATCTCCAATAATTTTATCATAAAGAAAGGATGGAAGGCAAGGATGCATGTCAATGCAGATTAACATCTGCATGATTCTCTCATCCATACAAAGCTATCATCATCAACTGTTAACAGCTCTTGAAATCTGATAATACTGTATTTACTGTAAAGGATGCTTGGTAGTAAACTATGCTTCACTTTAAGGTTTGCTTTTTGTAGTAAAAGAAACCTGCATACTACTGCCACATAAAAAAGACATATCAAACAATAGCTCTAAGATTGAATGATAACAGACAAAATTTAAGATTAAAGTCTCTCTTTCTTTTCTCTCTCTATTACTAAAGTTATTCAAATGGATAATCTTTGATGTAGGATTTAGCTATTGCAATGCTCATTTCCCAACTAATGAACTTTGGCTTCTTTCCTGGTCCTCAAACTACTGTGCCAAAATAATAATAATGAGGGCAGGTATACCATTTCAGTGATAACTGAGTAGTATTACTGAAAGTCACTAGTGTATAAAAGGTTATTAACCATGAACGTATCAAATTATCATTCTCATTTTTAATGGAATAAATTCTTATGTAAATAGCCCTTGCATAAAGAAAATCTGCTTCTTTATAAAGTCATGATTTCATCTTTTAGACGACTTATTCCTCTCATTCTCCAATTCTCCAAGAAAAAAAAGTTCCAGAAACCAAGCAACTGAAAATCAAAATCCAATCTTGATTATGGCCATATGGCCAAGAGTCAAGCTATTCTGGTTTTCGTTCTCTGAGGAGTAAAACATTAGGCATATTTTATTTTTTGTAATATTTGTTGGATTATAAATATGCATATAGAACACAAGCCTCATTTAAATCAAAAGGCAGATTGCCTGTTTTGTGGACCTGATAAGAGGGCTATCCCGACCCTTATAACCAGTGGTGGGATTCAAATTTTTTTACTACAGGTTCTGTGGGTGTGGCTTGGTGGGTGTGGCTTGGTGGGCTTGGTAGGGGAAGGCTACTGTAAAAGCTCCAGTCAGAGATGATATTTGCCGGTTCTCCAAACTACTCAAAATTTCCACTACTGATTCTCCAGAACTGGTCAGAACCTGCTGAATACCACCACTGCTTATAAACCTTTCATAAAGATAATCTGCATTCCATGATAGGAATACTCCAGTGCACCAGTGCCTCTGCCCATGAAGAAGAGCTCAATAGAGTCTTTTAATCAATAAATCTGCTTCAAAAGATTGTAAGAGAGATTTTTTAGTAGGAAACTATACCCTATATTGACATTGGACTATACCGTCCGTCTGCATTGTGTAAGATTCTTGTATGCCATTCTCTTTCCCTTAGCAAAATCCCAGACTGCAATAACGGTGTAAGAACGATTTCACAATTATTGGCAACCATCTTTATCTGTCTCTTATCCTCTCACACAGAATATTGACATTGAATAGATTCTTGGTGGTGGGGAACTTTGGCTTCTTAATGACTTGTAGACTTCAACTCCCAGAATTCCCAAACCAGCCATGGAATTCTGGGAGTTGAAGTCCACAAACCCTAAAGGGGCCATCGTTCGCCATCCTTGCCTGCAGTAAAGCAATGCTTATGAACCACAAAAGCAGGCTGGCTAGGGAATTCTGGGCTTTGAAGTTCACACAACTTAAAAGTTGTTGAAGCGAAGAAATACTAGCTTAGAGCTTTCTTAAGTCATTTTCACAGGGTCCCGACTAGATCGGACTGCTACTAACATTCTTAGGAATAAGTTAACCCACCCCTAAAAAATTGCTTCTAACTTTTTTGTCTCAATTCTATTTTCTCTCAGCTTTCCCGAGTATTTTAAGTAACAGCTTAAAGCAAAGCTGGCTGGGGAATTCTGGGAGTTGAAGTCCTCCAGGCTTAAAGTGGCCAAGGCTGGAGGCCCCTGGTTTAAAGCGACAAGCAGAGTCTCTAAATCTCTGCAGTTATTTACGTCTATCGGGGCGGGGGAAGGGCGGAGGGGGGGGGGAAACGTTCGCTTGGGAAGGAATTCTGACTTCTCAAGGATCCCGTAGGGAAGCGAGCAGGCTGAATGAATCACTTAGGAAGCGACGCGTTGCTAAGAGACCGAGAGACGCGGCGGCGCGCGGCGCTGGAAGTTGCGCCCGGCGTAGCGGAGAGCCCGTCCCGGAGCGCCTCGGAAGCGAAGTCGGGGCAGGTCCGCTTATAGTACCGGCACAGGAACGAGTGCAGACGGTGCTGAACTGGCCGTCGGGGGCTGGTAGGACTGAAGAAGACGCCGAGGAGAGCGGCAGCAGAGCTGATGAGTAATCCCAGCAGGTAACCTCTGTGCGTCTGTAGGGATGGGTGCACGTGCACACACGCACGCACGCAGATCTAACTGCTCAAATAAGCTCCAAGCAACAAACCTGAATGCTTGATGGTATGAGTCGTACTTTGCAAAATGTTGTTATAGATAAATCATCATATAAATATAAATCATAAAAATATAATATAATAATATAATATAATATAATTAATATAATATAATTAATATAATACACACACACACACACACATATATATACATACATATCTAGATAGATATCTAGATAGATAGATATCTAGATAGATAGATAGATAGATAGATAGATAGATAGATAGATAGATAGATAGTAAAACTTTAATTTTAGACAGTCTATTATTGACTTCACCCCTTTCCTAAGAGGTCTGTAGGGGGCATGCATAAGCGCAACAACGTGCCTACCGTCCCTGTTCTGTTGTTTCTTTTCTTACATGTATCCATTGCATGTATTCATAACTATATACTTATACCTGTTATCTTATAATCACTTGACTAAATAAATAAATAAATAAATAAATAGATTTGCCACTGGATGGCATACTTCTCATCCTGCTAACATCGTTAGCAGCCAACCATAGGCAGACCTAAACCAGATTTTAGACAGCATTCAAAGTAGATAATAAAAAAAAAAGCTAAGGAGAAAACAAAAAGACCAGAGCACCTTCTCACTAGAAGTCAATACCCAATAAGTAGAGATTAACATCAGGCAAACAATTAAGCAGAAGAGACTATGCTAATTAAGGAACAAATACTGAGGATTGAGGAACTACCAAGGAGATAACTCACGAGTTGAACTGTGGAGTTGTTGGTGCTCTCTGAGCTTAGTTGTTTTCCTTGCAGGTGTTTCATTATCCAACTAAGTAACATCCTCAGTACAAGTGAGTGTGTAACACTGATTGTATATAGGCAGAGAGAAAACCCCACACTCACTGTGGATGTTACTTCATTGGGTAATGAAACATCTGCAAGAAAGAAAATAAGCTCAGAGAGCCCCAACAACTCCACAGTTCAACCCTGAGTTACACATATATATTCTCTTGTATTGGAACTATATATAATTACTCGAAAATACAGCCAGATCTCAGTTAGTGCAGATCAAAATCCCAAATAGTCTTGCAAAATGGCTGGTAAAAGAACCTAAAGTATTGTTTTGCTTTTCATCCTGGATTGTTGTTGTTTTTCTTCCAGCAGGTTCTGAACAAAGTCTGAAAAAAATAGCTGAAAAGACATGGAGATATTGATTAGGCAGCAACTGTCAGATGCTGAGAAACAACAAAGTAATTTTTTTTAGTATTTATTGTGTAGTAGACTGTTAAAGTTTTCTTCCAGACATTAAAAAAGGGGGTATTTTCCTATAATCAGAAGCATGTTTACAGAGAAGTAAGATCCAGAGAAGTAAGATTCGGGTACTTATTTATTCTTAGTTGAGGTAGACTTTCATTACATAAACTCTTTTGTCCAAGTTCATAATGTTTTGCACCATATAAATTTATGATATATGGGGAGGTGGAAGGTAAGGATAATATTTGACAAGTTAAGATGCGGATCGCTTGTCATAGACAATTGAATATCTATTTACATAATGAATATACAAATTATTTTTTAGTTTCGTTGCATGCAAAGCATTGTTTCCAACTGTCAACATTCTTGGAAAACTCATTTAATCGCATTTCTACTTGACAGAAAAGGTTAGATTTGTTTCCAGTAATTATTTTCAATCTATGCAAAGGTCATACAAATTCTCCTTTGCGCTAGATCGATGTCTATAGCAGTCTTTTTTAATTAGGCAAGACTAATGAAGCATAATGCTATATGTCTCTGTTTGCATGATACAATTTAACCAGTTGCTTGCCAACCACATCTTAGTTCAGTATAGTTTGTAGGCCCAGATGATAGTTTTAGTTTATGCTTCAATGTGTGGTACAAATCTTGAAAATCAGTTGAATTGAGTAAACGGATTAAGGCTATGCAAACGCTTCAAAGAGTGCTTTTCTTTGATGATGCTTCAAATAAGCATCTCTTCAAAGTTGCTTGGCAACAGTTAAAGAGCAAATGTTCTTGTTACTGTGTTTTGTGTGGCGTTTGGATATCCTCTGGCTTGCCTAGAAGGCTACTAGAAGAAATCTTTGAAATAAAGGTTAATGAAGAAAAACTCATTGGTGTTTTTTTTTTTTATAAAAAAACATAATATTGCTTCTGGGGCTCAAGCACGATATTAACTCTCTCTCAGGCTCATTCCTCAAGCTTCTAATTAGCCTTCCTCAAAATTATTTTCATTATCAATATGACTAAATGTTAAAAAATACTTTTCATCTAATTTTTTTTTTAAAAGATGTTGATGCTTTGAAAAGTACTTACAAGTTGATCAAATCAGCACATGATGGAAAATCTGCCCTTGATTCCTTGGAGAGTTTCTCTTTTGACTTATATGTCTTATGTGCAGAACAAGCATATCAGGTAACAGCGCGTTCATTTTCCTGGGGATAGCATGCCGTTTATTAATATTGACTAGATCTTCTTTTTTAAAAAATGAAATACGTTTACTTTTAGATGGGTCTTCCTGAAATAAGCCATGACTGTCTACAAATGTACTTTAAAGGAAAAGCTCCTGTTAACCAATTCTTGGGTAGAGCATATTTGTGCCAGAGCCAGTTATATACTCCTGTATCTACTGACAATTTGGTGAGTATAAGACTGATTTTTATATTGTTAATCTAAAGCAGGGGTGTCAAACTTGCAATGTCACATGACATATTATGACTATTTTCCCCTTTGGTAAACTGGGCGTGGGTGTGGCCAATGTGTAACGCTGATCTAGAGGCTTTTCTTTTGAAAGGGAAATTAAAGGCAATGGCAATTGTAATGCTGGCTGGAGAATTCTGGGAATTGAAGTCCACGCATCTTAAAGCGGTTACTGTTGAGAAACACTGGGTGTAATGATTATGATACACACAATAGTTTGGTTCTTAAATTAAATCAAGGACATTTATGAAAGCATTTTATTTATGCTTTTTGTTCTGCAGCTTTTTATATCCCTGACAAATGTCTTGCATCATTTATATGATAATGTCTGGAAGCAACGTTTGTTTTGAAATCATTATGCCCATGGTTCTGCATTATTAGATTGTTGAAAACTTGGGCTATGCAAAGCATTTGAAAAGAACCAGTGGTGGTATTCAAATAAAGTTGCCACCGGTTGGGTGGGCATGGCTTGGTGGCCGTGCTTTGCATGCATGTACACACTTTGCGTGCACACACGGCCAAACGCACCTTGCACAAGCGCAGAGGTGTTCTAACTTGCTTCCTGCAAGCCTGCATGCTGGTAGTTGCTGCAGCAGCTGCTGCGCGGCGCTATTCTGCACCGTGCAAAGCAGCTGCGCTTTGAATTTTGGCCATAAAAGTGAGTATGGGAGTCCGGGTGGGCAGGCCAACCACAGAGCAGCGAAGAGAACCGGTTCGGTCTCCACTGCTCATCGCCGCTACCGGCTCTCCAGAACCGGTCGAATACCACCACTGAAAAGAACCATTTTCAAAGTGTGTTAGGGCTGACCTCATGGCCATAAGGCAAAGTGTGTGTGCATGCATGGACAACAGACACAGATGTCTGTGGACAGCCTTTGGAGGAGCCACAAAAGTCTGGGAGAACAAACTTGCTTTAGTGCTTGGATTGTCATAGTTTGCAAAGTGTCCCTTTCAAATACTTCACAAATCCCTACTCTGAATGGGATTGTGTTAGTTTAAGTGTGTTAAATAGCATTTGTTATAATAGCATTGTTAATATAATTAATAATATTTATTAATATAGAATTGTCAGGTTCTGCACATGTATAAAATCATATTTATTATTTACACACATATAAAGTAATCGAAGAGACATCCAAAGGTTGTATTGAGACGTAATGGGCATTCTGCTGTAATCTATACATTGTCCCCATTTAATTTATTAAATAGTTTATTACCTACCAACTGATACAATATAAACCAAAGATCCATATATATATATATATATATATATATATATATATATATATATATATATATATATGTGTGTGTGTGTGTGTGTGTGTGTGTGTGTGTGTGTGTGTGTGTGTGTGGCATTCAGCTTTGTTCGGGTATTTTCCCACGTCATTATAGTTGTGCTTTTAAAGTTGTAGCAACGTTTCGGCAGAATCTCATCTGCCATCATCAGGCTTATGTATAGTGTACACACACACACACACACACACACACACACACACATATATGTATGTATATAAATTTTTTTTATTAATTTTCCAAATTTTAAAAAACATAAAACAAAACTTTATACATTGTTATCAACATCAAGACAT
This sequence comes from Pseudonaja textilis, assembly GCF_049901715.1. Lineage (NCBI taxonomy): Eukaryota > Metazoa > Chordata > Lepidosauria > Squamata > Elapidae > Pseudonaja > Pseudonaja textilis. Next base: position 28,780,066 of record NC_141993.1, read on the forward strand.
CTTTTGCATTTCCTCACATTTTTCAGTATATATATTTACTTATTCCTGTACCATTACATCTTACTCTTACTATAAATCAATATCTTTTATCCTTACATCTCATGGTATATTTACATCTTTACATATGCCCTCATTCTTTTCCTAATTGCCATTTTATTTTCTTTTTATTTCTAAACCACTCATACCAGGCATCCCAGGCCCTATAATAAATTGAATCTTCTCTTTTATTTTCATCGTTAGCCTGTCCATCTCTATACAATCTATTAAAGATTGGATCAACCTGGAAAATAGAAGAGCATTGTTGATAGAGGGTCACGACTTGCAGAGAGGGTGGCATATGGGATGGGAAATGTAAACAGCATGCATATTTTCAGAGACACATGATTAAAGATTCATTAATTCGGACATGGAACAAGATTAAAAAGAATCATTATACTAAAATACCGAACTGGTTGTCAACTATGGAAGCACAAATATACCCAAACGCAATGGATCTGGGAAAAAAGAGGAGTTACAAAGACCTATTAGACCCACAAGGAAGATTAAAAACGAGACAAGAATTACAGCAACGAAATATAAAGATAGATTGGTGGCCATACATGCAAATCCAGGGGAGATATCAGAAGGACAAAGAACAATTTGGTTTCTGCATGGAAAAGCATCAATTAGAGAAAATTCTACAAGATATGGAAAAGAAAATGATTTCAAGAATATATAACTTTCTACTAGATTTTAAAATAGAAGAGGAGGTAGTCAAAGAGACGATGGTGGTTGGCCGTAATATAGACCTGAAAAATTGGGAGAGAATGTGGGGATCAAATTACAAACTAATTACATCCACAGCATACAAGGAAAATCAATACAAAATGTTCTACAGATGGCATCTTCCTCCCGCTAGATTGGCAAAAATGTTTAATTCAGGCCCAAATTGTTGAAAATGTGGAAAAGAAAAAGGCACTTATTTTCATACCTGGTGGACATGCCAGAAAATGAAAAATATTGGAATACAATTAGACAATGGATAGAAGAAATCACGAATCAGAAAATTGAATTTAATCCGGAAACTTTTTTATTAGGTATAATAACACAAATATGCAATAAAACAGATAGATATATTACGTTACATATATTAACAACTGGAAGGATTTCGTACTCACAACTTGAAGGAAAAAAGGGTTCCACCAGAAGGCATGGTGATTAAAAAAATAATACATATACATCATATTATAAATAGAAAAGGAATTATACGTATATTTGAAGTATGTAGAAGTTGTGAATTCTGAATAGTTTGGGGTTTGTTGGTACTAGAAGAGTGATATATGAGAGGTTTTATTTTTTTTCAAATACTTACATTTCTTTTTAGGAACAATTTGAAAAATTCAATATAAACTTGCTGAAAGCAATTGATTTTGCATTAAGTGATTCAAGGTAAGATCTTTTTCATTCCTTTCTTTTTGAAGATCATCTTCCTGACTTCATTCAATAATGTGCTGAAAACAATTGTTGTGCTTGGCTAAATAAATAAGACTTACTTTATAGCATGAAAAGCATTGTCCTTTTGTTGGCTTCTTGGCAACTTCTGAGCATGGTTGTTCTGTTGCAGATGTTTCACTACTTCCCTAATGATGATAGCACATCAGTAACAGAAAGAGTAGTCACTTAACTGTGCTTTGCCATAATGTGGTTATCTATTTTATATGCTAAGGCATGGAGCAATAACGAGAATAGTTTAGAAGACCTGAATGCTTGATTTTTAATCACATTCCCATGATAAGCTACTGCTTATATTAGTTAGTTATATTCATTAGCTAGGCTTCAGGTTTTATTTATTTAAAGCATGGCATCTACAGAGGCCATGCAATCATTGATATACAAAGCTTCAGAAAATGTATGTATGTATGTATGTATGTATGTATGTATGTGTGTGGATAGATAGATAGATAGATAGATAGATAGATAGATAGATAGATAGATAGATAGATGAATATTTAATATTTTATCTCTTAGATTGTATTCTCCACATATCTATCTATCTGTCTATCTATCTATCGATCGATCGATAGATAGATAGATAGATAGATAGATAGATAGATAGATAGACAGACAGACATATGGAGAATACAATCTAAGAGATAAAGTATTAAATTAAGATAAAACCATAATAAATTCACCATAATAAGGGGCCATAGAATTGCAGTGGGATATATGTTATAATTTGATATCTAAGGAAGCTAACCATCTAACTGCTTCTGGTGCAGCTGCGTTGAGACATCCCAGCTGCCTTGACATTTCCTGAGGAAACATTCTTGACCTATATGTGTTACAGTTTTTTCCGGAGCACCACATCGTGGGCTCTTGGCTATTCCCCACCTAAAGAACTTTGCCTTAGTTCTGGCATGGCCTGTCCTGATTCAATTCAAGGGGCTCCATATTTTTTGGAACAACTCAATTCCTGGAAATGGTTTTGTTGGATCTGCATGATCTGTTTGGTTGTAGCTATTAAAATTCTCCCGTCTTTCATTGCCATTTTTCATCAGATCATAAGACTGTTATGTTATCCCAAATTGGTTTCCAAAATTTAAGCCTGATGAGAGGTAAAGAACCTAATACTTTATGTATTGGAAGATCTTTAGGAGTCAATGGCATGTTTATCTTACTCCCCTTTTGGACTGTCTGTTGTTGTCGCCTGAGATCAGGAGGGTCAATATTAAAAAGAACATGGAACCAATTGAGTGGTGTGGACTTAACGATTCCAGATACTATTCTCATTGTGGTAATTAGGTGTACATTAATCTTGTTGTGTGACAATTTATTCCCTGTACAGGTGCACAGTATTCAGCAACAGAGTGTACTAGTGATTGTGCCACTATATGCAGTGTTTCTGCTTGTGCTTCCCAGCCTGTTCCCATTATATTTCTAAACAAGTTATTCCTAGTTTTCAATTTTTGTCCAATTACTCCAAGGTTTTCTCCCAATGTAAGGCATTGTATATCAAAAGAAAGTCCTGCGAGCAAGTTGTGGCCCTCACTTTATTAATTGAAGTTGGTTTCCAAAAAGGACTAAAAGTTCCATGGCTTTTATTGATTTGACTGCAGCTTATGTAGTGGTGAGATTCAACCAGTTCTCACCACTTCAGCCGAACCTGTTGTTTCATTGCTAGCTGGCCCCGCCTCACCCTGCCCCTTCCAGTAGTCCCCCCGCACTTCATTTTGGCTCCCAGGTAAATGCAGGGAGGCCTGCTAGGCCCAAAACGGGTTGTAGGAGGGTGCGGCACAGCTCCCCTGTGGCCCCTTTTTGCTCCCAGGAAGCTGCAGGGAGGCCCACTAGGCCCAAAATGGGCCACCAGGAGGGGGTCCCCCCCACGGCCCATTTTTGCTTCCAGGGGGTGCAGGAGGCCAAGTGCTGCCTGTCACAACCCCTGGACATGCCCACCATGGCCACGCTCACCCAGCCAGTCATTAGGGCAGAGAAGCAGTTGGTAAATTATTTGAATCCCACCACTGAGTTTATGACATGGTGTGCTTGATGGTTTGATGCTCAAGCTGAAGAAAACTATTTCATATCTAAAAGTAACAAGCCTTCTGGGGAACATGCTAAAAAAAATGATACTTCACGGTTGCTGTAAGAGGCACCACTAGTAAATCCTTTTCCATTAAGAGTGGCTTGCCACAGGAATCAGTTCTAGCCCCACTCGTATTTAATTTGCATACAAGTGATTTACCAAAAACCAACTTTGAAAAATTGGCTGTGCCAATGATACGGCAATAGCTACCCAAATTAAGAGGTCACTAAGCCAATATTATGAGAAATGGGGGCTATGTCCTAACCCAGCAGTCCTCAATCTTTCTGGCTTTGCAGACTAGTGGTGGTGTGCCAGCTGTGGAGGGGAGAGGGAATGGTTCTGCACAAGCAGCAGGCAAACACACTTGCACGTGCAGCTCCATTTGCACAAGCAGCAAATGCACGTACCTGCTGTTCACATAAATGGAGCTTCGTGCACCAGCACGCACACATGCCGCTCAGACAAGTGGAGTGGCACACGTTAGTGTGCTCACCCACTGCTTACATGGCCCAGTTCCAAAGAGCCACAGCCTTGTACCGGGCCATGGCCCAGGAGTTGGGGACATGAAGGGTTTGCAACTGGACCATGGAAATGGTTGGTGAGCGTGCATGAGCAGCGGGCAAGTGCATGTTCTTGCAAATGGAGCTGCATGCGCATGTGCACGCTTGCTGATCGTTTGCACAAACATTCCCCCCCCCACACTGGTCCACAAAGCTGGAAACATTGGTGAACTGTGCCCTAACCCAAATAAAACCAAAGTATGCACCTTCCACCAAAGCAATCATACAACAAAGAAAGAGTTAAACATATATTTTTGTGGAAAGAGGATAAAACACAACTTTCATCCAAAATATCTCGGAATAATCCTTGATTTACCCCTTACATTTAGCTACAGGTTATCCATGAATAAAAACCCCAATATAATAACCTGATGGTAGAAAATCTTGATAGGAAAATGTCCTAGATCCATTTTTTTGTGTGTATTTCCGTTTGGAGCCAACTAATCTTACATAATAATGAATAATGTATTTTTTATTCCAGATATTATTTTTTGATATATAATGCATCAGTTATTTATTGGAAAAATATAAGACCATTTTTAAAGCCCGGGTCCCTCTACTTTCTTATACCAAGTCTCTCTCAGATTGTGTCTGCACTGAATCATCCAGATGAGGAAGACAAAGATTGGACAGCAAAACTTATGATGTAAGCTGAGTTCCTATTTGGGAAAAGAATGATTCCGTGTCAGTAAAATCAATATGACATATTTTTTTTGTCATTGCACCAATGCTGGCTTTTCCTAGATTATCAATGTCTCCATAGGAAGAAAAGAAGCTGTCCAAGAATTTCTAGTCAATGAGATGCTGGTTTAAATGTAGATTTTATGTCCTATTGTTAACATTCAGCAAAGAGTTGTTAAGTTACAGCTTAACATTGATTATTATTATTGTACATGAAATGCTGTATAATGTCAAGTTTTTGAATCAGAAATCAAGTTAGTTTGATTTGGCAATAGGATGGGTTAAAACTGCCTGCTATAGTTCCAGATTTTTTTTAATACCAATCATTAAGTTATTGGTTTGAATATAACCTAGGTTCAGAGGTGGCATTCTGACCAGTTCTGGAGAACTGGTAGTGGAAATTTTGAGTACTTCGGAGAACCAGAAAATGCCACCTCTGACTGGCCCTGCCCCCATCTATTCTCTGCCTCCCAAGTCCTAGCTGATTGGCTGGGTCTTCTTTTGTTGCCCTACACAGGAGAACGGAGCTGGAAAGCCGGTTAGTGAGATCTTGATGGAGATTTTGCAGTAACCTTCCCCCAGGAGTGGGGAGGGAATGGAGATTTTACAGTATCCTTCCCCTGCCTCGCCCACCAAGCCACACCCACAGAACCAGTGGTGAAAAGTTTTGAATCCCACCACTACCTAAGATACTGTAGGACAGTGATGGCTAACGTTTTCATCGTCATGTGATGTCATAATGCAATGCTCACATGACCACCCCATGCACACTGCACACCTCTGTGCATGTGCACGTGACCAGCACCCCATGCCACATGCCTCTGCGCATGTGTGCGAAAACCCCCGCACGTGTGCCCTGAAGACAGATACCTGAAAATCAGTTGGCAGGGGGCGTGCGCACTTGTGCAGTGGATCTGTTCCAGGTGACGACTTGTGTGCCAGCAGAAATGGCTCTGTGTGCTATTTCCAACATGCGGGCCATAGGTTCACCATCACAGGTGTTGGAGATGACCAGGATGAGCCCCAGAGAGGGTCAAGCATGTCATAAGTCATGAGTCTCTGCATGTCCACAAGAGATTTAAGTCCAGCCCACCTTGAATTCCTCTCTTATCTCCTGCTCATTTCCCTTAATGGCCAGTTGGTCAGATTCTTGTTGAGCGCTTAAGCTTGCAATCAATCATTTGAACTGCCTGGATCTCCTAATTTCCCTGGCACTTGATTTAAAACTAATTTGGTAAGAGATTTAAGGATCTTCCCTTTTTGTTATGATAATTTTTTTCTCATGGGACATGGTTTTTAGTTCAAACTCTATGACCTAAAGCAGAGGTCTCCAAACTTGGCAACTTTAAGACTTGTGGACTTCAACTCCCTGAATTCTTCAGCCAGCTATGGGGGACCCCTGTCCTAAAGTTTGGGTAAATATAATATGTGGACAGAGAGGTCATCCTTTTTGTTCTAACAAAAATGCAGACTAATTAGTCAGATTTCTCAGTAAGAGGAAATGAAAGAAAAGCATGTTTAATTTTATTCTGCTACACTGGACAGATTAACAGTTTTTAAAAACATTATCTGTGAAATAACTCAAATTATTTTTAAAACATGTTTGATAGGATTGCATTTTTTCTTATTTGTTTCTTTTTTACTATTGTGCTTCTGATAAATTAAGTAATGCTTTTTCTGTTTTCTTATCTTCAAAATGAGTCATCACATAAAATATACATGATGTAAAATATACAAAGCAAACATAGCAACTGCATTCTTTAGGCTTTGTAGTTAAGACTATTTTACTTGAATGTTGTATTAAAAAGTCTGGAATAAAAGCTAAAGATTTTATATCCAGTAAATAAGGCAGAAGATCATACATGAATTTCACCTATGCTTTTTCTAAAATAATGGGCTTTAAATAGCTTTCAAATAAGACATATGATTAGTTGGCAATATTTTTATTTGTACAGAAACTAAACTATTGTTACAATAATTTCAAAATAGTATCTTCATTTTCAGTATCTCAAGATTATAAAGTAAAAAACTTTCAAGTTGTCAACGGGCTTTTGTAAAAAAAAAAATAATAAATCACATAAAAGTTGTTTACCTACCAGTATTTTTGAAAATGATATTTAATGGAAACATTTTTTCATCCCAGAGAATTGCTTGAGTGTTTCCTGGATGCTTCCAGAATGGAAGAAGCCATAACCTTTTCATCCACTGCAGCCACATTCATTGAAGAAAATGCGCCAAGTAGATATAAGGATTTATTTTCAATAATGGTAATTTTTGAAAATGTAACAAACAACTTAAATTTTCCCCTTGATGCTAACAGAATCCTAGAAAAGTTGCAGGTATGAAAGGTGGTGTTTCATGAGTAATGAGTAATGAATGCATCTTGCTTTATATCCTTCTAATGGGTAGTTTATGACACATAATAAAAACATGAGAAGTAGGAAACAAAAAAATGAAATAAAAATATAAGAAGAAAAAGGCAAACTGTTAGAAAACAAAACAAATAAGACATTAAAAAGAAGAAGGTGTTGTGTTGTGGTCCGCAGGTGGCCTGCGGAGCTGGCAGCAGAGTCGGGACAGTGAGGAAGAACAGGGGCCAGTTCTGGAGTCTGGGGAGGCTCGGAGGAGGGATTTATGTTTGACACAGGGATGGGGCCAGGGCCATCTGAGAGTTATGTACGGACTCCGGAGCCTCCAGAAGCTGACATCAGTGAGGCAGCGGAACAGGTGGAGACTGTTCCCAGTGCGCGCTTGCGCACAGCTGCCAGAAGGCAAGAACAGTTAAGACAAAAGGGGCGACTCAGGAGTAAGGCTTGGAGATGATTGTCCCTTCCCATAAGACATAAAGGAGGAGCAAAGGGACATGAGCCTTTGCAGGAAGCAACTTTGTTCATTCTGGTCGATTTAAAATCTGAAGCTTCATGTTGACTTTGTGCTGCATTTGGTCTTGTACAGCTAATTGGCAATTTAGTCATTGGTAGCATTTCAAGGGAGACAAAGTTGGGTGATTATCAGCCTTATCCCGAAAGACTGACAGACTTCTGTTTGACTATTCATAAACTGTTCGGGATTCATTACAGGATGTGAATGCATATAATTCACAGCCGTTGAAATAATAAAAAAAGTTTTTGAGAACAGCATGTGGTTGTTACTGTCTCAGGAAGCCTTGGTCAGAACACGTTAAAAAAAACTAATACATATACACATATTATCCCCACAATTGAATGCTGATTATGTTACTATAATATTAGTTTCCCACCCTTATGAAACAGGCCGAAAGAATTTTAAACTACTGAAGAACTAAATTTATTTGCAAGTTGTTAACCTGTCATCTATATTTATAACAAAATAGTTAACAGGAAGAACAATAATAATAAAAAAATAGGATTAAAATTCCAAAAGCCTCTTATAACACATTGTTATTGTAATCAACTTGTAGAAAATTTACCACTACTTCTTAATTATCCCACATCGTCCCATGACTTAACACTGATCATTTTCCTGTTTTCTATAATGATGATATAGTTACTGTAACTGTTTATAGGTGCGTAACAAACTAGTGGACATTGCAGAAATAGAAGACAAGCTTGAAAGCTGTCTTAGTTTGAATATTATATATAAAATTCAAACAATCAAAGGGTAAGTACTAGCTTTTACTCATGTAATTCTTTGGTATTTATATATCTAAAGATAGACTGGTATCTTGGAAATCATAATGAAAAGAAAATGCACAAATGGAATTTATTGATCTGTTAGAATTACATCCTGTTTTAAGTTCAGTAACTCAAGGCAGCATAGGTGGCATTTTTTTGCTCCTATTTTTTTTAAACCTCTTATCTATCCTAAACTGAATTTGTAATGTTTTATTTAAAAAAATAAATCCTCCTGCTTAAAGTATAGTTGACTATTTCAGTCTAATGACTGAGCAAAGTACAAAAATATCTCAACATAAGCAAACTCCATATATGCATAAATCATTAATAGTACAACAATAAAAAATAAGAATACAACGGCCATCTTCTTTCCTTGCTAATAATCAAAGTTATTGTATATCCATATTTCAATGATGGGACCGTTACTGAGGAAGCCTATCTTCTGACCCAAACCCCTGTCATTTCCTGTGGGAGCAAGAACTTATGTAGATCTGCTCCTGATTATTTGACAAGATGGATTTGATTAAGGCATAGAAGTCCCTAGGATGGATGGATGGATGGATGGATGGATGGATGGATGGATGGATGGATGCATATACATAGATAGAAATATTAATCATCTACTAATAAAATATTTTCAGGCAATTAGATAAAAATCAGATTCCAGAAGATGCTTCTACAGATTTGAATAACATATTTGAACTTTTGAAAGGATCTAAAAAGCAAGTAAACCATAATGAAAGGTGAGTTTCATATTTAGCAACATTCTGAAAACTTTAAAAATATCAGTATTTATTATTGATATTGTATCCAGATCCAAAATATAAAATTGATATATATACTTTGTTCAGATATAATTTTAAAACAGTATTTATTTTAATGATTGGTGAGTAATTAGTTATTTGGCCAAGTTCTGGTTTGTTTTCCATCTGTTAGTATACCTATGGTATTCCAAACTTCCTAATAGCAATAAAGAAATTTTCTTTGATTGTGACACATTCTGTGTGTGTGTGTGTGTTTGTGTGTGTGTAAAAGAATATAAGGAAATTGTGTGTATGTGTCTGAATATGAATAAGAGGGGAGATATATATTTGTAGAAATATTTTGTTGATGTACTTGTTTTATTTTTCTTCTTGTAGGAAACCTGTAACTATGGCATTTTTTGCCTTTTTAAATGTAAAATTTGTATTTGCAGGTTTGTAGTATATAATGCTTATATTGTTTTGGATGTATATATTTTTGGTATGTATTTTTGGTGTTCTAAAGAATTTATTTGAGGTGGATGAGTGTTCATGGAACTATTTTTTAAATTCAAGATTTATGCTTTGTTGCACGGTTGAGCATTTCCACTTCCCGGTGCAAGATTTTTGTTTTTTTTTTGTTTTACTGTTTTATGATTGTTTTATACTTTACAGTGAACCACCCAGACTTGATTAAGAATGGCAGCCATGCATTTTTTAAAAATAGATCAACTTACCTAGCAAAAAGTTTTAAACAAGCTTGTTTAAAAAACAAATAGTTTTTTAAGCAAGCAACAACCGTTCAAATTCAAGGACACCAAGGACTGTGCAAAAGATCCATTCCTTCCTGAGAAAGTGGGGAAAACTACAATTTGAATAACTGTGGGTATAAGATACTTTCACCTTTAACACTGGCAGTGGGCTATTAGCTGTTTAATTAGGATTCATTTATCACTGCCCTAAAGTTTCTTATCTAAATGTCTGTGAAATTTCTGTCAAGGTTGTAACCCAGGAAATGAATTTAACCATATAAAGTCAAAAGGTCTTTACTGCCAAGTCTTGATAAAAGGAGCCTGACAATTTGATTGCCTTTTCCTGCTTCAGCTACTCTAGGAAAAGAGTCATTACCTAGGTCAATGTTTCTCACCCTCAGTAACTTTAAAATGTGTGGATTTCAACACACACACACACACACACACAGAAGAATTCTGGCTGGAGAATTCTGGGAGTCAAAGTCCACACTTCTTAAATGTCTATGAAGATTCTCAGTCATCCAAGTCATGGTTGTCATAGAGATGCTTTTTCAAGAGGCAACTGGACTTTCTGGGTTTTTTTTGAGGACGTTTCACTTCTCATTCAAGAAGCTTCTTCAGTAAATTGGGAGAACAAAACAACCACTTTATAAACTCATGGCACAACATAGGAGAACAAACCCATCAGGACTAAATTCAGCAATCCATCTGCATTTAAAGAAAAAGGCCACTTTTTTGAAGACAGCAAACTCCACATTTTGGACAGAGAAGACCTCTGGTTTGAAAGAGGGGTCAAAGAGGACATCTATGTCAAAATTGAATAGCCCTTTCGCAACAGAGGGGGCGGGTTACAACATCATCTATCACCAGCCCACAACATAGTCCTTTAAGCCGTTCCAAGAAGGCTCCACACCCATTTACACCAGTCAGGTGATCCTGATGACACATAAACCTCCAGGTGGCCTTAACAATTCCCTAAAAGAATGTAAATGACCAGTTGTCTGCAAGGAGTATAAACCCTTCCATTCCTACCATCCAGTCAGAGCTGAAGAAGCTTTTTGGGAAAAGAAGTGAAACATCTTCAAAGAAAAACCAGAAAGTCCAGTTGCCTCTTGAAAAAGCACACACGGCATGTCTTAAAGCTACTGAGGGTGAGAAACACTGACCTGTACAATAATGATTTACTCAATGCCTACTGGCTGTCTGGCTCTTTCACTGATTGTCAAAATTACTGTCCAGTGCTTCACTCCAAAATACCAAAACTACCGTGGAACCTCAGATCACAAACGCTCCTGCTTGCGACCAAATCGGGTGGCAAACAAAAAATCCACTCGAGTCTCAGTAGGACACAGACTGACCTAGCCACCACTTGTGATTCAACTGCACACAAGGACCATCGTGCATTGAATATTCTCTTCCCTGCCTAACAAATACCCAAGTAAATTTAATGCCTTCTGTTCTCAGTGTGAACTATTTATCTCCCTGATACCAAATGACTTCTCCACAGAATAAATGATAATTCTCTGTATATTTATCACATAAATCGACTCCTTGTTATGGTTCTGATTTACTCCCTTTCCTGACAGAGTCTTCCAAACATTCTGAAATACGTTCATGATTGAATGAGATTTGCCTCTTTCAAATAATGAGCACCATAGAGAGAAATACCCACAAAATACAGTTGCTGCTTCATGCCACAAATATTAAGAAAAGCCTGATGGAAGGACAAGGCTTTATTTCCCCCTGTGATGTGTCCCATATCTGGGCTGCTAAGCCTTCTCTTGTGTGAAGGGAGATGTTTAATCCAGTTACTTATAACAAGATTATAGTTGCCAGCTTGAAACATAGAACTATTTATTTAAAACTAATATAGTGGGAGAAGAAGAATATAGGATTCTTTTCTTTCCTTTTCTCTCAATTTTGTCACACCTGTCTTAGTTGCTGTGGCTTGGCATGCTATTTAGCAAGAGAAATAAGGTAGATAGATGATTGTTCCAACTTTCTAACTAAATTTAATGTATGTATGTATGTATGTATGTATATCAGATTTTATTTATATTACTGTTCCCTGTACTTCTGTCTTAAGGTAAAGGTAAAGATTCCCCTTGCACATATGTGCTAGTCGTTTCCGGCTCTAGGGGGTGGTATTCATCTCCATTACAAAGCCGAAGAACCAGCGCTGTCTGAAGACGTCTCTGTGGTCATGTGACCAGCATGACTAAACACCGAAGGCACGCAGAACGCTGTTACCTTCCCACCAAAGTGGTTTCTATTTTTCTACTTGCATTTTTACATGCTTTCAAACTGCTAGGTTGGCAGAAGCTGGGACAAGTAATGGGAGCTCATTCCGTTAAACAGTGCTAGGGATTTGAACCACCGAACTGCCAACCTTTCTGATTGACAAGCTCAGCATCTTAGCCACTGAGCCACCACTTCCCTTCTATCTTACAATAAACCAATTGGGGTACTAAATTTGCAGCCACTTTCCTATTTTTCTGTTCATAACTCAACTGAAATCACTTCTGAGTGAGCACTATGTAAAAGTCACTGTTACTTGCTAGTTTTATTCTGATTCTGGTTTGTTTGTTTTTACTTTTGCAGAATTTCTTTGCTGCTAGAATTGGCACGACTTTCTTTGAGATTAAACTGTATAACTATTGCAATGTTATGTTTAAAAGAGTTGAAGAATTATAAAATTCATGTGAGTGTCAAAAAATCCTACCTTGAGTTATATTGCCATGAAGCATCCTCATCACAAAAGATTGCTGGTTGTTTTATTTTACTTGTATATTAATATATTTTTGACAGGTGCCATATAAACAAAAGAAACAAATTAAAAAATCTTTCCAAAGATACTTAGTTGAAACATAACAATGATCAAAGACCAGGAGATACATTTTCCCCTACAAGCACAGTTGTTCTTTTAAAAACAATAATTAGAAATAGAATGTAAAGGAATGTATTTATTGAAAACATAAAGAAATCACATTACATATAATAGGAAATTATATTACAGTTTATCTGGCTGTGTGTGTTACCTTCAGATGGGTGAATAAGATTTTTTAAATTTTATTGGGATATGCAAAAATCTTTTTAAAGAATGGTTTGGAATTTGCATAATTACAAGTAATTTTTTTTGATAAATCTTAAAATAATTAAAGCTGCAATTTTCCCCCAAGTGTTTTTTAAAAATACTTTTAAAAACCTAGTGCCCCCCCTGCACAGTCCTTTTTTAAAGGATATGGATTATCTAATAAATGTTGTTAGGTTTGTGCCAGTGCTTTGGAATCACTCTAATATTATATTTGTAATAGTCACATTATAAATAAAGTGACACGTTTTCAAGTAATGAAATATTTGGAAGGCTTCCCTGGATAAGTACATTCGTTTGGGGGGAGGGCAGGGTGGGCGATATTTTCAGAAGTTGTTTGCCCTTGCTTTTTTCTAGGGCAGAGAAAGAGTGGCTGACTGGAAGAGGCCTAATGATATTAACTTCTAATAGGCTTGCATGAAATTTCCCATGAATAAAGTAATTTTCTAGAATTTGCATGATGATGATGACCAATTAATATCTCATCATAGATCACTCTAAGTCAATAAATTTTAGTTATACTTTGTTTAAAAAAAACATCGCAGTATAGATTGATGGATCAATCCAGAGATTTCTTTTTTTCTTGGTTTTGATTTTATTATTGTTGTGAGCCATCCAGCATTGTGTTTTACCAGATGGGCAGTCATATAAGTCAAATAAATAAATAAATAATTCACATATCGTATACAAAAAAAACACACCCAACCAAAACAAGAAACCAAACTCCAAAACCACAACCAAAGCATATTACAGCTCAATGGTATATGTTAATTAGGCCTAGACAGTATCTACAAAGAGAAAATCTGAACATTTTAATAAAATAATTGAAAGCAACAAAGATTGTTCCTGATTATTTGTATTCTTTAATTATGCTTATATTAATAGGAACCAGGAAGAGAAATTGAATTAGATTGCTTGGAATGTGACTGCGAAGTCCAAGCCCTTGGGCCTAAAATTGAAACTTATACTAAAAGTGTTGTTGAGGTATGTTTATTCCTTAATTGATACTATTCTGTAAGGGCAGACACACTCTCCGCATTAGATGTATAATTTCAGTGTCTGTCTCTGTTGAAATTTAGAAAGCATGAGAATGATCTCTTAATTCAGGGATCCGTTGTTTGTGTAAATCATAAATTGTGCTTCCAAGTTGTGGCTACCAATAAAAAGGCACAAACTATAAAAGTGAAAAAAAAAATAGTGTTAACAGATCAGTCGGTGTGCTATCCCAATTCTGAGGGGGCTTTCGGATTGGGTTCATTAAAGCATTGCTTCCATAATAATTGCAAACCGTATTTTGTTCCTACAGGCTCAGTTAAATGTTATACAGAAACTTGATTTAATTTTGAACCGTGCAATTCGGCTGAGAGATCCTAATATTATTCAAGCAGTATGTACTACCCAATGGAATATCTGCTTACCATTGTTGCAACACAATTTGCAACATCATGTACGAAAACCTCTGTTAGCAATTGCTGAAGTGCTAGAGAAGATTGACAGGTAAATTGGTCTTGGTCTACCTTCCATTTTGTTTTAGATAGCATGATGTCTTTTAGCTTAGTAGATTTAATGATATATCTGATGTCAGCCTGATGTCAGCCAATTTTGAAAAAAATATTAGGAATGGTACATTACGGTTACAAGCCATAGTAATAGAATTGTGAATCTGCCTGTTCCTTTTTATACCAAAAGAATCAAGGTGGGGCTGTTTTGAGACTTTGTTCTTAACCCCACCCCTTTTACAAAACTAAGTTGTCATTTATTTTCTATAATTGCTATAATTACTATATAGGCCAACACCAGCTAATGAACAGGAGGCTGTGATTTCACATTGTTGTGTGTCATAATAGTCAATCTAATTATAATACATATGTTTTGCATAAGGAGGAAAATTTACAGAATATCTTAATGTGTATAATTGAAAATAGTTATGGTTGCTTTCTAGCATGTTGATTTTATTGCGTTGTCAAGTTCATATGGAAATTGCTCGTATTGAAGAAAAAGCAGACAGAGTAGAGACTGCAATGAAACATCTAGAGAAGGCCATCAACCTTGATAACAATGGACAGTACCATGAATACCTCAAAATGGCTTTCCATCGGCTTAGCTTAAATACCATGCTGTATAAATCATTGGAGCGCCTAGAAGACCAAGCAAGTTTGATGATTGAACAGGTATATTTATATTGGATACATTAGAGCAGGATATGTTATTAGAGCATCAATAGAATTGGAAAAAGCAGGACTGCACATGTCTTGAAAAAAAGTTTTCATTTCAAGCTGTTGGAGTGCTCCCACCACCACCACACATTACAATGTTAAACATTGTAATCAGTATGATAAGAGAGAAAGGGTTGAGGTCGATACACATATATTGCTGGGAATCCAATAAATGCCACCTTTCTTCCCCTTGTTTGCCACTGAAATGCCATGTAAGGAAAAGAGGATAGGAAGTGGCTGTTTCCTCCTCATTTTGTTGCTTTCCAGCAGCCAACAGTGACATGCTGCAGCAAAAGATCAAAGCTTGTTGTCATGTGGAAAGAAAAAAGATGAAGGGGGAAAATACTGTATCTTGAAGGGGACATAGCTAATTGGGGTGAGGTCCTGAACAGAAGGAGTCTTTTTCATTGATCATGTTTTGTTGAAGTTTTACCAGTATAATTAGTCCTTCTTCTCTCTAGGCTAAAAAAGGAACCGCAAATGATAGTGTGAGGAAAAAACGCTCTCTGTTGGTGAATGCTGGTCTTGCACTAGCACCGGAGGCTTTTCAGGTTGTTCTTGATAGTGAAAACGAGGCTAAAGGTAATTTAAGTTTTTAGTCTTGGCAAAACTAAGATTTGGATTCAATGAGCCCTTGTTGCAATTGGCAAAATTAAATAACTTCCATGCCAAGTGATTAATTTTTGAGACAGCTCCATTAACAGTGACCTCTCCTTCCCTTAATAATCCATGGCAGCTTCTCACATCTGAATTTGAACTGCACAACATGATAATTACGAGAACAGGAACTCATTTTCCTGCCTCTGGTCTTCACTTCTGGTGGAGTTATTTCACCACTGAACAGACCAGTTATAATTAAAAGTAAACATCGAAGTAATAAATCACATTTTCATGAGGTTTTTTTCCCCTTCACAATCATGAAATTAATTTGAGACTTAATTTAAGATCCTTATGGGCAAAAAGTATTTTCAAAATATTCCACATAAATTGTTTATGGTAGTTCAATGCTATAGGAAAACTGTTCCCTCAAGCCATAAGAAATCCACAGCTTTTCTGCAAACTTTCTGTATAAATTAGAGATGTTTTGATTAAAGAAAGCTGGTAAAAATGTAGATTTGGAAGACTTGAAAAGATGCTGCTTTAAATATTTGTACCATTTAGCAGAGGAATGCTTGACTTCTGAAACACATCCATGTTTTTGTGCATGCATGCGTATATTAACTTTAAAGTGTTTTGTGGTTACAAAAACATCTTTTCCTTTTAATTGTTTGTTATTTACTTATTTAATTTTATTTATTTGGATGACACTCTTACCAAAGTGATTCTGGGTAGTGTACAAAATTGAGGGATTAAAGCCATATAAATAACTCTAAAATCTCAGCCTAATCTAAACAGAAAATAAATGGCATTTTTGTTACAACAAACAAAAACCTGGGCCTCTCTAACTTCTCAGCTCTCATCCCTGGGCAAGCAGCCAGGTTTTAAGTGCTTTCTAAAAGCCAAGAACGTTTTAAGAATTATTCTCAGAGAATATAGCAGCAGACAGTGGGGAAATGGTGAAAATCAGTTCCTGTCACCTTAGTTTCCTTGTGCAAATTGTTTAAGGAAAAATGAAGCACATATCGGATGGCCTAGTTATTGTTTTGTTCTTGTGTTTCCCTATCTTTGAATATTTCCCGTTTTCTAAACTGTTGAAGGGAAACAGAAAAGTAGAAAGTAACATGCTGTAATGTAGCATTCCATTACTAATACTTTAGGTTTCCTAAAACATTTGCATATATCTGATTTTTTAAAAAGAGGTTAAGGAATGAACTTTCTGCAATATAAGGATTCAGGGGAATAACGGCAGACCAGGTTCATTGTACATATTTTTAGTTGGGGTTTTCCAGAATTGGGGAGATCAGTATCAAAGTAGAGATTGTGATTTTAGCAGACAGAATTCAAAACCAGATTTCAATCAGATTATGAACATTGGAAGGGAATCTCCATTTCTGAACTCTTGCACTGAGAAGCTTTGCTGGAACTCTTGGCAACCTGTCTGCAAAAAACATGCTCTCTACTTTGGCACTGATTTCCCTCAGGCCCTGGGTGTGTAGTTGTCTAACAGCCTCCTCTCTGTATATTAACATATATGGAATGTAGGAATAAACATGTAACACTGATAGTTCCAACAGCAGCTACAGGTAGTCCTCAACTTACAACCACAATTGAGCCCAAAATGTATGTTGCTAAGTGAGACAGTTATTAAGTGAGCTTTGCCCCCTTTTATGACCTTTTTTGCCATAAGTTGTTAAGTGAATCACTGTGCTTATTAATTTAGTAACACCCTTATAAAGTGAATCTGGCTTCCCCATTGACTTTGCTTGTCAGAAGGTCACAAAATATGATCACATGACCCCAGGACATTGCAATTGTCATAAATATGAGTCAGTTGCCACACATCAGAATTTTGATTACATAACCATAGAGATGTTTTAACAGTTGTAAGTGTGAAAAACTGTCATAAGTCACTTTTTAAGGACTGTACTGTGTTGGACTGTACTGTAGTTTCTATAGAACTTTTATTTACCAATCCTAGTCCAATACTTCAACTAATTATTGTGAAATAATTGTAATAACAATTCCATGAATCTAACCCAAACTATGTTAAATTTTCTTCCTATTTAGTTCCCCCAAGTAAACATAAAGATCAAGTTAGCTATCTCTGTGCAAAAGCAGAGCACCACACTAAAAATATAGAGAAAGCAGATGGACATATGAAGAGACTAGGACATGAAAATGAAAAAGAAAGGTAATTATGGTTGTAGACAAACATTTAAAAATAAGCTATTTGTGTTTCTTTGTGTTTCTATTTGTATTTGTTGTGTTTCTTAAAAGCTATTTTATCTTGATAAAACTATACCCTGGTGTCCACAATTTTCCTTAGCTTAAAAACCACTGGAGTGTTAGTTAATAAGTATTGTTCCTGGTTTTTTTATATTTTGGAAAGTTGTAATGTTGGAAAGAAATTGTGTACAGGGACTGGGAATGCTGGGCAGAGGTATTAGAAAGGGTATAGAAATTGGATCCAACCTGTTGTTTGAGTCCTCTGAGGAAAATGTAGAGCTGAGTATTGGTCGGGATTGGGGCTCAGAGAATGCCAGCCTGATTGGCTGGGTCAATTGGATGAGTGACAGGCTGAGGCAGGAGAGCCGCAGTCACAGCAAGTCACAGCAAGTGGCCAGAAGGTTCCATGCTAGGACCGGGAACAGATGCCAACTGTTAGCAATGAGAAGGAGGTGGAGTCCATACTTCCTCCTGATCCAAGAAGAGGTAGAGCAGAGAGGAGACAGGCACAATGCCGATCAGCTAGACCAGAGATTGCCAACCTTTTGGACCTCAGGGACCACCAAACTCATAATTTTGAATTCTGGGGACCACTAATATGAATTTTGACTGACAGTGGCTTGCTGACGTTGGTGGGAGAGAGAGGGAGAGAGAGGGAGAGAGAGAGAGATCTGATCTAACCTCCCTCTCTCCCTCCCTCCCTCTCCCTCTCCCCCCCCCTCTCACACACACACAGAAATAGAGGCAGAGGTGGGATTCAAATTTCTTAACAACTGGTTCTGTGGGCATGGCTTAATTTGTGGGTGTGTTTTGATGGTCATGTGACTAGCTGGGCATGGCTTGTATGTAAATATTATAAATATTTATATAAATATTGATTTGTTTTATTGAAAATGGCAACTTTTACCCTAAATTGTCCTCTTAAAAGAAAATGAATTTTTATTTTAAATCATTACTACAGAATCCGCCTATGGTCAGAAATAGCAAAAACAGCACGGAAGCAAAGTGTTTGGGATGTTTGTCGGGCTGCATGTAGGTTTTGTCTCTTGTATGATGATAATCAAGTGATAAAGGTATCAAAACGCAAAAAATGTAAGTCTTGGTACTTGCGTATAGCATAATTTCATAATCAATCAAATAATCTCTTTTTCTGTACAGACGCAAGGGTAGAACCTTTTTATTCACAGGAAGTGCATTCAAATGCCTAGTTGCTTGGACCATTAAGATCTGCAAATTAGTTTATTAGTTGCCATGTGGACGAATGCTTTCTCTCCAATATTCCAAACAATTTACAGATATTCCAAGGACATTCAACTGATATCCTCAAGCTTGTCCATTTACCTTAACTATCATCTTCCATTCTACTTTATTCAGTCTTGCCAATAGTAATAGTCCATCATCTTCTTATATCACATGTCCAAAATATGTGAGTTTTTGTTTGCTAACTATCTCCTCAACTGAAGAGTTTGACTTGGAGGAGTGTGGATACCGGAAATATCATTTTATTTTTTATATATTTGAAAGACATTAAAACATGATATCTGTGAGAATAGGCTTCCTTGCCATAGTTAAGCATTCCTACAGATTTTTAAAAACCTTATTTAAGAAGTGTTAAGGACAAACAATTGAAATGAGTTTAGCAATTTTCTCATGCTGAAAAGTGATGCCTCTCCTTAGAACAAATTTAAAAAACAATAGGTTGTACGGGTGTGGACAGAAGAAAACTACATCAGATATAGTTGCATATCTCAATTCTAATTCCTGAACTAGTATTACTTACATCTGAAATAGACAAACCATTAGTGGTTGCCTTTATTACCACTACCATCATATGACATACAGGTTCTGATTTAGGGGGATGAACATTATCCCATTCTCATAGAAAGTTACCACAGTTCCTGCCTCATCAACTGGCATCTAAATTTATCTAAATATTTCAGTCATGTTTTTTTGGCACCAATATAGAATTGGTTTGCCAATGCCTTGATCTTGTGTATTTTTTTTCCTAAGCGAGTTAGGAAATGAGAGTTAGTTCTCTCATGTCTTTGGAGCCACACCTACCTTCACTCCTGTTGTGAATTACTTTTAGCTTCATTCTTCCCCTTGCCCTTCTCTGTCAGTCTTTCCAGGACTGATGATCCAATTGAGAGCTCATCTTCTTCTAGCATCAAACTCAGGGTCATTGGAGATACCGAGCCCTTTTATCAAATCAAAGTGCTCAACCTCTGGGAAAATATAGGTAGTCCTCAACTTACATTTGGTGATGGTTCAAAGTTACAACAGGGCTGAAAAAAAGTGACTTATGTCCATTTTTCACACTTACGACATTGCAGCATATCCACGGTCACATGATCCAAAGTCAGACACTTCGCAACTGACTCATATTTATGATGGTCGCAGTGTCCCGGGGGTCATGTGATTCCCCTTTTGTGACCTTCTGACAAGCAAAGTCAACGGGGAAGCCAGATTCACTTAACAACCGGGTTACTAACTTATCAACTGCAGTGATTCACTTAACCACTGTGGCAAGAAAAGTTGTAAAATGAAGCAAAACTCACTTAACAAATGTCTCACTTAACAACATAAATGTTGGGCTCAGCTGTGGTCATAAGTCAAGGACTGCCTTGTAGTTTCCAATCAAAGCAATAAAAGAGTATTTGGAATATACATCCTAGTGTTTGTCTTTACTGTTTCAAATATGTAGATGCTCCTAAAGACGTTATCAGGTTTCCTCACTATTAGCAAGAGTTCTGGTGTACTTACCTAACTCTCCTGGCAGATGTTTTATGTTAAGATTATGAAGATTTAAGCAGGAGTTAGATACAAAAAGATCTGGGGTTATTTATTTGTTTGTTGAGGTTATTCATTTACTAGATGTACATGCACGTATGTCTTGCCCTGACTGTTTTTTGAAATCATCACTTGAAAATGTTGGTTTCGTGCTGTTAATCACCATCATTAGTTTATTCTTGTCACAAGGGAAGATGAAAATTTTAGTACCACTGCTAAAAGTGCTTCTTCTTTTAGTCAATGGGATGTGGAAATTTAATAATTTAGTTTGGATGTCAGCAATTTAGATTGCCTTAGAATAGCATTGCTAATATGATCTGGGCTACAGAATTCCACATGAATATTAGATTGCAGCAGAGATACAATGTAAGAAACTCTCTGTGCCCATCTAATTGTTATTGGATTTGCTTTTGCCCTCTTATGCAGGCAGTCCTCAATTTCTGACCATATTTGAACCTAAAAATTTATGTTGCTAAGTGAGACATTTGTTAAGTTAGTTTTACAACCTTTCCTGCACAATTGTTAAGTGAATCACTGCAGTTGTTAATAGCAATAGCAATAGCACTTAGATTTATATACCGCTTTATAGTGTTTTACAGCCCTCTCAAAGCAGTTTACGGAGTCAGCCTATTGCTCCCAACAATCTGGGTCCTCATTTTACCCACCTCGGAAGGATGGAAGGCTGAGTCAGCCTTGAGCCTGGTGGGATTCGATCTGCCAAATTGCAGTAGGAGTAGCTTGCAGTACTGCACTCTAACCACTGCGCTACTGAGGCTCCTTAAGTTAGTAACATGGTTATAAAGTGAATCTGGGTTCCTCCTTGATTTTGCTTGTGACCTCACAAGGTCACAAAAGGGGATCACATGACTTTGGGACACTGCAACCGTCATAAATATGAGTCAGTTGCCAAACGTCTGAATTCTGATCACATGGACATGGCAATGCTGCAACAGTCATAAGTGTGAAAAATGAGAATAATAAGTCACTTTTTCCAGTCCCGTTGTAACTTCAAAGGGTCACTAAATGAACTGTTGTAAGTCAAGGACTACCTGCATAACCTACCACTTCTAACCCACAGAACAGTGTTTTTTTCAAATTTTAAGTTAGCCAATCTTTCACAGAGAATTTCTAAATTGTAAGTTTCACTAAATGATCACACAAAAAGTTATTAAACTAATGCATTTTATGTGTCTTTTAGTAATGAAGAAGAAAGCTAGTATAAGTACAACAGCTGATGAGCCTGAAGGAAATGTATTAGGAGAGTCACCAGTGCCTATGAAAGTATTTTCTTTAGAAAGAGATCTACTTAGAACCTTAGCAGAAGTAAGATGTATTAATGCAGAGGTTAGTAAATTATGCAACTATGAGATACCGTAGTTTTAAGATCCTTTTGTGCATTTGGTACAGGATGCTGATCTTCCTTATTCTAGCTTCTTTACATATGGCAGCTTTTTATGGGGGAAGGGCCTCTGAGAAACTCTGGCCAATAGTAAAAAAAAATGTTCATAACCTTTATGCATGTAGTTTTGAAATAAAGGAATTTTTTTTTTTAATTCTCTTAAGTACTGTTTCATGGGGACCGTGTTTTTCAGACTGACTGTTTTGGGACACAGGAAAATGAAAACTTTAATATCATCATAAGATTTTACATGTTATGCATATAAGGAAAAATCTTTTCTGGTATAAAAAACAGAAGTATCAGAATACTTCTGATTTTGCTACACCAGCTCCTAGAAGTCCCATTCAGTGTGACCAGCAACAGACAAATTATCCATTTATTTTTATTCCGCCGTTATTATTTTTACAAAGAAGTCAAGGTGACCAATATATCCAACACACCTTCCTCCTCCTATTTTCTTCACAACAACCCTGTGAGGTGAGTTGGACTGAGTGTATTACTGGGCCAAGGTCACCTAGCTAGCTTCCATGGCCATGGTGAGACTTGAACTCATGGCCTCTTGCTTTCTAGCCCTATGCCTTAACCACTAGTCCAAACTGGAGTTACATACCAATATGTGTAGAATGCAAATTCCATTGCTATACAGTCTGCATAAGAGCTTTTATAACTGAGTAATTTTTTTCCTAGCATTGGACTACTCATAAATAATGCATCTGAGAATACAACTGAAATTAAGCTTCTATTGCACTTTATATTAAGAAACAAAGACTAAAATTCTTGTTTTGTCATAATATAGGCTTCATTCAAATATAATAGATTAATAATAAATCTTTCTTTTAAAAAATCCCTTTCACTTACATTTTTTTCAACCAATTTGGTTTCCTGTGATATGTGAATATGAAGAACTGATTTGTTGAAACTCACCTTTAGGATAAAGTGATGGATTTATATCCTGAAATATCCACCAAATGAAAGAAAATAAACCCCAAACCTCCAGGATCAGAATGAATATGCTGGAAGCCAATTTAAAATTAATAATGGAAGGGTTTTTTTTCTACTGGTCTAAGCAATGAAATTGAGAAG